>NC_141879.1:630409284-630712314 GCF_056163025.1 Triticum urartu | reverse complement strand
GCGAGGTGTATCTGGGCACCCGTGAGCCAGCGCAGGACTCACGGGGCCCTACCTCTAGGCGGGTTGCGCCTCGCACTGGGCCTTATCTTGTGATGTGTTCTTGCAAATTTGGTTAGATGCGGCACTCTACGTCCTCGGGTCCTGGCCCTCGAGCTGGTCTCAGCCGTCGCTGGTATGCCAGGTCGCGATGCCATGGACAAGGCCATAGGGTGAGGGCTGGAGAGCCAGTAAGAGCCCTGAGTCACGATGCTCAGGTACCCCCCCTTTAACGTGCAAGTGGTCGGCATGAAGAAGAAGAGGTGCCGTGGACCGGCATCAAATAATCAAGCATGGTGGGTTGAACGCATAGCCGGAAATAAACGCTAGAGGGATACGTGCCGCTGGGTCTGGCCCGAGCGACTTGGGGATGATGCAGCCTGAGGGGCGCCCCCAACAAAGTAAGCTAACAACATGAAATAAAAGGGATACATGCCACAGGGACGGACCCATGCGGCCTGGGAATAATGCAGCCCTGGGGGGGGGGGCGCTCCCAGCCGGAAATGAAACTTGAAATATGTCACCTGATGACGTTGAGGACGAAGCAGCGTTGGTGTAGCAGACTCGGTGGGCTGCGGAAGCCGATCCTCACGAGCCCCCAGGCCCAGGGGCCTCGGGAGGCTCCGGAGGCGCTGGTGTCTCCTCGCGGACCATCTCCATCTCCGCCAGGGCTGCGGAGCGCCTGGCCTCTTGAGCCTCCATGATGCCCCTCATGAGGCGCTGGTACGTGACAGCCGCATTCGGCAAGCCGTAAGGCATGCGAACGCAGCTGTGGGGTGGACCTCCGCAGCGCCCCACTCACGAGGGCCAGAGGCGCTCCAGAGAGGCGACTCGGTTGAGCCCTGGTATGTCGATGCAGGCGCGCAGCCCACCATCCTCGCCTGGATGGGGAGCCACTGCTGGTAGACGGCGGCCGCCTTTCATGACCCTTGACTCCTGTAGCTCCTGAATGGCCTTGCTGACGAACTCATGAGGGTCTGGCTCTCCTTGCCTTACTCCTTCTTGAGGGAAACTTGCTTCGAAGCATGCCTCCATGTGGTGCCCAAGCGCCTCCCTCGTGACCCTAGCCAGGTCGGTGGCCCTCCAGGGGAGAGCCCCCGAGCCCTGCCTGAGGAGGGCGCCGGACGCGCTTTCCTATGCGACGGAAGGAGGTTCCCCTTGGGCAGGCACGGGCCCAGAGGGGCCTGCCTCCTGAGGGGCCGGGCCGGACAATGTCTTCTTCTTCTTGGGGGCGGTCTCGGGAAGCCTCCTGCTTCCGCGATCCGGGTCTTCCAGCGACGCAGCCTGAAAGGCTCGTTCCAGGGAACACATCGTGTCCTTCTCTTCACAGGGCACCGTGATGACTCCGCCACTTCCTGGCATCTTGAGGACGTTGTAGCCGTGGTGAGTTACGGCCATGAACTTGGCCAGCGCCGGGTACCCAAGGATGGCGTTGTACGGCAGGCAAATGTGAGTGACGTCGAAGTCGATGTGCTCGGTGCGGTAGTTGTCGCGTGCCCCGAAGGTGACAGGGAGGCGGACCTGCCCAATCGGGACCGTGGAGCCGTCGGTGATTCCGGAGAAGGGCTTGGTTGGCTGAAGCTGGCTGTAGGGCACTTGGAGATTGTTGAATGTTTCCAGGGACAGGACGTTGAGCCCTGCCCCGCCATCAATGAGGGTCCTGGTGACCACCACGTTGCTGATGATTGGGGAACAAAGCATCGGGAGGACTCCGGCTGTACCCACACACTTGAGCTGATCTGCTGAGTTGAACGTGACGGCGCACGCCGACCACCTGAGAGGGCGCGTGGCTTCAAGCCTGGGGAGGACTGCATTCATTCGTGGGCGAACTGCTTGAAGATGCGTTGAGAGGCTGGGGCCTGAGCCCCGCCCAGGATGCAGGCGATCGCGCGCGGCTCCTGGAAGCCCCCAGCCCCCTCGTCTTGGTGGCGGTCCTCGTTTCTCCTTGGCTGCGTCGGCAGCGGAGGGAGGCCTGCGTTGCCATGCGGGCGATCCTCGCGAGGCTGATCATGCCACCCTTGGCGCGGGCCGCGGTCTTCCCAGCGTCCTGCGTTCCTTCCTCCTCCTCGACCGTAGCCCCGGTCACCGCGGTCGGGGCGACGGCCCATCCTTCCTTCTCGCACGGCTCGGAGCTCTTGACATTTGTTGGTGTTGTGGGTGTGGAGGTCGTGGTACACACAGTACCGGCTTCCCTTGGAAGGTTCGGGCTGATCTCTTCCCCGCTTGGTGTCTGGTTCTGCCGCGAGCACGGCAGCCTCCTTGCGCTTCACGTCCTTGGCCTTGGGCTTCTTCTCTTCTGGGTCTGCAGCAGGCAGCTCGAGGAGGGAGAGACGCCCTTCCTCAGCCCTGGCGCACTTGGTTGCCAAGTTGAACAGCTCCAAGGAAGTGCACAGGTCTTCATGCATCGTCAGCTCCTCCTTCATCTTGACGTCGTGCACGCCGTCGGAGAAGGTTGAGATGATGGCCTCCTCAATCACCTTGGGAATCTTGAGGCGTGCGTTGTTGAAGCGCTGGATGTACTTCTGCAGAGTCTCCCCGGGTTGTTGCTTGATACGGCGCATGTCGCTCATGGCGGGTGGCCGGTCGCGAGTACCTTGGAAGTTGGCGATGAAGCGGGTGCGCATCTCGTCCCAGGAGGAGATCGTGCCTTGAGCCAGGTTCAGGAGCCAGGTGCGGGCCCCGTCCTTGAGCGCCATGGGAAACCAGTTCGCCATGACCTTCTCGTCTCCGTTGGAAGCTTTGATGCCCAGCTCGTAGAGCTGGAGGAACTCCGCAGGGTCAGCCGTGCCGTCGTAACGAGGAGGCAGGTCCGGCTTGAACTTGCCGGGCCACGCGATGCTGCGTAGCTCGGTGGTGAAGGCACGACAGCCTGCTGTGGTCACGGGAGGCCTTGGGTGACGGAGATCTTGGTCTTGCATGTCCCCACGCGCTGCAGCTGGGTCTTGACGTGCGGGAGCAGGAGCATGGTCGCGACGTGCTGGAGCAGGGAGCGCCCGGGCAGCTTCTTGCGGACGATGGACTTCTTGGCAGCTCTGCTCTTGCCGCGCTGGCACCTGACGGAGCGGGTTCCGCCCAGGGGCCACGTGCCTTGGAGCCATGGCGCCTTCTTGTGGAGGAGGCGGCTGGGGCGCCGCCGAAGCTTCGTCGCCCGCGCGGGGCGGGGTGCGGTGCAGCGGAGCGGACGGCGCAGGAGAGCCCCCTGCGGCACGGACGAGCTCGGCGACGTGGTCGAGCCATTCTTCATAGACGTCGTCGACGGGACGGTAGCGCAGGAGCTCGTTTGCCGCGATGAGCGCAACTCGAGCGTCCATGGGTGCGCGGAGCGCGCGGGACGAAGAACCAGCTGGGGTGAGCGAGGGAGTAGCGGTGCGGCCGTCTTGCCGCACGGACGGATGCTGAGACGATGCTTGCTGCTCGTCCCCCACCGGGCCGGTGGCGGCGTTGATGGCAGGTGACGGGGAACGGCGAGGACGCCCGCCGACAGGAGCCGTCTGGGCAACGCGGGAAGCGAGAGCGGCCCGGCGCTCGGCACGGGCCCGACGAGCGTCAGACATGGGCGCGATGGTCGGAGGAGAACGGGGCGGTGGAAGACGAATTCCGGCGCACCCCTACCTGGCGCGCCAAATGTCGGATTTCGGGTTCCGGCAGACCCTTGAGGTTCGAACACTGGGGTGCGCGCAGAGATTTCGCCTCCTACCTACCTGCACCCCTCCGCCTCGCTAAGATCTAAGCAATGGAAAGAGCAACACGAATGACACAGGGTTTATACTGGTTCGGGACACCATTGTGGTGTAATACCCTACTCTAGTGTGTGGCGTGGTGGATTGCCTCTTGGGCTGATGATAATGAACAATACAAGGAAGAACAGCCTCGCGAGGGTCTGCTCTTGGCTGGGGCGATGAACTGCTGGGAGGAGTTCAGTCACCCTTCTCTCTCTCTCTCCTTCCTTCTCTTTTCCTTCTCTCCCCTCGTCCCTCTCTCCTCTTGTTCTGTGGGTGGTTGGTCCTATTTATAGAGGCCCTGGTCCTCTTCCCAAATATCGAGCGGGAAGGGAGCCAACAATGGCGGGCTAATTTGAAGGGGGACAGCTAGTACCAGCTATCCTGACAAAAGTAGTCTTCGCCTGCACAAAGCTCTGGTGGTGACGCCGTCTTGGGCTCCACAATGGCCTCTGTCTTGCAGTCCTCCTTGTCTTGGTCTTGTTGCACCGAAATGGCAACCTTTGCCTGATGCCTCGGTACTCCGCGGCTGCGCTTGCTCCCTTTGCACCAAAGAGGAAAGGAGGACGCTGCGTGGGCTGGCACCCGTCTAGCGCCTTTGGTCGTCATGGCTTGCGTCACGGACACCTCGTGAGGTACCTCGCCTTGATCTCTCCGCCTCCTCGTGAGCTAGCCTGATGAGGTCGTGCCTGAGGAAGCTCCGCGTCGACCGCCCCGCGAGGCTTGGCCCCTCGCGAGGGTCTTAGGTCTGTGTTGGTGAAGATGGGCCGTGCTGGGCCCCCCTTTGAGCCACGCCGCAGGCTGCAGGCAGGCAAGTGCGGGGACCCCCGTTCCCAGAACGCCGACACATTGTTCCTACGGCCCGTAGAAGGCCCACTGTTTCTATGGCCCGTAGGAGGCCCAGTGTCACTACAGTAAATATTAGCCCATGGTTATTGTGGCCTAGTTTTAAAAAATAGGTTATTGCAGCCACTAGTTAACCGTGGAAAAAGAACTGCAATGACTACAAGCAAACAAATAAACAAGACAACAAGGAAATAAATAAGCAAGCAACTAACGCTAGGCTATCACAGCTATTACACATATTACATCCATTGGGCATCAAAGTTCGCCACCAGTGCAAATATAGGGAACAAAGCAGCATATCATATACGCTGGCCGTCAAAATTGGCCACCAGTGCAAATACACGCGGCAGCAAAACAAGAGCATAACTGAAACAACTTTAGAAGAGCTCAAGAAACGTTATCCTGGGTATCCACCATGCTGGCAATAAGCTTAGCAAGCTGATTAGCTTTGTCTTGTTTGGCGCTAAAATCCTCCAACGCTTGCTGTTGCACCAGAAAGTATGCATCTGAATGCTCCAGGGACTTCCACAGTCCTTCCGCTTCTTGTCGCAGCACAGCTGATCGATGTCTTTCAGCTTGTAGTTGAGACTCAAGAAACCGAACTGATTCAGACAGTGAGTTTGAATAGCTTGTGCAAGCGGCAGTGGCCAGTAACTCCAACACTAAACCAAGACAGGATGTGTCACTATCCTGAACCTTATCTGCATTACTTCCTTTACCGTTGCTTAATAAGGCACTCTTCCCCAATATTCTGTCAGCATTCTAAAAGAAGAAACAAGCAGACACATAACAAGTTTAGCATGTACTAGTATATGAAACTCATTTCGGTGAACCAGTTCATTAGTAAGGTGGACAACATAAACTACCAAGTCTTCTATTGCCAAGTACTAGTACATAATAAAAGCATCAAACAAACATATATCTATGTCCTATGGTAGCAATGGAATCTTAAATTAGAACAGTTGTTCTTCAGGTTTAGGCACTTGTTCTACATGAACAGAGTACAGTAAGATGCAAGAATATAATACTTAAAAATAGAAAATGAGCTCATAGACCTTACCACATTCTTGGTTCGGGACCAGTACAGAACAAGGCGTTCCCAGTCATCGTCCAGTAAATGTGTCTCAGGAGAACGTAAGGGAATGTGACGAGTTTCTTTGCCGGTGAAGTATGTTTTCTTCAGGTAATTCCGATACTGCCACTAAGCAGGTATTAGCACAGGTTACCTCATCCTGAGTTTCCAAATCGGTCCTTCTCTATAGAGAAAAATGGGAAAATTTGCTGTATTATAACCATCATGGAGGTAGGATGTATGGGACGAAGCAAAGTAATTGCCATGAATAACATTACTTACACATAACTCCTGGACAAACACCTACAACTGGCATTTTCCTTCATCTTCAGTATAATAGTTCCAAGATGGGAAGATACGCACATACGATTTAACAACATCAAATGCGATAGATGCTAAACTACGACTAGCTGGTTGTGCTTCCTCCACAGGAATAAGCGTACTAATTGGTGGAGTTGGGGTTCGCCGTGATAGTACTGGCCCTTTGGGCACTGGAGCTGCTGCTCTTGTTTGGGAGCTCTGTGGTGGAGATGGTGCTGTGTCAACAGGAAGTAGGTTACTATCGGCTGGGGTTGGGGTTAGATTGGGTGAAGTTGGTTCTCTGTCCATCGTAGTAGGGGTACAATCTGCGAGAGTTTGGGTTATGTGTGGTAGGGATGGTTCTTGTGCATGTACAACCGGGGTGCTATCTCCACCAAGAGGTAGCACTGTTTTATTTGAAGACCGTGTTTTTAGTCCGCTAGATACTGGCATCACCCGCTCCAATTCAAATGGCTGATAAACAGGAAACATAATTGAATGTACAGACATTGTATGAGAGACAGATGCAATAGATAGTGTGGAAAAAAGAGGGCATGAAATAGTTGACATGTATATTGTTTAACTAAAATGGATAGCATGACATAATTTAACATATATGATGTCTATCTAAACTGGATAGCATAGCATAACACAATTCAAAGATATGATGAATAACTAAACATGATCGCATGACATAATTCACCTACATGTTATCTAAGTAATCAGGATCACATCATTTAATTCACATATGTGATTTATATGCTAAACAATGGGCATTCGATATGATGTCTGAACTAAGAACATGGTGTTGAATATTGTGTATATGATGTCTAAAATATGCAATGCAAGACACCGTATGCATGATATGAGCAGTATAACCGTGCCAAGTTAGAGCATACACCTCAGTGGGGGAATAGGACTGGTCATCTGTGTCTGAATCCATCTCTGAGGAGCTATCGGGACCCAACAAGAGATCTGCTTCGACAGGTAGCACTGTTTGCTCTGAAGGCCTTGTTTTCACTCCAGATTTTTCCATCTCCCACCCAAATGGCTGATTCACAGGAAGAGTAATTTAATGTACAAACATTATCGACAAATGGAAATGTAATGAAGAAAAGGATGGGCAAGATATCATTCAAATATATGATGCCTGGTTAAACATGATGGCATTGCACATTTCACATATATTATGGCTGGCTAAAAGACATGAGATTGCATAATTCCCATATATGATATAGAAACTAAACAGGTGGCATTACAGAACATGTCTAAACTAAGCAGATGACATATATGATGTCAAAAGTAGGCACTCCAAGGCAACATATGCATGATATGACTAACATCATCATGCCAAGGTAGAGCAAATACCTTGGGGGGTAAATAGGAGTGGTCAGCGGCGTCCGAATCCGCCTCAGAACAGATATCTTCCTCTGGATTACAATCTGGAGAGGGGTGGGGAGGGTTTGCCATTGAACCCACCATGGAGCGATGTCTGCATGACATTGTATTGCCGCGCAAAACTCTTCTCTTTTTCTCTACATGTTCAGTATGACTATGTACAATATCTGACATGCATACGAAAAAAATATGGTGAGATTATGTAAGGAGAGCATGCAGAAATTTAGAGTGATGGTAACAACCAGTGGATTGATGTTTTTCCGTTGAACCAAAATAGCCCTAATCGATTGACGTGAATGTATAGTAATAAGTGATGCAACAAGTGTACAACCTCTTTGCCGTAGCCGTGTCGACCTCGGCATCATTGGGTTGGTCGCTGAAGCAGTTGAGGCAGAGGTGGCTGTCGGAGGTGTGGAGGAAGATTTGAGGAATCTGTAGACGGCATCCAGGGCACTGCTCTGTTGTGACGGATCGTTCTGTCGTTGGAGCAGCTCCGGTGAGCCGTAAGACGTCAAGGCTGAAGCAGCACAAGACAGACATCGTCAATCTCAAGTGGGATTCTAGTAGCATCTCCAATAGATGATGTAAAATGGATGTAAAATTAACATCACCAAAAACCACCTGACTACAACAGATGAGGTAAAAACTGTTGACTCTGAACTTAACTGTCGAAACTGAAATTTACTGTGGAATCTGAATGCTACTGTCAAAACTGAACGCAATGGTAGCAGAGAGGCACTTGACATGTAGTTTAGGGAGGGCCTGCAGTTCATCTTCAACCTGCACCCCCCTGAGCCGCTAGCTACCACCGGCCGAACTGCCGGCCCCAGCGCCACCTCGCCGCCCCGAAACAACTCACCACCGCCACCCCGGCCATCCCTCTAGGCCCTCCGCCCCCACCCTGAACCCTAAGATAGATAGTGGGGTACCTCTCCGGCGAGCCCCCGTCCCCGCTGCAGGTGGTTCTTCCTTAACTCCGGAGAGCCCCCCAACCCCTGAAAATCGACTGACCAAAAGTCGATTCAGTCGACTGAAGTGTGGCTTAATCGGAGCAGAGCAGCAGCACGAGCAAGGGGGAGAGAAGCAGCAGCAGCTGGGCGAGCGAGCGATCGAGCGAGAGCCGGAGCAGCAGCAACAGCAGATCCGGCTGGTATGGATGCCGCCGCCGAAGGGGCCTCACACTGGGGGAGAGCCGCCGTGGAGATGTCGCCCGCGGCGCCGGCTTCAAGGTAGCCGCTCCATGGGGGTGCGGGATGGAGCACCGTCGGCGCCGGGAGGTCGAGTTAAGGAGAAGGTGTGATGCGATGAGCAACCTCTTTGGTGGCGCCGGGTAGGCCTCGGCTTCGTCCGAGGAGTCGGCGAGGATGCTGCGGTTCCGGTGGAGCAGGTTAAGGCGGCGCTGTGGGGATGGAGCAGCCGCGATAGACGAGGCGATCGTCGGAGCAGCTCCTTGGAGGTGGAGGACGGGGCGGCTGAACCGGCGGGACGGCGAGATGGACGACTGATCCTCATCCGGGGAGGTGGAGGAGGGACGTCGAGCTATTGCGCTGGACGACGTCGTCGGGGAAGAGGCTCCGGCTGGGTAGCGGTGACGTGACGGACGGAGGAGGGTGGGGTTTCGCGGCTGGAGCGGAGAGGTTATGGCGGCCTGGGATTTCGAATGGCGAAAAGGGGGCGATGGGAGGGGGTGAAGCATGACTTAGGAACGCGCTTGTCCAAAATGTAGGGTGTGTTACAAAAGTACCCCCCACCGATTTGAACTAGCGGCCCTTTCGGCTCAGGGTTAGAAGGGGGATTTCGCGTGCCAGGATTTGGCAGCTGGAGGGAGTTTTCGCGCGCGTTGTAATTTCGGGATAGCAAGGCGCGGGTTGTGAAGGCGCCCGTTTTGGGAGCACGATATCTGAATTTTCGGGATATAACAAGACGCGGGTTGAATTTTAGGGACAAGCCTAACGTGTACTAATATTGTACTTGTACGTACCAAATCAATTCGCACTTCCCTCAACCAAAAAGAAAACGAAAAAATAAAACTATTCGCACCACACAAAGAGAGAGTCTTGCCCCGTTTTACTATACAAATGCTATTCAAAGCTACTCCCTCCTTCCATCTATATAGGGCCTAATGCGTTTTTCGATGCTAACTTTGACCAAATATTAGAGCAATGATATATGACATGCAACTTACACAAAGCACACTGTGAAATTCGTCTGTGAAAGGTTCTTTCAATGATATAATTTTCACATTGTGCATGTCATGTACTATTAATCTTGTCAATAGTCAAAGGCGGTTTTAAAAATCTCATTACGCCCTATATAGATGGAAGGAGGGAGTATGAATCCATGTTATGTCCGATTAAATTTTTTCGCTTGCTGTATAATGCATGTAACCTACTCATACCAACATTTTAGTGCATTCCAAATGTCTATACTACCACTGCAATTCGAACTAAATTTGAATTCGTTTCTCTATTTCAATAAGAATCTACAATCATGATTGTTGCCAACTTCAACCATCATAGTTTCCTTGCTATCCGCCAGATATAAATCAGACGGCCTATAATGCAGGATGGCAGGCACACGATCATCAACAACTCCATTTTTTTATAAGAGTAGAGATAAACCATATTAAATGTAGTATACCATGTTCGTAACCACACCATGTGTATCACCGTTATATATATTCACACATCCGTCGGTTTGAAACACTATGATAAATTCTTCAAATATCCGAATTCGCTTTTTATAATGAAGTATATATGATCTCTATTCATCTTTTACACCCACACAACCCTCTTACCTTTGTAGCTAGCGCTAACTTTCTCTTGTGCATGCACACGCCCGCATCCCTCTCACCCTCCCTCAGCATTCTCTAGCTCCATCGCGCAAATTCTTCTTTTCACTTTAGGTCGTTCACCCACGGTGTGTGTAGGCCCCTAGCTCCTTGTTTACGGCACATATCGATCGATATGCCTCTCTAGCCAGGTGTGCCTAGCACAAACACAAGCTTACCCTCTTTTCTTGTCACCGTCCATGCCTCACTCCCACCACTCTTTTCATCGTTCTCGTACTCGCACACTCCTCCCCCTCGATATAGTATGCCTCTTGTACCACCTCCTACATGCATCCCTCTCTCTCTATCCTTCTCCTCGTGCCTCATTTGCTTCTAACACACACATGCATGTATACCGATCGATCTCCCAACATATACCTAGATCGACTTTAACTACCCCGCCATCGATCGACGTACCTCACAAGTTATGTCTCTCCTTTCTCTTACAAAGGGCGATTGATCTTCCTATGTAGTTACGTCTGCTTACCACAGCCATATCGTCCCCCCTCATCATTCGTGCATGCCTCCTGACCCGTCTCTCACACGCACGTGCACAGACAACAAGCAGCCATCTCCTCTCTTATTGATATTGCGGGCGTGCCCTTCATTTTTCTAGCAAGCCTATCCCACCATTTGTTAGAAGCAACTCCACTACCACCCCCTCCAACACTCTAGCTCTGTCTCTCTCCCAACCTTATTCATCTCCTGCACATATGCATGGATGCCGATCGATCTCCCTTAATACATGAGGCAGATCGATCTCCTTAATACATGAGGTGGGCCTCTCTCCTCCTCCACACATATATCAGCCATTGTACCTCTATAGTTAATTGGGTCTCCCTCTTCCCCCACCACACACTGATAGTCGAGCGCTGCAGGTAGGTATCCATGCCATAGAGACAAACTGCACATGTCCCATCTCACGTTCCAGTAGGCCAGCCACTCTATATCTTTGACGTGGGCACACACAAATTCGATGGCACTCTTTATCGATCGCGCGCGCGCACACACACAGACACATCATCCCTCTCTTCGATTCTATGGACACCTCAAGTCGATGATACCTCCACTCTCTTCTCGTGGATCGCCCCCTCTATATATATGTTATATCCAGGACTCTATTTCACACACATTGCATATGTTAAATTTTTTGATTGACCCCCCCCACAAAAAAAACTCTCAAGAACCCACACACTATATCTCTCTAGGTTTGTATCTCTGTCACACAACCCCACGTAGGTGGTGTACGTATACAAGAAGAGAATAGGTGCACCGTGCACGTACTCACACTTCGTGCCCAGCCACACCCGCGCGGGTACACGGTGGAGCTCATTTCTCCGCAGAAGCTGAATTTGTTTTTGAAACATCAAGTGGCCAGAGACTCAAAAACTTATTTGCCCATTAGTGACTTGTCAGGGCGGTGGATTTTAGTTTGTACAATAATGCTGCATCCACCTAAAGTAACGAAAGTTCTTACATAAACTTCCTAGTAATTCCCTCTTCGTAGGTGCAACATTACTCCTAACATTTGCAATATCACTTTGAAACTTGTAATATTGCCGTGTTCTATTCCTGGGTTTTCAAAATCCTGTGAATCAAACAGGTCCTGAGTTGGTGATGATGTTGTGCCTCCCATCTTTCACCAATAGCCGTCGGATCTAGATCTGACACATACAAACCAAGCTTCTCCATTTTTGCAAAAAGATGCCCGCACTTGTTCCCTATTTACAAACAACTCCTTGTCTCTCACAATCTAGGAGTAGAAGGCCATGGAAAAATCTGGCGTGATGGCCGTTGCCGGAGCCGTCCACCCCCAATCTTGGTGTTCCGTGCAATGCACGGGCATCTACGCACGGGAAATTATGTCGAACAGGGATAGTTGTAAGCAAGCTAGCTCTACATCCATGATGATAGTGATTGCAGACGGTGAGGCTGACTATGGTATGCCGAACACGACGCCTATACTCATGTCTCATCTTCGGCGCAGGGTCTTGTCACTTCACTGTGAGGAGCAGCACGTAATAATCTGACCAACGGGTAGTACAGTGCTAGTACTCCTACTACTACATTGGTAGTACTACTACTAGTACTAGTAGCACCACCATCTGGATTTAGGAGTACTACCACGTCCACCGGCACCGAGGAACGTCTCCAGGTAGTATTGCTTGAGGCCGCCAGGGCGAGGGGCCGCTTGGACGACAGCTTCGTCTCCTTGTTTGACGAGGTCCTCGTCGGTTTCCTCGACAAGTTCACCGTCGTCAAGAAGCTTGCAGACGACTTTGACGTAAGCCTCCAGCCGACGCGCCCAGGCTCTGCGATGCCCGCCACCCTCAACAGCCACTATGGTAACAACCTCTTCGACGCACTGGTGGCCCTGCGACTGCCCGCCGTCGCGCCGGAGAATGTCCACCTCGAGGTCGCGCTCGCCGCAGCAAGACACCATCGACATAATCACCCACGTCTACGCGCAAATCGTCCACAAGGACTACTACATGCAAGAGGAGGACGATAGGACGCTGGCCTTCTTGGAGCGCAGGGCAACCTTGGACGACACTGTTCAGAAGCACGTTGAGCTCGCCGCCAACACCGCTGCTCCTCACACGTCGGTTGGTGACCTGGCGCACTAGGGCGTGAGGATGTCGTTGAACGTTGATGGATCCGTATGTATTTTTATCTTTCCGTCAAATACATGTAGTAGTATATGATACTACAGTAATTATCTTACCGTTCGCATCAACTTCATAATTTTCAAACGTACTCCATGCATGAACGGCGCCAGAACCAAACTTCTCATTACTCTAGGCAAAATCGTTATTTTCTATCTATCGGTCACGCCATGGAGCAGAACCAAATTTTACAAGTTACGAGTTCAAAAGGAAAAGCCTGCTGTGTTCGAGTCGCACCCCCACATGGTTGGTCCGGCACGCCGCTCAATCGGGAATGTGTGCGGTGTTGCATTTTCACTTACAAGTGGGACCGTAGTTGAGCAAACCGACTATCGGCAAACCCCCACCCCGCCCACCGCGCGATGGCTGAGAAAACATGAGGGAGAAGAGATGGATGTAGCATGGACTCCAAGAAAATTAGTGTCGGATGGGACTCATGTGGGTGTCGTGTGCCGTATTGCTAGACGTGAATGCTACTGAGTTATGGCCCATGCCACCCCACTATATCGAGCCTATATCGAGGTACGTAGAACAAATTTCCTGTAGTCTGTGCTCAGCCCTCCTCTATCTCTCTTCTCAGCCAGCCAGCGGACGCATGGAGCCCATCGTCTGTTTGCTCACATGCGGCCCCACATGTCAGTGAAAACGCAAGAGGACCCACTGAACCTGCACATCTTTCACCTCGACGTGCTGGTGATGAAAAACAAATCCAATAAAGATCTTCGGTGGCCGCTTTTGGAGTTACTCAAGAGTAGTAAGATTCTATTTACAGTTTAACCCAAGATGCACATCTTGTGGCTTCAACAACCACTCTATTTTCTTTCATGACACGACCTAGATGCTGGATGTCCCACGTGTCGGCAAAAGGATGAAGAACCCGACCAAATCCTCGGTTCTGCTATCAGATGAGATTAGTGCACTTGTTGATACTCCTACTAGAATAGAGGCTAGACATGAGACTAGATGTGAGGAAGCAACGTCTACTTCTTTACACTCGAAGAAGAAAGAAGCACGCAAGATCGAGCCTCCGCAGATCAACAATGAATGCATCGACAAGGCACTAATCCAACTTACAGGAGTAGTAAAATGCATTCTTGTGGTTCTTGTTTTCTTTGGTCTTGCTTTTCTAGTCAAAATTATCATTGGAGTTTGTGCAAAACGGAGGTCCGTTTGGGGTCGTGCGTTGGAGTTGTCCTTACAAGTGGGACCGCAGTTAAGGAAACCGACTATCGGCAAACCCCCACCTCATCCGCCGCGTGATGGCTAAAGTTAGAGAAATGACGAGGTTGAATAGATTTCTCTAGCACGGACTCCAAGAAATAATATGGTGTCAGATGGATGTCGTGGTGGTGGCGTGTGCCGTACTCCTGGACGTGAATGCTTGTTCTGGCCCATGCCACCCTACTACTCCTACTACTTACTCCTACTAGTATATAGTATACTAGTATCGAGGATTCGAGGTGTTGGTTACGTACAACGAACACATTAACATATGGCTATAGTAAAAACACCCGCCCGACGCGCGAAGCATGTTAAGTAGTACAAAGTTAGAGAAGCGACTCGAAAGCCATTCATAAATTTAGTAAGTTTATCACAGGCATATCATTTTATTGCATACAACAGGTCATCAACCCACATCGACAACGAGGATACATTATAAATACTAAAGTTTTCACCACACAACAAATAACAAGCCATGAAATGAACTTCAACTCAACCATTCCGCGGCGTTGGAAACGCTTGCTTTGAACCACAAGTGATTCTCTGGGACGGGCCATCTGTTGTCGATCTGGAGACCAACGCAGGACCGATCATCCAGGCTGAAGCGGCCTACTATATCAGTACGAGGGTAGGGAACCACCCAAATGTACGAGGTATAGACACAGTTGCTTCTCATAAATGTGTCAACAGCAGTTGGATCGCCTTTCACCATCATCGGATAGTTTTGTCCAAGGAAGAGCGAGTTTTCTCCAAGACTATCAATTCTATGCCAGGGAGAAGGAGTTGTCGCTAGCACACTAGTATCCATCCCGAATACCATGCAACGGGTGTTGGAATAGGTCCGGAGAGTGCCACCATGGGAGACACTGCTTCCTTAGCAGTAACATCATCAGTGGGCTGTATACACACAAGAAGAGGTGATCCATCGGAATTAGTTGCCAGGCGCCACAGAGTATATCAGCGCTGCTCGTCCTCATGCTCGTGATCATCACCATCATCATCTCCCCCTTGGTTATAATTTTTTTCATGTATAGGTGGTGGGATGTTTACAGGACCTTGGAAACACAAGAAGAAGGTTAATTAGTAAAGGGAAACTTGCTAACCCGCATGCATGTGGATGAAACAATTATAATTACGGTGGAAGACAAACATACCGAAACTACTAGGATGCCATGCAAAAACAGTGCCATGAGTGGTGGCAGCAAACACAAGGCCCTCGTATTGAATTGCATCATAGTACTCATCCGTGTACAGAAACTGATTTTTGAGCAATATCCATCGAGTCGAACCACGAAGGACGACAACAAGCTTGTCGAAGATAGCAACAACTTGATAGTTGTTGTAATTCCAAGAGCGGTTGGGAACTCGAAAAATTGCTATCTTCCGTAGAAGACAGTCACCATGATCGTATTTGAACGTGCGTACATTACCGGTGTGCTCAACCTCTGGGCAGTGTGCTGAGATTTTTGGAAGTGGAACCCAGTGACGAGTGTACACATTCACAAGTTCCCACTCGCAGTTGGACCCAATGTAAACAACCCAATCTCCATTTGTGCCCGCCCAAGCCTTGCTCTTGAGCGATGTCATCTTAACATCATACGTATCATTATCAAGTGGCATCAACTGGCACAGGGCGAGGCCTCCGTCGTGCCGGCGCCAGTCATCAGGGTCATGGCGAAGAAGATAGGGGAGATCAAACCGCTCCTTGACTCTTGGGTTCTTTGTAATGATGCTATTAGTTGAGTCGAGAATGGGCTTGAACGAACCTGCCATGCTAGCCGAGGTGATGACGTCGCACCGATCAATGAGTTCCTCCACCACGTCATCTTTCATATCGGGGCAAGAATAACGGGGTCATTTCCGGCCTGTTCCCTCCATGGAGAAGACGATCAAACAATGGTAGAAGAAAGGGTGAAGGGCTGAAGGAAAATGGAGGAGGGAGAGGAAGAGCGTGCGACAGCAGTTCCAAATCGAGAGGGAAAGGCGAAGAGTCGGTGGACGGTTGCGAGTTTGCCACGGTTCACGAGGAGGCGCCCCGCCCTACACGTCCGTTCGGAAATACTCCTACTACTCGCCGTCGTCTCACTGATATGTTGAACGGGACCACATGTCAACGAAACATGGTGTGTAATTTCTCGTGCAAAATGCGATCTGGCCGCGTTGGCCCGAGGTGCCGCATTAGTTATCAACCTTTATTTTTTTAATGGCGTGCCGATCAGTTTTGAAGCACGACTAACTGGTACTGTATGTGGAGAGGATGACAGCAGGGACCCGCCAAGGTCATGGCAGTACGCAAGCAAGTGCCTCCTTATTTCAAGCCAATAAAAAAATGGCTCCTGCTAGTGGATTTCTGACATCTGGGTCCCATGCCATTGTCAACGTAGTCAATAAACGAGAGAATTGCACAACGAGCGGCTGACACCAGGGACCCAGCAGCTCGCCCAGTTATTTTTGTTTTGGGTTAATTTGATAAATGCCACTCCAAATCTGGTGTATCCGAGAAATGCCACTACAATTTCCAAACTTTGAAAAATGCCATTTGATGCCATTTCTAGTAGCATTTTTCGAAGTCTGGAGTGGCATTTTTCAAAGTTTGCAAACTGCAGTGGCGTTTTTCAAAGTTTGCAAAAATTGCAGTGGCATTTTTCAAAGTTTGGAAATTGCAGTGGCATTTTTATGAATCGCCATAATTGGAGTGACATTTATCTAATTTGTTTTTGAGATGGAAGCAGGGTGTCAACTGGGCTGTGTGGGACACTCTGGCCTGTCTAGACAGTCTTTTCTTTTATGTTTACCACATACCAGCCCAGTAGTTTTTTTCTTTTTGAAAATGGCTAGCCCAGTTCTTTTGTGATTTTTCAAGTAGGTCGCTTTATCAGGCCTAGTGGGCTGCAAATCTTTCAAGACGAGGAGAGCTTCATTCAGCTGGCCAAGAAAATGGCCTATCAGTAATGAGAAATGGGTTGTACATTTTCAAAACACATCAAACCGGCAATTATTTTCAAATATCTTTTTTTTCATTTCGAGATTTTAAATTGCATTTATTTTTATGCGTGGACAATTTATTGGATTTTATATTGATATACATTTATTTTTAAAATCAGTCTGAATGTGACTCGAGATTTTGGGATTAAAAACAGTTCAGACCGCACCGACATATGCAAAATTTCGTATAATTTTTTAACCGTGGCCACAATATGGGCTGTAATGCTAACATAAAGAATATGGGCTCCCAAAAAACCCGTAAGAATTAGCAAATGGGCTGTAAATTATTTGAAATAATGGAAGATGGGCTGTATGCTGTTTTCAACATATTTGAGGCTTTCCACAGATGGCATGTATACTGTTGGATGTCCATCCAACGGCCGTCGTGCTTCTTTAGTCTCTGTTCTTCCTGCTCCAGCCGCTCAAACAAGCACCGGCGGGACTGCCTACTCCCTCCTTCCCGTGGCCGGCTGTGCTGCCGCGCAGGCCTCACCGCCCCACCGTACTCCCATTGCTGGCCTAGCCATCCCTCTACTCACCCACAACTGCTGTTATTCTCCGGCGACGGCAGACGAACAAGTAAACCCTCGTACAGTCATACTCCCCTCCGCGTGGGAAAAAAACAACGGCCGAGTCTTCCCTGCCTCCGTGTCGTTCCCTTCATAGGCCTCACCGTCGTCCACCGTCCTGCTGCTGTCGGCATGGCGTGGTCAGCGTGGTCAACGACCGACATGCATCTGAAGTCGACTGTACGTGGAGAGGCTGAGAGCTGGGTCCATGGCCGCACGCAAGGAAATGCCTCCTTATTACGCGCAAAATAATGATTTCCTCCACCTGACATCTGGGACCCACCGAAACAGCCTATGTATTTCGTGAAAAAAACGTTACCGCCGCTGACAGCTCGGACCCACCAGCTATATCTTCGCACGCAAGGAAGTGCCTCCTTATTACGCACAAAAAAAATGAATACTCCCCCTGCTAGCTGGGACCCAGTATAGTGGGCCTACTAAGTGGACGGGGACGAAGGGCTTTGTCAACTTAGTCAATATGCATGATTCTAGCTCGACTGACTGTACGATGTCCATCCAACGGCCGTAGTACTTCTTCAACCTCTGGTCTTCTTGCTCCAGCAGCCCAAAGCAGCGCCGGTCATGCCGCCTGCTCCTGCCTCCCGTGGCCGGCTGTGCTGCCGCGGAGGCCTCACCGCCCCCATACTACTCCCACCGCTGGCCAGGCCATCCCTCCACTCCACTCACCCACACCCCCTGTTATTCTGCGGCGACGGCAGCGCGGCCGAACCAGTGAACCCTCGTACTCCTCTCCGCGTGGGCATCCACTGCCGCGTCTTCCCCGGCTCCGCGTCGTCCCCTTCCTAGGCCTCGTCGTCGTCCACCGCCGTGGTGCTGTCGGCGCGGCGTGGTCAATGTGGTCAACGACCGAATTCCATCGGAAGAATACTGTACGTGGAGAGGCTGACAGCTGGGTCCACGACAGCCGCAAGGAAGTGCCTCCTTATTACACGGAAAATAATTATTCCTCCACCTCACAGCAGGTACCCACCAGACGCCCACCAGTATATCGCGAAAAAACGTTTGCCCCTGACTGCTGGGACCCACCCGACGGGCCACCATATTTCGTGAAAAAAACATTCCCCCTGCTGTCAGCTCGGACCCACAGGAAGTGCCTCCTTATTACGCACAAAAAATGAATACCCCCTGCTAGCTGGGACCCACCTTAGTGGCAGGTTGACTTGTGGGCCTACTAAGTTGACGGGGACGCTGGGCTTTGTCAACTTAGTCAATATGCATGATTCTAGCTCCAGTGACCGTACGATGTCCATCCAACGGCCGTAGTGCTTCTTCAACCTCTGGTCTTCTTGCTCCAGCCGCCCAAACCAGCGCCGGTCGTTCCTCGTGCTCCTGCCTCCCGTGGCTGGCTGCGATGCGGCGGAGGCCTCACCGCCCCCTACTACTCCCATCGCTGGCCAGGCCATCCCACTACTCACCCCACCCCCTGTTATTCTGCGGTGACGACAGCCTCACACTGCAGCGAACCAGTGAACCCTCGTACTCCTCTACGTGTGGGCATCCACTGCCGCGTCTTCCCCGGCTCCACGTCGCCCCCTTCCTAGGCCTTGCCGTCGTCCACCGCCCTGGTGCTCTCGGCGCGGCGTGGTCAACGTGGTCAAGGAACGGCTTCCATCGGACATGGACTGTATGTGGAGAGGCTGACAGCTAGGTCCACGGCCGCAGCAAGGAAGTGCCTCCTTATTACGTGCAAAATAATTATTTCTCCACCTGACAGCGGGGACCCACCAGACGGGCCACCAGTATTTTGCGAAAAGAATTGTTTCCCCCTGACTGCTGGGTCCCACCGGACGGGCCACCGTATTTCGCAAAAAAACATCGCCCCGCTGTCAGCTCGGACCCACCGGAAGTGCCTCCTTATTACGCACAAAAAAATGAATACTCCCCGGCTAGCTGGGACCCACCTTGCTGGGAGGCTGACTTGTGGGCCTACTAAGTTGACGGGGACGAAGGGCTTTGTCAACTTAGTCAATATGAACGATTCTAGCTCTAGTGACCGTACGATGTCCATCCAACGGCCGTAGTGCTTCTTCAACCTCTGGTCTTCTTGCTCCAGCCGCCCAAAGAAGCGCCGGTCGTGCCGCATGCTCCTGTCTCCCGTGGCCGGCTGTGCTGCCGCAGAGGCTGCACCGCCCCCTACTATTCCCACCGCTGGCCAGGACCTGCGGTGACGGCAGCCTCACACCGCAACCAAACCAGTGAACCCTCGTAGTCCTCTCCGCATGTGCTTCCACTACCGCGTCGTCCCCTTCCTAGGCCTCGCCGTCGTCCACCGCCATGGTGCTCTCCGCGTGGCGTGGTCAACGTGGTCAAGGAACGACTTCCATCGGAAGAGTACTATACGTGGAGAGGCTGACAACTGGGTCCACAGCCACAGCCTAGTTTTTTTGTGATTTGCCAAGTTGCTTTGTCAGGCCTGTTGGGCTGCAAATCTTTCAAGACGAGGAGAGCTTTCATTCGGCTGGCCGAGAAAATGGCCCATCAGTAATGAGAAATGGGTTGTACATTTTTAAAACACATCAAACTGGCAATTAGTTTCAAATATCTTTTTTTTCACTTCAAGATTTTAAATTACATTAATTTTTATGCGTGGAGAATTTATTGGATTTTATATTGATATACATTTATTTTGAAAATCAGTTTGAATGTGAGTCGAAATTTCAGGATTAAAAACAGTTCGGACCGCACCGAAATATGCAAAATTTCGTATAATTTTTTAACCGTTGCCACGATATGGGCTGTAATGCTAACAAAAAGAATATGGGCTCCAATAAAAACCTTAAGAATTAGCAAATGGGCTGTAAATTATTAGAAATAATGGCAGATGGGCTGTATGCTGTTTTCCATAGATTTGAGGCTTTCCTAAAAAAAGGTTGATGCACAAGCATTGACTGTTGGATGTCCATCCAACGGCCGTCGTGCTTCTTCAATATCTGCTCTTCCTGCTCCAGCCGCTCAAACAAGCGCCGGCGGGACTGCCTGCTCCCTCCTCCTCGTGGCCGGCTGTGCTGCCGCGCAGGCCTCACTGCCCGACCGTACTCCCATCGCTGGCCTAGCCATCCCTCTACTCACCCACACCTGCTGTTATTCTCCGGCGATGGCAGACCAACCAGTAAACCCTCGTACAGTCGTACTCCCCTCCGCGTGGGAAACAAAAACAATGGCCGAGTCTTCCCTGCCTCCGTGTCGTTCCCTTCCTAGGCCTCACCGTCGTCCACCGCCCTGGTGCTCTCGGCGTGGCGTGGTCAATGTGGTCAAGGAACGACTTCCATCGTACGTGGACTGTACGTGGAGAGGCTGACATCTGGGTCCACGGCCGCAGCAAAGAAGTGCCTCCTTATTACGCGGAAAATAATGATTCCTCCACCTGACAGCCGGGACCCACCGGACGGGCCACTGTATTTCGCGAAAAAACATTTCCCCCTGACTGCTGGGACCCACCAGCTACATCTTTGCACGCAAGGAAGTGTGTCCGGGCAAAAAAAATGATTCGCCCCCTGACTGCTGGGACCCACCAGCTACATCTTCGCAGGCAAGGATAGTCGGGACCCACCTGGTCGAAGCGTACGTAGCGTTGTCATTCTGGTCGCGAACGTGTACGTACATACTGGTCGATGTAGAGGCGCGCACGTGTCGTAGTAGAGGCGCGCACGTGTCGTAGTAGAGGCGCGCACGTAGCATGTACACGTACGTATGACGGCCAGGGTGCAAGAAAGAAAATACGACCACGTATGTGTACATACGGGGGGGGGGGTCTCGAACGCCTACTCGCGCATACGTACGGCGAGGGCTCGTGTACATGGCTGGGTCGGAACAGAGAAACAACGTCATCGTCGTGTTCATGGGGAGGCAACGAAATGCGTCGTGTTCATGGGGAGGCAATGGAATGCGTCGTGTTCATGGGGAGGCAACAGAATGCGTCGTGTTCATCGAGAGGCAACGGAACGCGTGGGAGCCAACCGGCTGGGTCGGAACGGAATGCGTGGTCGTGTTCATCGGGAGGGCTTGGACGGAACAGGTGAGGGAGTCCTGGATTAGGGGGTGTTCGGGTAGCCGGACTATACCTTCAGCCGGACTCCAGGACTATGAAGATACAAGATTGAAGACTTCGTCCCGTGTCCGGATGGGACTTTCCTTGGCGTGGAAAGCAAGCTTGGCGATACGGATATTCAAGATCTCCTACCGTTGTAACCGACTTTGTGTAACCCTATCCCTCTCCGGTGTCTATATAAACCGGGGGATTTTAGTCCATACGACAACTTCATATACAACAATCATACCATAGGCTAGCTTCTAGGGTTTAGCCTCCTTGATCTCGTGGTAGATCTACTCTTGTACTACCCATATCATCAATATTAATCGAGCAGGACATAGGGTTTTACCTCCATCAAGAGGGCCCGAACCTGGGTAAAACATTGTGTCCCTTGTCTCCTATTACCATCCGCCTAGACGCACAGTTCGGGACCCCCTACCCGAGATCTGCCGGTTTTGACACCGACATTGGTGCTTTCATTGAGAGTTCCTCTGTGTCGTCGGTTTTAGGCCCGATGGCTCCTTCGATCATCAACAATGATGCAGTCCAGGGTGAGACCCTTCTCTCCGGACAGATCTTCGTCTTCGGCGGCTTCGCACTGCGGGCCAATTCGCTTGGCCACCTTGAGCAGACCGAAAGCTACGCCCCTGGCCATCAGGTCAGGTTTGGAAGCCTAAACTACACAGCCGACACCCGCGGGGACTTGATCTTCGACGGATTCGAGCCACAGCCAAGCGCGCCACACTGTCTCGATGGGCATGATATAGCTCTGCCACCGAACAGCGCCTTGGAGGCCGCACACGCATCGGTTTCGACCATTGATTCGGAACCTACTGCGCCTATCGAGGATCAGTGGTTGAACGCTGCCTCAGGGGCTGCAATCTCAGAGGTGATCGAGCCGAACTCCAGCCCCGCACTCCGCATGGCCCGTGACTCCGAGGAGCCGGATTCCTCTCCGAACTCCGAGCCCCCCGCATCCCTGCCGATCGAATCCGATTGGGCGCCGATAATGGAGTTCACCCCCGCGGACATCTTTCAGCACTCGCCCTTCGGCGACATCCTGAATTCGCTAAAGTCTCTCTCTTTATCAGGAGAGCCCCGGCCAGACTACGGTCAGCAAGGATGGGATTCGGATGATGAAGAAATTCAAAACCCACCCACCACCCACTTCGTAGCCACTGTCGACGACTTAACCGACATGCTCGAGTTCGACTCCGAAGACATCGACGGTATGGACGATGATGCAGGAGACAACCAAGAACCAACGCCTATAGGGCATCAGACAGCCACCTCATCTCACGATGTGTACATGGTGGATACCCCTAAAGGAAGCAACAATGAGGAAAACGAGGATGGAAAGAGGGATCGATCTCTCGAAAAACAATCAAAGCGTCGGCGTAAACACCGACCCAAGCCCCGCCTTGATAAAGACCCAGCCATAGAGCAGGAAGAGCCGGTAGACGACGAGCATGCCTTAGAGGAACCGTCCCAACAGGACAACCCGGATAGAGAAACCGAACATCCCTCCCCCGGCGAAAATGGCATTCCGGACGACCCTACGCCGGACAAGCCCATGAAGCAGAAGAACCTCCACAAACAGCTTGTTGCAACAGCACGCAGCCTGAAAAAGCAGAAGCGGAAGCTAAAAACTGCGGAAGATGCACTCAGGATCAGATGGAGTAAAGTAATCAACACCGTGGACAAATACGGCGACAGTCGCCACACTAAAAGCTATCCGAAGAGAAAGCTACTGCCTAAATTCGACGAGGAGGCCTCGGAGCCCTCGCATTCCAAAAGTGAGAAAGCCACACAGTCGGATAGACGACCCCATGGCCAGCATAAAGCGGCAAGTAGCGCCGCACTTAAGCCGGCATGCGACCCGCTTAAAGATTCGCATCATGGCCCAGCCAGGTCCATTTACGGGCCAAGAAAGCAAGCTCTCGTAAGCAATGCAATAAAGCCATTATCAGAATCAGGCACACCCAAATACAGGGGTGCTGCACACCCCCTATGTTTCACTAATGAGGTCCTGGATTATGAATTTCCAGCGGGATTCAAAGCCGTAAACATAGAGGCATATGATGGAACAACAGACCCCGGAGTCTGGATCAAGGATTATATCCTCCACATACATATGGCTAGAGGAGACGACCTCCACGCCATAAAATACTTACACCTCAAGCTTAAAGGGCCAGCCCGGCACTGGCTCAAAAGCCTTCCTGAAAACACAATCGGAAGCTGGGAAGAGCTCGAGGACGCTTTCCGAGAAAATTTTCAAGGAGCCTATGTCCGCCCTCCGGATGCAGACGATCTTAGTCACATAACTCAACAGCCCGAAGAGTCAGCTCGGCAATTCTAGAATATATTTCTTACTAAAAAGAATCAGATAGTCGACTGTCTGGACGCTGAAGCCTTAGCGGCTTTTAGGCATAATGTCCGAGACGAATGGCTTGCCAGACACCTCGGCCAAGAAAAGCCAAGAACAATGGCCGCACTAACAAGCCTCATGACCCGCTTTTGCGCAGGAGAGGTCAGCTGGTTGGCAAGATGCAGCACCAGTAACCCAAGTACATCCGAAACTAGGGATGGAAACGGAAAACCGCGACGCAATAAGGACCGTCGCCGGACCAAGGAAAAAAGTCCGAAGAGCACGGCAGTCAACGCCGGATTCAAAAGCTCACGACAGAATCAGAAAAAGCCGCCCCTCCAAGATAACAGGGATGACCTATCCAACCTAAACAAAATCTTGGATAGGATATGTCAAATACACAGCACTCCCGGAAAGCCTGCAAACCATACCCACAGAGATTGTTGGGTTTTCAAACAATCCGGCAGACTCAACGCCGAACACAAGGGGCTCGACACACCAAGCGAAGACGAGGACGAACCCCAAAAGTAGAGTACCAGGAAACAAAAGAATTTTCCACAAGAAGTAAAAATAGTAAACTTACTCCACATAACAAAATGCGCGGCGCCCATAAAGGTACGCGCCCCACGGCCTATCCCAAAGGAATCCCGCCACTGGTTGTCAAAACCAATCATCTTCGATCATCTGGATTATTCTAGAAGTATCAGGAACCCAGGCTGGACTGCCCTGGTACTCGATCCAATAATTGGCGGACTCCAGTTTTCAAATGTCCTTATGGACGGTGGCAGCGGACTCAACCTGATATATCAGGACTCAATCCGCCACATGGGGATCGACCCAAAAAGAATTTGCCACAGCAAAACCTCCTTTCAAGGAGTAACGCCAGGTCCGGACACCCATTGCATGGGCTTTCTCTGGCTCGAGGTTATTTTCGGCTCTGCCGATAACTTCCGTCACGAAAAGCTGACTTTCCACATCGTCCCATTCTCAAGTCGATACCAAGCACTACTGGGACGCGAAGCTTTCGCCCGCTTTAACGCAATACCGCATTATGCATCTCTTATGCTTAAGATGCCCGGTCCACGTGGCATCATCTCCTTAAAGGGGAAGCAGTGAGAACACCTCCCCCAAGCGAAGGATTGTACGGCCGCTTTAACGGCCCCACAACACAACGGCTTCACCAGCCAGAACATGGGAACAGGTCATTAAGACCATAGACACGGATAGACGAGTCCGGCACAAACGTATCATTGATAAAGGCTTAGTGGCCATATACCCCTGTACTAGGGGCTTCAAACGTATAAAATAAGAGACAATAAAGCTCAATTTTTCATATTTTACTTTACACTTTGTTTATTTCATATAACTTTTTGTTCGGCACGCCCCTTTTTCAACTTAGTTGCTCTCTTTTTACAGATGAACGTCGTGCCACGCCCGTCCAGGATACGGCACAACGGAGACACAGGCGCAGACGTGCAGTAGGGACCCGTTACAAGGATTATTTTCAGATTAAGACCCTGCGTAAACCCTTTTTACTGTCTCTTGTTGATACACATCCCCTGGTTCTATGACCAAGGAGGAGGCTGGCGTCTTGGCATGTGGCCATGTCAGAATTCTTGCGCATACCTGGACACTCGGGGCTTATACCTCAGGGCGTTACCTCGCCCGCTCTCATAAAGACCGAATACCTTAGGCAGTGTTCGGCGTCGCGAGTTTGGCCTTATATGCATCAGCTCCGAGTCATGATTTTGGTCAAATGTTGGGTTGCCCGGCTCCTGTGTTCGGTCGCCTTACGTTCCGCTCTATCGGCTAAGGCAGCACCAGGAGAACTACTGCGATTGTGCCCTGGTTCGGCCAGGCGAGCACCTCAGTAGAGAAAGCCGAAAACCGACTGTCATGATATGGCGTGAGACTGGTCAACCACGCGATGACTCTCCGAAATCTGTAGGATTCCTCCGCATTAACGAAGGGCAGTTTCCCGGCCAGGCACACACGCGCCCCGAATTCGGGCGAGCGCAGTCGCCACCAGGGGCTACCTAAATAGTCCCATTGTCAAGCTCCTATGGCTAAGTGAAAGTGTTAAAGCATTATAGTCCAGTTGCCTAGCTCGCTGCGTTATCACCTCCTTTGTAGGACCAAGACATTGGATTAAGTGTGAAAATGCGCCTTCTACGAGCACCCCCGCACTATGTGCGTGGGGGCTGAAGCCAACGACTGCAATCTTTCAGATTTTGTATATATATCTTAAAACGGCCAACAGGAGGTGTCCCAAATACTTGTAGGCACAAGTATAAAAGGCTACTATAATTCTTCAAAATATTGCTTTATAATTACATATGCTATCAGAACATAGCATCCTTCGAGCACTGCGCCTCTATTACACGAGCACCTTCAAGGACTTCCTGAAAATAGTGCTCAGAGGGTACTCGGCTTTTGTCCGAATCTCGGGATGCAACAACGGTGGTCTCCATCTCTGCCCAGTATGTTTTGACACGGGCAAGAGCCATCCATGCGCCCTCTATGCATGCTGACCTCTTCATCGCATTGATACGTGGCACCGCGCCAAGGAATTGCCGTACCAAACTGAAATAACTCTTCGGCTCCGATCTGCCCGGCCACAGATGACCCACGACGTATTTCATGGCCAGTCCGGACAATCTATTCAGTTCGGCCCATTGAGCCAGACGATCGTCCACTGCCAGCGGACGCTCTGGATTGTGAAACTGTGACCAGAAAAGCCTTTCCACTTTGCGATCTTCTTGATCTCGAAAGTGTTCGGTCGCATCAGCAGCACTCGCTGCCAAATCCAGATAGGTGTCCTCTACACTCCACATCCGGTCCAATAGAGCAAACTTCGGATCACAAAACTTCCTCTGCAGCATAAAGGGCTTTCCAGCCGTAATCTGTCCGGCCTGACGCAGCTCCTCCTTCGCAGCTCTCATCGCAGAGCGAGCATCCTTGGCATCAGCAACGGCCTTCTCTAAGTCCGTCTGTCTCACCCGGTCTTCTTTCTCAAGAAACTTGCAACGGTCAGCATCACTTTTTAACTTCACGGCCATCTCGGCCACCTCCTTCCTGCTCCGGCAGTGAGCAGCCTGTTCGGCTCTCAGCTCTTCAAGGGCCTTCTCGGGAGCCGCATCACTTTTCCTGGCTTGTTCCTTAGCTCGGGCAAGTTCCGCCCGGAGACTCTCCAAGGCGGCCGCACCATCTGCCTCAAGCACACCCATTGTAAGATACTGGCATAATACTCCTCTTACCAGATGCAGCCCGAGGAATTGCATACCTTGAGCCTCATCAAGCCGCTCGTTGACGAGCGCGATGTCGGCATCTGCCATGTCAAGTTGCCGCTTTAGTTCGGCAAAATCATCAGTTTGGCTCGATTCCAGATGCTTCGCCACCTGTATACAAAGGCGACATTTTAGACCTGGGGTTATGATCCTCTGCGCGCCATCAATTTTGACAACGCACAGAGTCTTAGGGGCTACTATCTACACAGGGCGCATCTTGTTTATGCGCAACTGACAAAGAAGTACATTATCAAACGTACCTCAAAACCCGTCAGCAAACTTCTGACGGCCTCATGCAATCCGCTTCCCGCAGACGAAATCCTTCCAATCACCGAACCCATCAATGCATGGTGCTCCTCTGAGATAGAAGCTCGCCCCAGCAGAATCATCAGCTCCTCCGACCGCGCACCGGACGGTGCCGGACTCGTCCTATGACCTCCATCGAAGGCCGGACGCGGAGAACCTTGGGGGGCCACATGGCTACCTTCCACCCCTGCCGGATTCGGAGAAACCCTCCGTGATGACACCTCAGGGTCGCCCGCCTTGCCAGGCGGTACAGCAGGGGGAGGCATTCCACTCTCCATCATCTCCGGAAGAAGATCCCCCGAAGACGAGCTCTACTGAGAAGGGCTGAGGTCCGAGCTACAAAGTGAAATTTCGGTTAATCTTCTCAGATAAAAAGCAAGGATTTCTCTCATCCCTCTAAAGGAAAATATTTCTCTACTTACGGCTCGCTGGAGGGCTGATCCATTTGAGGGCGTAGTTCGGCCGAGGATCTCCCCGGCGTCGGACCCTCTGACGAGGACTTTTTCCCCCGCTTTGAGGCCGTGGTCTCTGGGTCGTCAGAGGCGGCCCTCTTCTTCCCCTTAGGAGAGGAATTGTCGGTTCCTCCCTTCGGAGCAGCCTCCTTCAAGGAGGCCATGGTTTCCTTGTCCTCCCCCTCACTTCCCTCCAAAGGCACGATCTTCAACATCCTGACTAGCACGGGACCCAGCCTGGTCTCAGGAAGGGGAGCTGGACACCTGATCAGCTTTGCCTTCGCTATCCACTCCTGTTTAAAAGGACAACTCTTTTAGGGGCGAATTTATGACAATTTTACGGATAGCGAGTCCGGGCACAAGGTTACTTACTTGAGTATCCGGGCGATTGCACCTTAAACCTGCATCCTCGGTCAAATCCGGACACATTGCTTGTGATCCGAAGAACATTTTATACATCTCCGCGGGCGTTGCGCCCATAAAATGCTGGAGAGCTCGTGGTCCCTCTGGATTAAACTCCCACAGACGTAGGGAGCGACGTTTGCCGGGCAGTGTTCGGCGAATCAACATGACCCGCGTCACCTTGACCAGGTTGAGGTCTCTTTCTAAGAGATCCCTGATGCGGCCCTGCAACCAGGGCACGTCTTTGGATAACCCCCAATCTAATCCTTTGTTGACCCATGACGCTAGCCGTGGTGGGGGACCCGAGCGAAAGGCAGGAGGCGCCGCCCACTTGGCGCTCCTGGGAGCGGTGATATAGAACCACTCTCGTTGCCACAAGCCGAGCTCCTCTTGAAAGGAGCCCTCGGGCCATGAAGCATCAACATTCTTACTTATGACAGCGCCTCCGCACTCTGCGTGCCGTCCCTCGATCATCTTCGGCTCCACTCCAAAAGTCTTGTGCCATAATCCGAAGTGAGGAGTAACACGGAGGAATGCTTCACACACAACAATGAATGAGGAAATGTGGAGGATGGACTCCAGAGCTAAGTCATGAAATTCTAACCCATAATAGAACATCAGCCCCCTCACGAAGGGATCCATCGGGAAGCCTAACCCTCGAAGGAAGTGATACATGAACACTACGCTCTCACCGGGCTGGGGACTGGGGATAGCCTGCCTTTGAGCAGGCAACCTATGCGAAATTTCGGCGGTCAAGAACTTAGCCTCTCTCAACTTTAGCACGTCCTCCTCCGTGACGGAGGAAGGCATCCATCGGCCTTGAAGGTCGTAACCGGACATTGTCGAAGGTCCGAAGCGCCTGGAATCTAGAGCCTAGGGTGTTGGAACTCGAGGCGACGGGCGAACTTGTTTTGAGATTGGGGAAAAGCAGTAAGGCCCTGGTCTCTTTATAAGAGGTTGAATACCAGGAGCCCTCCCTGTAACCGTTTGGGACTCGCCTTTAATCGAGAAGACATGCTAGCGGGCACGATTGGGTTACCCATGTCCGTATTGATGAGAATCCCGTAAATAAAGGGGACACGATCTCTACTTTGACAAGACGTGCCAAGGAAACCGCCTCGCAAAACACGCTGAGGTGGAAAAGTGAAAACGATTCGAATAAAGGCTTGGCCGTAGTGTGATGTCACACTACGGAGTACGTCAGCGGATTAAGATTTGTGTGAATATTATTCTCTCTGTGGCAATACGTGGAAACTTATTTTGCAGAGCTGGACACTACTCTTGGTGTTTACAAACTTTTATGAAGAATTTGGAGGAGGAACCCGCCTTGCAATGCCGAAGGCAATCTACACGCCGGACTCGTCGTCATTGAAGCCTGGTTCAGGGGCTACTGAGGGAGTCCTGGATTAGGGGGTGTTCGGGTAGCCAGACTATACCTTCAGCTAGACTCCAGGACTATGAAGATACAAGATTGAAGACTTCGTCCCTTGTCCGGATGGGACTTTACTTGGCGTGGAAGGCAAGCTTGGCGATACGGATATTCAAGATCTCCTACCGTTGTAATTGACTTTGTGTAACCCTAACCCTCTCCGGCGTCTATATAAACCGGGGGATTTTAGTCCGTAGGACAACTTCATATACAACAATCATACCATAGGCTAGCTTCTAGGGTTTAGCCTCCTTGATCTCGTGGTAGATCTACTCTTGTACTACCCATATCATCAATATTAATCGAGCAGGACGTAGGGTTTTACCTCCATCAACAGGTCCCGAACCTGGGTAAAACATTGTGTCCCTTGTCTCCTGTTACCATCCGCCTAGACGCACAGTTCGGGACCCCCTACCCGAGATCCGCCAGTTTTGACACCGACAATAGGCGATGGAAACGAGGCCTGGCGTACGGCACAACGGAGAAAACAGACCTCCTACGTTCGGAACCGGGTCCTGTTGATCGGGAGGGGTCTGGCGTACCGCAAAACGGAGGAAACGGACCTCCTACGGTCGAAACGGGGGTCCTGTTCATCAGGAGGGGTGTGGCGTACCGCAAAACGAAGGAAACGGACTTGTGTTGGAGCGCTACGGTCGAAACGGGGGTCCTGTTCATCGGGAGGGGTGTGGCGTACCGCAAAACGGGACTCCACGGGATACTGTTCATCTCCACCGTCGACCCCCTCCAGCCTCCACGAGCTACTGTTCATCCACCGTCGACCTCCTCCAGCCTTCACCTGCAACTGTTCATGCACGGGCTCCTGTTCATCCAGCCTCCACCGCGCGCTACTCCACCGGCTACTGTTCAACCAGCCCTCTCCACGGGCTCCTGTTCAACCAACCCTCCACGGGCTACTGTTCATCCCGCCCTCCACCGTCTACTGTTCATCCTGCCCTCCACGGGGTGGTCCTGTTCATCCAGCCCTCCACGGGGTCCTGTTCATCCAGCCCCAACCGGCTCGATCGATCGGGGTCCTGTTCATCCAGAGGCAACACCATGGGGTCCTGTTCACCCACCCCCACCAGGAACTGTTCATCCAAACCCCCCACAACGATCACTATTCATCCAGAGGCAGCATCGATCGACTTCAGTTAGCAGCAGTAGCGAAGGAATCGCTCGATCGGGTTCAGTTAACAGCCATCGATCAATCGCTCGGGTTCAGTAACGCGTATCCTGAAGTGCAATCGCTCGGGTTCAGTTAGAGCCCAACGCCTCGCTCGGGTTCAGTTAGAGCCAACGCCTCGCACACACGCGCGTACGTGTACGAGAGAAACGTGCATCGCTCGGCCCCCGACCTCCCACCGTAACCGGGAACTCCCCAAAATTTTCGTCCCCCTCGCTTCTACCATGGTTTTTCCGTCATGGACGACCCAAAGAATGTCATGCAGCTGCGTCTCCGGCCCGCCCAGGACGAAAAGCCCATTTTCTGTCATGATTTTTTGTCATAGAAGTAGGAGCCCACCACATCTATGACGACACCGGGTTTTGTCACAATTATCGTCATAGAAGTGTCATATGTATGACAGAAATTTTTTTGTTCGGCCCAAAATGTCATGGATGTGTCTTTTTTTTGTAGTGTTATGAGCGAGGAAATATTTAGCAGAGAAGTAATAAATCATATCCTGGGGACTACACACACAACCAGGATCAAGAGAATTAAACCATATCTTAGCATCACCCTTTGATGAGAATGGAAATATTTTAAGGATATAATAGTAGCGAGCTTTCTCATCATTAGTGAACAGGGTGGCTATATCATTTAATTTAGTAAGATGTGCCACAACAGTTTCAGATTCGTAGCCATAGAAAGAATCATATTCGACCAAAGTAATTATATCAGGATCAATAGAGAATTGATAATCCTTGTCGGTAACAAAGATAGGTGAAGTAGCATAAGCAGGATCATATTTCATTCTAGCATTCAGAGTTTTTTGTTTGAGCTTAGCTAATAATTTCTTAAGATCACTTCTATCATTGCAAGAAAGAAAGTCTCTAGCAGTTTCTTCATCCATAACATAGCCCTCAGGCACAACAGGCAATTCATATTTAGGGGGAGAGTCTTCATCATCACTTTCATCAATATTATCAGTTTCAATAATTTCATTCTCTCTAGCCCTAGCAAGTTGTTCATCAAGAAATTCACCAAGTGGCACAGTAGTATCAAGCATAGAAGTAGTTTCATCATAAGTATCATGAATAGCAGAAGTGGCATCATCAATAACATGCGACATCTCAGAATTAATAGTAGAAGCAGGTTTAGGTGTCGCAAGCTTACTTAAAACAGAAGGTGAATCAAGTGCAGAGCTAGATGGCAGTCCCTTACCTCCCCTCGTAGTTGAGGGATAAATTTTTGTTTTCGCGTCTTTCAAGTTCTTCATAGTGACCAGCAGATATAAATCCCAAGTGACTCAAAGAATAGAGCTATGCTCCCTGGCAACGGCGCCAGAAAATAGTCTTGATAACCCACAAGTATAGGGGATCACAACCGTTTTCAAGGGTTGAGTATTCAACCCAAATTTATTGATTCGACACAAGGGGAGCCAAAGAATAATCTCAAGTATTAGCAACTGAGTTGTCAATTCAGCCACACCTGGATAACTTAATATCTGCAACAAAGTATTTAGTAGCAAAGTAGTATGGAGTAACGGTAACGGTAGCAAAAGTAATATTTTTGGGTTTTGTAGTAATTGTAACAATAGCAACGGAAAAGTAAATAAGCGAAGAACAATATGTAAAAAGCTCGTAGACATTGGATCGGTGATGGAGAATTATGCCGGATGTGGTTCATCATGTAACAATCATAACATAGGGTGACACAGAACTAGCTCTAATTCATCAATGTAATGTAGGCATGTATTCCGAATATGGTCATACGTGCTTATGGAAAAGAACTTGCATGACATCTTTTGTTCTACCCTCCCGTGGCAGCGGGGTCCTAGCGGAAACTATGGGATATTAAGGCCTCCTTTTAATAGAGTACCAGACCAAAGCATTAGCATATAGTGAATACATGAACTCCTCAAACTATGGTCATCACCGGGAGTGGTCCCGATTATTGTCACTTCGGGGTTGCCGGATCATAACACATAGTAGGTGACTATATACTTGCAAGATAGGATCAAGAACTCACATATATTCATGAAAACATAATAGGTTCAGATCTGAAATCATGGCACTCGGGCCCTAGTGACAAGCATTAAGCATAGCAAAGTCATAGCAACATCAATCTCAGAACATAGTGGATACTAGGGATCAAACCCTAACAAATCTAACTCGATTACATGATAAATCTCATCCAACCCATCACCGTACAGCAAGCCTATGATGGAATTACTCACGCACGGCTGAGCATCACGAAATTGGTGATGGAGGATGGTTGATGATGACGATGGCGACGGATTCCCCTCTCCGGAGCCCCGAACAGACTCTAGATCAGCCCTCCTGCGAGAGTTTAGGGCTTTTGGCGGCGGCTCCGTATCATAAAACGTGATGAATATTTCTCTCAGATTTTTTTCTCTCCGAAAACGAATATATGGAGTTGGAGTTGAGGTCGGTGGAGCTCCAAGGGGCCCACGAGGCAGGTGCGCCCCCACCCTCGTGGAAAGGGTGTGGGCCCCCTGGCCTTGATTCTTTCCCCAATATTTTTTATTATTTCCAAAAATAATCTCCGTGAAGTTTCAGGTCATTCCGAGAACTTTTATTTCTGCACAAAGATAACACCATGGCAATTCTACTGAAAACAGCGTCAGCCGGGTTAGTTCCATTCAAATCATGCAAGTTAGAGTCCAAAACAAGGGCAAAAGTGTTTGGAAAAGTAGATACAATGGAGACGTATCAGGGGACAATATGGCTATGGTAAGAAGACGTGACTACATAGGAAGATTAATCATCGCGTGTCAGAGAAAGGGAGAGACATAATAGTGAGGTACGTCGATCGTGCGTTGGGAAAAAGATTTATAGTCGACCTAGCTACGTGTAGGGAGATCGATCGGTATACATGCATGCATTTGTTAGAAGAAAATAAGGCCCGGAGAGATGGATATAGAGAGAGGGATGCGGCTAGGAGGTGGTGCGAGAGGCCTACTATATCGAGGGGTGGAGTATCTGAGTATGAGATCGATGAAAAGAGGGGCGGGAGTGTGCACATGCGTCGAACCGTATTAGACAAAGGGGGGCATGGACGATGAGAAGAGAAGAGGGAAAGCATGTGTTTGTGGTAGGTACACCTAGCTAGAGAGGTATATCGATCAGTGTGTGCAGGAAAGAAGGAGCTGGGGGGCTATGTCGAACCCAACAAGGAGTAGAAGGAAATGACAAGCAGTTTTCACCAAGTTATTTTCTGCAAGCACTGAAAATTATCGGTGACAGATAATTTTGTGATAAGATAATTCGTAACAGGAAACAAGTAACAAGTGTAAAAAAGGTGCATCAAGGTGGCCCAATACTTTTTGTAGCAAAGGATAAGCCTGGACGAACTCTTATATAAAGCAAAGTGCTCCCGAGGACACATTGGAATTACTGTCAAGTTAGTTTTCATCATGCTCATATGTTTCCCGTTCGTTACTTTGATAATTTGATATGTGGGTGGACTCGTTCTTGGGTGTTGTCCTTACTTGGACAAGACTCCCATGTATGATTAACCCCTCTCGCAAGCATCCGCAACTACAAAAGAAGAATTAAGATAAATCTAACAATAGCATGAAACATGTGGATCCAGCCCCTTACGAAGCAACACATAAACTAGGGTTTAAGTTTCTGTCACTCTAGCAACCCATCATCTACTTATTACTTCCCAATGCCTTCCCCTAGGCCCAAATCATGGTGAAGTGTCATGTAGTAGATGTTCACATAACACCACTAGAGGAAAGACAACGTACATCTCATCAAAATATCGACCGAATGAAAAATTCACATGATTACTGATACGTCTCTGTCGTATCTATAATTTTTTATTGTTCCATGCCAATATTCTACAACTTTTACATACTTTTGGAAACTTTTTATACTATTTTTGGGACTAACATATTGATCCAGTGCCCAGTGCCAGTTCCTGTTTGTTGCATGTTTTTTGTTTCACAGAAAATCCATATCAAACAGAGTCCAAACGGGATAAAAACTGGCGGAGAATTTTTTTGGAATATATGTGAATTTTGGGAAGTGGAATCAATGCGAGACGATGCCCGAGGGGCCCACGAGGGTGTGGGGCACGCCCCAGGGGGTCAGGCGCACCCTGGGCCCTCGTGGACACCCCGTAAGGCGGTTGGTGCCCTTCTTTCGCCACAAGAAAGCCAATATCCAGATAAAAATCGTGTCCAAATATCAGCTCAATCGAAGTTACGGATCTCTGGGGTTTTAAGAAACTGTGAAAGGGCAGAATCAGAGAGCGCAGAAACAGAGAGAGACAGAGAGACATATCCAATCTCGGAGGGGCTCTCGCCCCTCCCATGCCATGGAAGACAAGGACCAGAGGGAGAACCCTTCTCCCATCTAGGGAGAAGGTCAAGGAAGAAGGGGGGGGGGCTCTCTCCCCCTCTCTTCCGGTGGCGCCGGAACACCTCCAGGGCCATCATCATCACCACAATCTACACCAACACCTCCGTCATCTTCACCAACATCTTCATCACCTTCCCCCATCTATCTACAGCGGTCCACTCTCCCGCAACCCGCTGTACCCTCTACTTGAACATGGTGCTTTATGCTTCATATTATTATCCAATGATGTGTTGCCATCCTATGATGTCTGGGTAGATTTTCGTTGTCCTATCGGTAATTGGTGAATTGCTATGATTGGTTTAATTTGCTTGTGGTTATGTTGCTGTCCTTTGGTGCCCATCATATGAGCGCGCGCGTGGATCACACCATAGGGTTTGTTGTATGTTGATAGGACTATGTATTGGAGGGCAAGAGTGACAGAAGCTTCAACCTAGCATAGAAATTGATGCATACAGAATTGAAGGGGGACCAATATATCTTAATGCTATGGTTGGGTTTTACCTTAATGAATGTTAGTAGTTGTGGATGCTTGCTAATAGTTCCAATCATACGTGCATAGAATTCCAAGTCAGGGATGACATGATAGCAGTGGCTGCTACCTCTTGAGCATTGCGTTGGTTTTCCCTTGAAGAGGAAAGGGTGATGCAATAAAGTAGCGTAAGTATTTCCCTCAGTTTTTGAGAACCAAGGTATCAATCCAGTAGGAGACCACGCTCAAGTCCCACACACCTACACAAACAAATAAGAACCTTGCAACCAATGTGATAAAGGGGTTGTCAATCCCTTCACAGCCACTTGTAAAAGTGAGATCTGATAGAGATGATAAGATAATATTTTTGGTATTTTTATGATAAAGAGTAAAAGTAAAGATTGCAAAGTAAAATAAACGGCACCAGAAATAGCTAGTTGACGGGAGATTAATATGATGGAAAATAGACCCGGGGGCCATAGGTTTCACTAGTGGCTTCTCTCAAGAGCATAAGTATTACGGTGGGTGAACGAATTACTGTCAAGCAATTGATAGAATTGTGCATAGTTATGAGAATATCTTGGTGTCGGAGTAATGGGCCACGGGTAGCCTAACCTGAGTCCCTGAACCTTTCAAGACATCAGGGCCGGCTGCGCCCCTCGATACATCAAGATGAAGCACTGCCTTCTGATGGATGATTGGCCCAAGCGGCCGACAGCCAGAAGGCGGCAGAGCTCCAGAAGGCGGCGCCAAGACGGGACGACTCCTAGCAGGCGGCCTCCAGAGAGGCCGACTCCTAGCAAGCGGCCCACGACGCCCTCAGAGTCTACGCCCCCATTAAGAAGACAAGACAGTGTAAGGCTACAGTGTAGCCCATCACCCCCATATTCAGGGCCGGACAAGGCCACGATGCTCCATACAGGCAGAGATCTCCGCCCGGCGCGGCACTGTTGCCACTCCGCCCCTGACGTCACTACTGGCAGGCGGAGTCCTCTTCCCATGACGGCCTGTCGGTACGGCCTGCAGGCGGCGGGCCCTACCAGGCAGCGAGAGCCCGGAAGACGGCGGAGGCCTGACCAGTCGGACCTGAGGGAGGCCGGCTTCCAGCAGGCGACCCGTTCCTTCCTTGGGGCCCGCGCACCATTAACCAGATGAGACATGGTGTGGCTACAGTGATCTCCCACCAGGCGGCGGGACTGTAGCCATGCTCCCCTGATCAAGCATGTGTCATTAGCATCGCGGCTACAATAATTAGCCGCCGACCAGACCCGCAAGCGGCGGAGGCGGCATGTCGGTTTCGTACCAGACCAGTTGGCGGGGCCCACCAGGCGGCGGGCCCCAAGAGCCGGCGGAGAAGCCGGTGACCAGAGACACTGACAGCCGGGTCCTACACCCAGCCAGATTACCATTGTACCCCTGGGGGGTAGGCCTATAAAAACCCCCGGGGCACCCATGCAAAGGGTTCCCAGCCTGTTAGAACTAGGCTCATACCTAGAGGAAGGAGAGAGCGTGCTGATACGTCTCCAACGTATCTATAATTTTTGATTGCTCCATGATATATTATCTACTGTTCTGGACTATATTGGGCTTTATTTTCCACTTTTATATTATTTTTTGGGACTAACCTATTAACCGGAGGCCCAGCCCAGAATTGCTGTTTTTTGCCTATTTCAGTGTTTCGGAGAAACAGAATATCAAACAGAGTCCAAACGGAATGAAACCTTCGGGAACGTGATTTTCTCATCAGATAAGACCTAGGAGACTTGGACCCTCCGTCAAGAAAGCCACGAGGTGGACACGAGGGTGGAGGGCGCCCCCCCAGGGCGCGCCCCCAGCCTCGTGGGCCCCTCGAAGCTCCACCGACGTACTTCTTCCTCCCATATATATCCACGTATCCCCAAACGATCAGAAGAGGAGCCAAAACCTAATTCCACCGCTGCAACTTTCTGTATCCACGAGATCCCATCTTGGGGCCTGTTCTGGAGCTCCGTCGGAGGGGGCATCGATCACGGAGGGCTTCTACATCATCATCCAAGCCCCTCCGATGAAGTGTGAGTAGTTTACTTCAGACCTACGGGTCCATAGTTAGTAGCTAGATGGCTTCTTCTCTCTTTTTGGATCTCAATACAATGTTCTCCCCCCTCTCTTGTGGAGATCTATTCGATGTAATCTTCTTTTTGCGGTGTGTTTGTTGAGACCGATGAATTGTGGGTTTATGATCCAGCCTATCTATGAATAATATTTGAATCTTCTCTGAATTCTTTTATGTATGATTGGTTATCTTTGCAAGTCTCTTCGAATTATCAGTTTGGTTTGGCCTACTAGATTGGTTGTTCTTGCCATGGGAAAAGTGCTTAGCTTTGGGTTCGATCTTGCGGTGTCCTTTCCCAGTGACAGAAGGGGCAGCAAGGCACGTATTGTATCGTTGCCATAGAGGATAACAAGATGGGTTTTTTTATCATATTGCATGAAACTATCCCTCTACATCATGTCATCTTGCTTAAGGCGTTACTCTATTTTTAACTTAATACTCTAGATGCATGCTGGACAGCGGTCGATGAGTGGAGTAATAGTAGTAGATGCAGGCAGGAGTCGGTCTACTTGTCTCGGACGTGATGCCTATATACATGATCATACCTAGATATTCTCATAACTATGCTCAATTCTGTCAATTGCTCAACAGTAATTTGTTCACCCACCGTAGAATACTTATGCTCTTGAGAGAAGCCACTTGTGAAACCTATGGCCCCCGGGTCTCTTTCTCATCATATCAATCTCCATCACTTTATTATTTCTTTGCTTTTACTTTGCTTTTACTTTTTACTTTGCATCCCTATACCAAAAATACCAAAAATATTATTTATCATATCTTTCAGATCTCACTTTCGTAAGTGACCGTGAAGGGATTGACAACCCCTAAGCGCGTTGGTTGCGTTGAGCTATTGTTTTTGTGTATGTACGAGGGACTCGCGCGTAGCCTCCTACTGGATTGATACCTTAGTTCTCAAAAACTGAGGGAAATACTTACGCTAGTTTGCTGCATCATCCTCTCCTCTTCGGGGAAATCCAACGCAGTGCTCAAGAGGTAGCACATGCCTGCCTTCTTCTACCTCTAGCATACAACTCGAGGAGCACCATGGTATCACTAGTGCCTTAGTGATCATGCGGAGACCCCGCAGAGCAGGACTAGGGTTGTTATCTCCTAGGAGAGCCCCGAACCTGGGTAAAGTGCACCGGCGTTCATGTCTACGCCTCATCCCGCTTCCAGGCACCGGCGACGTTCTACTCGCCCCCACCATGATAAACCATCCATTGGCATATGTCGCACCCAACCCCCGACATTTGGCGCCCACCATGGGGCGAGGTGCACCGTCTCCCGGAGACCTGTTCTGGATGGGAACCTTGTTCCTTCTTGGCGAGCGCAGCCAGCCCGGCACGCCGGTCGGCGTCTGCGTCGACGCGCTGCACGACATGGAGGTTGCCTGTGCGGCGAGCTGCCTCACCGATCTTGTTGGTGAGATCCGCCTCTCTGACGAGCCCGCATCCGATGTGGGAACATAAGGCCCCGAGAGCCGCCTCGTCAGCCTCCTCGATTAGCTCCACGTCGCCAGCGAGCCTGCTGTAGACTTGGAGTCGGTTGGCTCCACCAACACGATGCTTGTCGACTCCGACACAATGTTGCTTGACGCGTTCCCCACCAACATGGTGGTCTATGATGAACCGCTTCCTCGCGGACAGCTGTGGCATCACCGTCACGGAGGTGCTCGTCATCAGCCACGTCGAGCACTCTAGCGGAGGTGGCCAGGATCCGTTGTAGGCGGCGCTGCAAGACCTGACTACGCCCATCCCGGAAGACGCCGACGCCGAGACGCTGGAGGCACGCCGTGTCCAGCTCGTTGAAAGCGCCAACCGGCTGGCCAACATGAGACGCCTTTCGGAGGCCTACCAGCGTGAGATGGACCGTGCCGTCGGCGGCACGCCGGCTCCTGGTGGGCCTAGCCGCATTGGCTTGATCCGGCAGCGTGGCGCGGCCATTGCCAGTATGTTCGGGAAAGATCGTCCCATTTATGCCACGCCTGCGGAGAACATACGAGCTGCCCAGGCGGTAGCAGACGAGCTAGACAAGCTCGAGGGCGATGACCGTCGCCACATGACGGAGCGCGTCCAGGAGCTCCTTTACGCGGCTGCTGAGCAGCAAGAGGCCGACTGCCGCGCTAAAGCACCCAACCGCGAAACGACGACCGGCCTCCTCGCCGAGACCAAGGCGCGACATCCCGTACGCTGACTAGTGGCGTCCGCGGTAGAAGATACAAGGAACCGGCTGCCAGCCGCAGCCGGAATCGCATCACCATCGAGCGCGACCAAGACGGCCGCCCAAGAGCAGTGGAACAACGGGACGACTGTCCACCTCCACCTCCCCCCCGCAGGGAGAGGCGCGCTTCCCTGCCACCTGTTGACCACCCGACACTCGGCGACTGCCTTGGCCACCGGGAAGGAGTCGGAGAAAATGATGCCTGCCATCGGATCGACCGCCTCAACCGATCCCTGGCGCTAGAAGAGGAAGATGAACTGGGTTCGCCTTGTTTGGCCCCCTCATCCGAGATGAGCCCTTCCCCAAAGGGTTCACGCTCCCAAGAGATACACCCAAGTACTCCACAGCCGTCAGCATCACGAACAACAACAAGCGCGTTGCCGTGAAGTACGTTCCGCTCATGCTCTAGGGCATGACCCGGACATGGCTGAATAGCCTGAAGCCCCGCAACATCAATAGCTGGGTTGATTTCACTGAAGCCTTCATCCGCAACTTCACCAGCACGTACAAGCAGCCGCCCAAGCCTCACCAGCTCTCCTTGTGCGTCCAAGGACCCAGCGAGTCGACTCACGACTACCTCACGCGCTGGGCCGAGCTGCGCAACTCCTGCGAGGCCGTGCACGAGGTGTAGGCCATCGAGTACTTTACCGCCGGGTGCCGAGAAGGCACCCTCCTCAAGCACCGGCCTCTCCACGACGAGTCGGCAACCCTTGATGAACTGCTAATCATAGCATACAAGTACGCCACGACCGACTCCATGAAGGCGGAGATCCAAGTTGATGCATCCGGAAAAGTGGCTCCTCAAGCTCCTCGGACTCCGGCTGGTGATACCAGCCGGCGTTAGCAACCAAATGAGAACAAGCGCAAGGCCACGCAGCCAGCTTCCACAAGCCGGCAGGTGGCGACAGTCGAAGATCAGCAGCCGGAAGGGAATCCACTACCCAAGCGTCAGAAGGGCGGCAAGCCCAACTGGTTACCCGCCTTCTCTTACGAGCAGACTCTTGATGCACCCTGCAAGTTCCACAGTGGCGCGAAGCCATCCAACCACACCACTCGGAAGTGCCACTAGCTCACCAGGATCGCCAAGGGTGACGGACTCCTGCCTCCTCCGCCCACCGGCCCGCCGCCGCCTCCTCCCCAGCAGCCGGCAGCTCGGCTATCGGCGCAATACAGGATGAATACCCTGAAGAGCATGGAGCCTATGTCATTTTCACCAGCGTGGCTGATGACAAGCATAGCAGACGACAGCGACAAAAAGAAGTAAATGCAGTAGCATTAGATACCCCCGAGTTCATGCATTGGTTTGAGAAGCCTATCAGTTGGAGCAGAGCTGACCACCCGGAGGTGATGCCCTCTCCTGGTTCTTATGCTTTGGTCTTAGATGCCACCTTCACAACAGAGAGGCGGGCAGCTCGCTTCTCCCGAGTACTGATAGATGGCGGCAACAGCATCAACATCCTGTACCGAGATACTATGGAGAAATTAGGGATCAAGCAGAGGCAGCTTCAGCCCAGTCGGACTATATTCCATGGCATAGTTCCTGGCCTTTCCTGCTCACCAATCGGCAAGACCCAGATAGATGTCCTCTTTGAAGGAAATATGCCCTAGAGGCAATAATAAAGTTATAATTATTTCCTTATATCATGATAAATGTTTATTATTCATGCTAGAATTGTATTAACCGGAAACATGATATATGTGTGAATACATAGACAAACAGAGTCTCACTAGTATGCCTCTACTTGACTAGCTCGTTAATCTAAGATAGTTATGTTTCATAACCATAGACAAAGAGTTGTCATTTGATTAACGGGATCACATCATTAGGAGAATGATGTGATTAACTTGACCCATTTCGTTAGCTTAGCACTTGATCGTTTAGTTTGTTGCTATTGCTTTCTTCATGACTTATACATGTTCCTATGACTATGAGATTATGCAACTCCCGTTTACCAAAGGAACACTTTGTGTGCTACCAAACGTCACAACGTAACTGGGTGATTATAAAGGTGCTCTAAAGGTGTCTCCAAAGGTACTTGTTGAGTTGGCGTATTTCGAGATTAGGATTTGTCACTCCGATTGCCGAAGAGATATCTCTGGGCCCACTCGGTAATGCACATCACTATAAGCCTTGCAAGCAATGCAACTAATGAGTTAGTTGTGGGATGATGTATTACGGAACGAGTAAAGAGACTTGCCAGTAACGAGATTGAACTAGGTATTGAGATACCAACGATCGAATCTTGGGCAAGTAACGTACCGACGACAAAGGGAACAACATATGTTGTTATGCGGTTTGACCGTTAAAGATCTTGGTAGAATATGTAGGAGCCAATATGAGCATCCAGGTTCCGCTATTGGCTATTGACCAGAGATGTGTCTCGGTCATGTCTACATAGTTCTCGAACCCGTAGGATCCGCACGCTTAAAGTTAGATGACGGTTATATTATGAGTTTATATGTTTTGATGTACCGAAGGTAGTTCAGAGTCCCGGATGTGATCATGGACATGACGAGGAGTCTCGAAATGGTCGAGACGTAAAGATCGACATATTGGACGACTATGTTTCGACACTGGAAAGGTTTCGGAAGGTTTCAGACATTTATCGGAATACCGGGGGTTACCGGAACCCCCCGGGAACTAATGGGCCCTGTTGGGCCTTAGTGGAGAGAGAGAGAGGGGCCGACTAGGGCAAGAGGCGCGCCCCCTCCCCTTGAGTCCGAATAGGACAAGGAAAGGGGGGCGGCGCCCCCCTTGCCTTCCCCTCTCCCACTCCTTCCTTCCCCCTCCTTCTTGGACTGAAAGGGAGGGGCAAACCTACTTGGAGTAGGTTTCCCCCTCCTAGGGTACGCCACCCCCTTGGCCGGACCTCTCCTCCTCCCCCCTTTATATACGGAGGAGGGGGGCTCCCCATAGACATAACAATTGATCTCTTGATCTCTTAGCCGTGTGGGGTGCCCCCCTCCACCATAATCTACCTCGATCATATCGTAGCGGTGCTTAGGCGAAGCCCTGCGTCGGTAGAACATCATCATCATCACCATGCCGTCGTGCTGACGAAACTCTCCCTCAACACTTGGCTGGATCAGAGTTTGAGGGACGTCATCGAGTTGAACGTGTGTAGAACTCGGAGGTGTCGTGCATTCGGTACTTGATCGGTCGGATCGTGAAGACGTACGACTAGATCAACCGCGTTGTGCTAATGCTTCCGCTTCCGGTCTACGAGGGTACGTGGACACACTCTCCCCTCTTGTTGCTATGCATCACCATGATCTTGCGTGTGTGTAGGAATTTTTTTGAAATTACTACGTTCCCCAACAGTGGTATCCGAGCCAAGTTTTATGCGTAGATGTCATATGCACGAGTAGAACACAAGTGAGTTGTGGGCGATACAAGTCATACTGCTTACCAGCATGTCATACTTTGGTTCGGCGGAATTGTTGGATGAAGCGGCCCGGACCGACATTACGTGTACGCTTACGCGTGACTGGTTCTACCGACGTGCTTTGCACACAGGTGGCTGGCGGGTGTCAGTTTCTCCAACTTTAGTTGAACCAAGTGTGGCTACGCCCGGTCCTTGAGAAGGTTAAAATAGCACTAACTTGACGAACTATCATTCTGGTTTTGATGCGTAGGTAAGAACGGTTCTTGCTCAGCCCATAGCAGCCACGTAAAACTTTGCAACAACAAAGTAGAGGACGTCTAACTTGTTTTTGCAGGGCATGTTGTGATGTGATATGGTCAAGGCATGATGCTATATTTTATTGTATGAGATGATCATCTTTTTTAACCGAGTTATCGGCAACTGGCAGGAGCCATATGGTTGTCGCTTTATTGTATGCAATGCAATCGCCCTGTAATGCTTTACTTTATCACTAAGCGGTAGCGATAGTCGTAGAAGCATAAGTTGGCGAGACGAAAACGATGCTACAATGGAGATTAAGGTGTCGCGCTGATGACGATGGTGATCATGACGGTGCTTTGGAGATGGAGATCACAAGCACAAGATGATGATGGCCATATCATATCACTTATATTGATTGCATGTGATGTTTATCTTTTATGCATCTTATCTTGCTTTGATTGACGGTAGCATTATAAGATGATCTCTCACTAAATTATCAAGATATAAGTGTTCTCCCTCAGTATGCACCATTGCGAAAGTTCTTCGTGCTGAGACACGACGTGATGATCGGGTGTGATAGGCTCTACGTTCAAATACAACGGGTGCAAAACAGTTGCACACGCGGAATACTCAGGTCAAACTTGACGAGCCTAGCATATAATAGATATGGCCTCGGAACATTGGGACCGAAAGGTCCAGCATGAATCATATAGTAGATATGATCAACATATTGATGTTCACCATTGAAACTACTCCATCTCACGTGACGATCGGACATGGTTTAGTTGATTTGGATCACGTGATCACTTAGAGGATTAGAGGGATGTCTATCTAAGTGGGAGTTCTTAAGTAATATGATTAATTGAACTTAAATTTATCATGAACTTAGTACCTGATAGTTTCTTGCTTATCTATGTTGATTGTAGATAGATGGCTCGTGCTGTTGTTCCGTTGAATTTTAATGCGTTCCTTGAGAAAGCAAAGTTGAAAGATGATGGTACCAATTACACGGACTGGGTCCATAACTTGAGGATTATCCTCATTGCTGCACAGAAGAATTACGTCCTGGAAGCACCGCTAGGTGCCAGGCCTGTTGCAGATGCTACTGACAACATTAAGAACGTTTGGCAGAGTAAAGCTGATGACTACTCGATAGTTCAGTGTGCCATGCTTTACGGATTAGAACCGGGACTTCAACGACGTTTTGAACGTCATGGAGCATATGAGATGTTCCAGGAATTAAAGTTAATATTTCAAGCAAATGCCCGGATTGAGAGATATGAAGTCTCCAATAAGTTCTATAGCTGCAAGATGGAGGAGAATAGTTCTGTCAGTGAACATATACTAAAAATGTCTGGGTATCATAATCACTTGACTCAACTGGGAGTTAATCTTCCTATTGATAGTGTCATCGACAGAGTTCTTCAATCACTGCCACCAAGCTACAAAAGCTTCGTGATGAACTATAACATGCATGAGATGAATAAGGCAATTCCCGAGCTCTTCGCGATGCTAAAGGCTTCAGAGGTAGAAATCAAGAAGGAGCATCAAGTGTTGATGGTCAATAAGACCACCGGTTTCAAGAAAAAGGGTAAAGGGAAGAAGAAGGGGAACTTCAAGAAGAACGATAAACAAGTTGCTGCTCAAGAGAAGAAACCCAAGTTTGGACCTAAGCCTGAGACTGAGTGCTTCTACTGCAAGCAGACTGGTCACTGGAAGCGGAATTGCTCCAAGTATTTGGCGGATAAGAAGGATGGCAAGGTGAACAAATGTATATGTGATATACATGTTATTGATGTGTATCTTACTAATGCTCGTAGTAGCACCTTGGTATTTGATACTGGTTCTGTTGCTAACATTTGCAACTCGAAACAGGGGCTACGGATTAAGCAAATATTGGCTAAGGACGAGGTGACGATGCGTGTGGGAAATGGTTCCAAAGTCGATGTGATCGCGGTCGGCACGCTACCTCTACATCTACCTTCGGGATTAGTTTTAGACCGAATAATTGTTATTTGGTGCCAGCGTTGAGCATGAACATTATATCTGGATCTTGTTTGATGCGAGATGGTTATTCATTTAAATCAGAGAATAATGGTTGTTCTATTTATATGAGTAATATCTTTTCTGGTCATGCACCCTTGAAGAGTGGTCTATTTTTCTTAAATCTCGATAGTAGTGATACACATATTCATAATATTGAAGCCAAAAGATGCAGAGTTGATAATGATAGTGCAACTTATTTGTGGCACTGCCATTTAGGTCATATCATTATAAAGCGCATGAAGAAACTCCATTCTGATGGACTTTTGGAACCACTTCGTACTTGTGAACCGTGCCTCATGGGCAAGATGACTAAAACACCGTTCTCCAGAACTATGGAGCAAGCAACAGATTTGTTGGAAATCATACATACAGATGTGTGTGGTTCGATGAATATTGAGGCTCGCGGCGGGTGTCGTTATTTTCTCACCTTCACAGATGATTTAAGCAGATATGGGTATATCTACTTAATGAAACATAAGTCTGAAACATTCAAAAGTTCAAAGAATTTTAGAGTGAAGTTGAAAATCATCATAACAAGAAAATAAAGTTTCTACGATCTAATCGTGGAGGATAATATTTGAGTTACGAGTTTGGTCTTCATTTGAAACAATGCGGAATAGTTCCGCAACTCACGCCACCCGGAAGACCACATCGTAATGGTGTGTCCGAATGTCATAATCGTACTTTACTGGATATGTTACGATCTATGATGTCTAAGGCAGTCCTGGATTAGGGGGTCTCTGGATGTCAGGACCGGTTTTTCGGGATATTAATTTCCCAAAAAGCGGCCCTTGTGCTCACCAGCCCCAGGATTACTGTTAGCTGATGAGACACTGACTTGTTACAGAAACTCCAAGCAAACTACAAAATATGTAGTACAAGACCATTCTGGCCTATGGGTACAACAATTGGTTTCTAGTGGTTGATGGCGGAAGCGGTTTGCGGATCATCAGCGTCTATGGGACTCTATTTCCCACAGGAACAGCTGACCAGGATAACTCCTATCTTCGCGAGGCCGCTATCTCCATTGCGTAGGTTCCGGGGCTGTCATCGCAATGTTCCTTTCCATGCAAGAAATCTGGCCAAGACAATAGCCAGGGACAAGCCAGTGAGTACTTTGAATGTACTCGCAAACATTAAGAACACAGGTATAATATAGCCATTGATAATCTTGCTTTAAAATATAATATGATCACTTCGACAGTTATGAAATAAGGCTCATGATGCACGCAACTAGATCATTTAAATAAAACATGAGTAAGCAATCAGGGTGTAGAAATGCAGAGCACCGATCGGGTGTCTGAAGCGACGCCTCGAAAGGATAATAATATGAAGCATGCCTCAGTCGGGCGTTTGAGCGACACCACATAAAGGGCTTATAAGTAGATAAAATATTAAGCATGCCACAGTCGAGCGTCTGTGCGACACCGCATAAAGGGCTTATAAGTAAATAAAACAACAAGCATGCCATAGTCGGGCATCTGTGCGACACCGCATAAAGGACTTATAAGTAAATAAAATAACAAGCATGCCATAGTCAGGCGTCTGTGCGACACCACATAAAGGGCTTATAAGTAAATAAAATAACAAGCATGCCACAGTCGGGCGTCTGTGCGACACCACATAAAGGGCTTATATAACAATAATCACAGTGAGTACCCATGAGGTAGAACCGTCCCAGGGATACTCAATAATTCAAATAACATAAATGGTTAGTCCATAATAATAATAATCATAATCATCATACGTCACGAGTTATGATCCATGTTTTGGTTTAGTAGTTTCTCCTCCGCAGACCGACACTAAGACCGACACTTGACCCATCCCAGACTGTAGTCCTTAACCATGGACATGGCTATTCATATAGGTTTAATATCTCTGCAGAGGGTGTACTCTTTACCCACGAGTAACGGATTCCTTTAGTCCATCGGGACTAATTCCGTCTACGGTCTTTTAATTGAAAACACCCTAACCGCACACACCACCCAAACTCACCGGTGTCTGGAATCACCCTTGACACCTGTTAAGCAAAACTCTAAGTGGGGAGGCTACAACCTCGACTTAGCATGGGATCACAAAATTTATACCGCGCGCAAACTGGGGGAGCTACCCCCTTCGGCTACAACCGAAAACACCGATGCCCCTGGACCAGATGACTGTCTTTAATCCAGGGCCATGGAACCCTCATCTCGGTCTCTCTATACGGTGTGTGCTAGACAGGGGTTGACAACTTACTAAACCGTACCCTACCTACGGCAGGGACAAGTGGCAGCACGAAACAAGTATGGGGGTTACTGGAACAAGACTCAATCTACGGCCGACTCAGGAGGCTTAAGTATTTTCTGCATGATTAGCTCAAGGATAATATTTCACATCCATCAGACACAACCACCACTCATCATATCTCCCTCTGCCCCGCCAGTCATAACCGTCTCGACGAGGGACAAGCTCGTGTCTACCCAAGACAGAGACTTTCCCATATCCTTCCCGGTAGGCATGAGAGGCATATGAGGGTGATTGCTATCACAAGTATGTCCATTGCCAACAGCAAAAAATTTCATCTTTGCACTCAAAGCGTATGATCATATCGCCACATAAAAATAACTAATGCTTCATGTTGAGGTGGGGTTATAACCGTATCAAACAATCCCCAAAATATATTATGCCAGGGTTCAGAATGCTTGCCTTCAAGGTGTGGAGAGGTGAGGTGCCCTCCAAAACTTTTGAAAGTTATATCTCCCTTCCAAATTCCTATTTTCAAAAATATTCCAATAACACATACTTCAAAAACAATAAAAAAAGTTGTCCTAATTATTTTTGAAATAAATTTTAAAATAAACTAGGTGAAATTCGAGAGAGATAGGAAAAAGAATCAATTCATTTGGAGTTTTATTTAAAAAGACATAGCCAGTCAAAGTTTCAGTCAAACTCTGTTTTTAAAATAACACAGAAAAGAAAACGTTTCGACAAGAATACGCTTTCAAAGTAGGGGAGACGTACTTTCGGCTATTTGCGTTTTCACTTAAAACACGCGGGCGGGGCTGGGTCGCTGACAGTGGGTCCAGGGGGCCCACTGGTCAGGTTTGACCAGTCCTCTCTCCCTCCTCTTCCTCTGCCCGAACGGAGGCAAGGCTTCGGCGATCAACGCCGGTGAACGGCGGCTCCCCGCGGGCTCTAGAGGGTCGGGATAGATCCGCAAGACCGGGGCGGTCCTCTCGGTGGTCGTTGGGTCGGCGGGGATGGAGGGAATCGCCGACGACGAGCTCTGCGGCGGAGGAAGCTTCGAGTGAAATTGGGGTTCTGGGTTGTGGCGGCTCTGGGTTGCGTTTGAGGGGTTGGGTAGCTCCGCGAGGTTGAGGGGAGTCGAGTGGTGGCGCTAGATGGACGGGAGGGGCTCGGGTTGCGACGCACGGCACCAGAATGAGGCGGAGGCCGCACTGATCGAAGACGGGGAAGAAAGCTTCCCGCCGTCGATTGCTGGCCGTGGTAACTCTAGAGAGGTGGCTTGAGGTCGCCTGAATGCTTAGTCGAGCTCGGGGTTCCCTTTTATAGGCGGCCAAGGTCGGTTCTGCGGCGGCCGTGGATAAGCTCGTCGGCGACCGTCATTCTGTAGGGGCAGGGTGACATGGCGGTGTTGAGCGATAGCGGACACGTTTGCGGATGAGATCGAGCTGTCCCAGGGGCAGCTGGCACGCTAGGGAGGCTCGGGCGGTGCTGCCATGGCCGGGGCCTGCTGTGGCCGGCCGCTAGTTGCCACGGCCGACCTGACGGCGACGCTGTAGAGCTCCAGGGGCGGCTCTGTGGCGAGGGGAGGGGTCGGGGCGTCGACTGGGCGAGGGGAAGGGCCAGAGCGAATGCGGGCTGTCGGCAGCGGGACGCGGCGACTCGTGTGCACGCACGTGCAAAACGCGCGCTCTGGGCACGCCCAGAGCGTGCACGCCAAGCGTTCGGCGAAATGCCCGAGCATGCTAGGTGGCGTGGGTGCAGATGGGGATTAGCAGGTCTAGGCTAGGGTCTCTTAGGAGATTAGTGGACATGCCAGTAGGTACAGAGGGGCAAGATCACAGTGCAAAACCAAAATCATGCCAAAACTGGACATGCACACCAGGTGTTTGACAGAATGCCAAAGGCACCTAGGCAACTCTTGGGGTGGCCCAAATCTCCAGATCAGAGTCTCTTTGGATGAATAAGAGAGTGGTGAGGTTAGTTTGTCAAAAGCAGAAACTTGTCAGTTCAAGTTTGTGAGGAAATTGATTTTGGACAGAAAGGGAAAGGCACCATTGCATGAACTTAAAATCCTCCAATGAGTCCACTCTCCTGGACTTAAGGGTTTAGCAGGATGGGCTATAAGTAGGAAGAGGGATCATGGGTAAAAGAACAAGATAAAAAGGGGTTGCAGTACAAACCACCAAGATGGATCAGAATGAAAAAGAGGTTGATTCACTCAAATTTTTCAAAGAACATAAAAGGGCTTTTGCATAAAGTTGCATAATATACTCCTATTAACATCCCATCATTTTGGTGGAAGCTAGAAAGGAATATTTAAATGGGTTGTAGTGCAAAATTGCCCACTGGACCAGATTTGAAAAATTGGTGTAGAGCTCAAAATATTAAATGAATGGAATATATTTTTGCATAAAAGTGATTTAAAAACATCACATGGCATCTCCAAATTTTGGTGAAAATTTTAAATAAATTTATCAAGTGGTTGTAGTTCAAAAAGAGCTCCAAAACTAATGAAAAATCATTTTAAGGAATAAATCTCAGAGAGAAATGTTTGTGCAAACAAATTCCACTGATAATAGGAATGCTTTCTTGAGAGGGTAAACAAGTCCAATAGTATATTTGAAAGGTTGTCACTTGGGGTAAAACTCCATAATAACCAAGAAAGAATGGTTCTGAAATCAATGAAAAACCCAGAAAATGAAAGTTTGAATTTCCTGGCAGAATTTTAGTTAATAAAACAAGGTCAAAATTTTGGGGTGTCACACCGGACAGCCGGACTATATCCTTTGGCCGGACTGTTAGACTATGAAGATACAAGATTGAAGACTTCGTCTCGTGTCCGGATGGGACTCTACTTGGCGTGGAAGGCAAGCTAGGCAATGCGGATATGTATATCTCCTCCTTTGTAACCGACCTTGTGTAACCCTAGCCCCCTCCGGTGTCTATATAAACCGGAGGGTTTTAGTCCGTAGGACAATCACAACAATCATACCATAGGCTAGCTTCTAGGGTTTAGCCTCTCTGATCTCGTGGTAGATCTACTCTTGTACTACCCATATCATCAATATTAATCAAGCAGGACGTAGGGTTTTACCTCCATCAAGAGGGCCCGAACCTGGGTAAAACATCGTGTCCCCTACCTCCTATTACCATCCGCCTTAGACGCATAGTTCGGGACCCCCTACCCGAGATCTGCCGGTTTTGAAACCGACATTGGTGCTTTCATTGAGATTTCCTCTATGTCGTCGCCATTAGGCTTGATGGCTCCTACGATCATCGATAGCGATGCAGTCCAGGGTGAGACTTTTCTCCCCGGAGAGATCTTTGTGTTCGGCGGCTTCGCACTGTGGGCCAACTCGCTTGGCCATCTGGAGCAGATTGAAAGTTACGCCCCTGGCCACCAGGTCAGGTTTGGAAGCTTAAACTACACGGCCGATATCCGCGGAGAGTTGATCTTCGACGGATTCGAGCCTCTGCCTTGTGCGTCACGTGGTCACGATGAGTACTATTTAGCTCTACCATCAGACAGTGTTCAGGAGATCGCACCGGCAGCTGCTCCGACCCTCAATTCGGAGCCAGTTGCGCCGTCCATGGACGGGTGGATGGACCCCGCCATGGAGGCCTTACCCTCAGCGGCGATTGATCCGAACATCGACCTTACCCTGCACGAGAGCCGTGTTGTCAGACTGCCGGATCCTTCTGCGGCCACGGACTCAGAACCGCCTGCGCCCGTTCCTAGCGAATCCTACTGGGCGCCGATCATGGAGTTTACCTTCGCGGATATTTTTCAGCACTCTCCCTTTGGCGACATACGGAACTCATTAAGGTCTCTCTCCTTGTCAGGAGGATCCTGGCCGAACTATGTCCGACAGGATTGGGATGCGGATGTCGAAGAAATTCGCTGCCCACCCACTACCCACTTAGTAGCTACTATCAAGGACTTAACCGACATGCTTGACTTCAACTCCGAAGACATCGACGGAATGGACGACGATGCGGGAGACGAAGAGGCACCACTGCCCACAGGGCACTGGACAACCACCTCATCATACGATATATACATTGTGGACACACCCAAAGAAGGCAATGGCGACGAGACATCAGAGGATGACCCCTCCAAGAAGCAACCCAAGCGCCGATGTCAGCGGCGCCGCTCTAAGTCCTGCCAAAGCAAAAGTGGTGATACCAGCACAGGAGATAATAACACCCCGGATAGTGCCGAAGATGGCAACAATCCCCTCCAGCACGATCTAGGACACGAGGATGGAGAGGCCAGCCCTCCAGAGAGAGCGGCAGATGGAGAGGCGGAGGATGATAATTACATGACCCCCTCCGAAGACGAGACAAGCCTCGACGATGACGAATTCGTCGTGCCAGAGGATCCCGTCGAACAAGAGCGCTTCAAGCGCCGGCTTATAGCCACGACAAACAGCCTTAAGAAAAAGCAGCAGCAGCTTCAAGCTGATCAAGATCTGCTAGCTGACAGATGGACTGAAGTCCTCGCGTCCGAGGAATATAAACTTGAACCCCCTCCAAGAGTTACACAAAATGCAGGTTGCTACCCCGACTGGAGGAAGAAGCGTATGACGCGGCTGATCGGCCACCTCATGGCCGCGATAGAGAGGCATTCCAGCCAAAAGCTCAGCCTGCACCTCGACGCCATTCAAATAAACAGGCATGGGGAAATACGCCAGACCTACGAGACGTATTGGAGGACAAAGAAAAACATGCAAGATCGATCTACAGATCACGAGGGCGCGCCACTATGCGAGACGATAAACGTCACGCCAGATAAAGTAAAAGTAAATCCAGCCGGGTCGAACACAGCGGGCAAGACTCATTGGAGCTGCATCGCGATATAGCCCAGTACAGAGGTGCCACACACCCCTTATGCTTCACATATGAAGTAATGGATCATCAAATCCCAGAGGGTTTCAAACCCGTAAACATAGAATCATACGATGGCACGACAGATCCTGTGGTATGGATCGAGGATTTCCTCCTGCACATCCATATGGCCCGTGGTGATGACCTACACGCAATCAAATACCTCCCACTCAAACTTAAATGACCAGCTCTGCATTGGCTCAATAGCTTGCCAGCAGAGTCCATTGGCTGTTGGGAAGATCTGGAAGCCGCATTCCTCGACAACTTTTAGGGCACTTATGTACGACCACCAGACGCCGATGACCTGAGCCATATAATCCAGCAGCCAGAGGAATTGGCCAGGCAATTCTGGACACGGTTGCTAACAAAAGAAAAATTAAATCGTCGACTGTCCGGATGTAGAGGCCCTAGCAGCTTTTAAACACAACATCCGCGATGAGTGGCTAGCCCGGCACCTTGGTCAGGAAAAGCCAAAATCTATGGCAGCCCTCACGACACTCATGACCCGCTTTTGTGCGGGAGAAGAAAGCTGGGTGGCTCGCAGTAATAACATACCAAAGAACCATGGTACTTTGGATACCAAGGACGGCAATGGCAGGTCACGTCGCAACAAACATAAGCGCCACATTAACAATGACAATACCGAGGAGATGGCAGTCAATGCCAGATTCAAAGGCTCTAAACCCGGTCAGCGGAAAAAGCCATTTAAAAGAAGCACTCCGGGCCCGTCCAGTTTGGACCGCATACTCGATCGCTCGTGTCAAATACACGGCACCCCCGACAAGCCAGCCAACCACACCAATAGGGATTGTTGGGTATTCAAGCAGGCCAGAAAGTTAAATGCTGAAAACAAAGATAAGGGGCCACATAGCGATGACGAGGAATAGGCCCGGCAGCCGAACACTGGAGGACAGAAGAGGTTCCCCCCAGAAGTGCGGACGGTGAACATGATATGCGGAACCCACATCCCCAAGAGGGAGCGGAAGCGTGCGCTCAGGGACGTATATGCATTGGAGCCAGTCGCCCCAAAGTTCAACCCATGGTCCTCCTGTCCGATCACCTTCGATCGCAGGGACCACCCCACTAGTATCCGTCATGGCGGATTCATCGCACTGGTCCTAGACCCAATCATTGACGGATTTCACCTCACTCGAGTCCTTATGGATGGCGGCAGCAGCCTGAACCTGCTTTACCAGGACACAGTGCGCAAAATGGGTATAGACCCCTCAAGGATCAAACCCACAAAAACGACCTGTAAAGGCGTCATACCAGGTGTAGAGGCCCATTGCACAGGCTCAGTCACATTGGAAGTGGTCTTCGGATCCTCGGATAACTTCCAAAGCGAAGAGTTAATCTTCAATATAGTCCCATTCCGAAGTGGTTATCATGCACTGCTCAGGCGAACCGCATTTGCGAGATTCAATGCGGTACCGCATTATGCATACCTCAAGCTCAAGATGCCAGGACCTCAGGGGGTCATTACAGTTAACGGAAAAACAGAGCGCTCTCTCCGAACGGAGGAGCACACTGCAGCCCTCGCAGCAGAAGCGCAAAGCAGCCTCTTAAGGCAATCAACTAGTTCGGCGTTTAAGGACCCAAACACCTTCAAGCGCGCCCAGAGTAATCAACAACAGGACCGCCTGGCACGTTCCGAGATCGCATAGCAATGCGGCCCCCACCTCGGTCCCAGCCAAACGGTGAAACCTGTGCCACGCGTACATAATTATGCATTAAAAATACCATGGGCACAGGCGGGGAAGGGGGCACGACTACCGCACGCCCCAAGACGCACTAGGGGCTTCCCGCTTTGTTATTTTTCTCTATTTCAGGACATTAATCTCTGGAAACCCTGTCCGGCAGCATGATTGCCGAACACATGATGCAACAACCAAGGAGGCAGAAAGCTATGTCACACCACGGAACTCCCAGGTGGATTACGATAACGAGTGAAATACTTGCGTTAATATTATTCCTCAGCTTGCCCTTGGAGGGGACATAGTCCTACTTTTTTCTTATCGCACTACCTATATCATTCTGCTCTAACGCATGTTTTTAATAAACAATGCATTGCATTAAGGCTTTTATTGCAATCTTCTTTTTATATATATATGTTCATTCGTGACATCTAGCACCCGTACACTCTGGTACGACCAATATGCTAGGGGCTTAAGCATACCCCACAATACGGCGTGAGAAGTCCGGACACTTTCAACAGTGCGGCACCCCAAATTTATAGCATTATATGCATCAGCTCCGAATCATGTCTTGGGTCAATAGTTGGGTTTGCCCGGCTCCCATGTTTTGGTACCTTACGTTCCGCTATATCGGCTAAGGTAGCACTGGGAGAACTACTGCGATTGTGCCCCGGTTCTGCTGGGCTAAGCACCTCAGTAGAGAAAGCTAAAACTGATTGTCATGATAAGGCGAGAGACTGGTCGTTGTTCGAGTGGTTTTCGAGTCCTTAAAGACTTATGCCGCTTAGAGCAAGGAGTCGGCCCTGTCCGACTTAAGGCGTGTATCGCGCCCCGAGTTCGGCCTTCCGAACACTAGGGGCTTCGCCGAAATTTAAAATTATAGAATTCTATGGCTAAGTGAGAGTGATAACACATTATAGTTTGATTGCCTTGTTCGTTGTGCTGAGCACCTCCCTCGAAGGACCCAACAATGGGAACAAGAGTGCCCAGGTTTATCCCGAACACCCCAGCACTCGTGGCGTGGGGGCAGAAGCCGACGACTAGCCATCTCTCAGATTTGATAAACAGCCGAACAGAAGGTAATATTTTAAATTCAAACAAGCGTTGCATAGCGCATATGAACAAGTTTTCATAACTACTGGATTACATGAGCGAGTTCACTCGAATATTATATCTTTCGTACACTCGTCCGCTACGAGACGAGCACCCTTCAGGACACCCTCATAGTACATCTCGGGGTGGCGATGCTCCTTGCCCTCCGGCGGCCCTTCCTTAATCAGCTTCATGGCGTCCAGCTTGGCCCATTGCACCTTCACACGGGCGAAAGCCCGGCATGCACCTTCGATGCAGAAGGACCGCTTGACGACTTCCAGCCATGGGCAGGCATCCGCAAGACGCCTCACTAGGCCGAAGTAGCTGTTCGGAAGGGCGTCGCCAGGCCACAGCCGGACTATAAAGCCCTTCATGGCCTGTTCGGCCGCCTTGTGTAGCTCGACCAGTTGCTTTAGCTGGTCGCTCATAGGCACCGGGTGTTCAGTCCCAGTATATTGGGCCCAGAACAACTTCTCCGTTGAGCTTCCCTCCTCGGCCTGGTAAAACGTCACAGCATCCGACACGCTGCGGGGCAAATCTGCGAATGCTCCTGGAGAGCTCCGGATTCGGGTAAGTAACAAGTAATTTACTTTCACATGCTTGCTTTGCATATAGAATTCCTTACCCACCGCTATCTTCTTCATCGCATCAATCTCCTGGAGGGCCTTTTGGGCTTCGGCCTTGGCACTCTTTGCTCACTCGAGGGCCGCGGGAAGCTCAGACTCTCGCGTCTTCAAGTCAAGCTCCAACGCCTCATGCTTCGTCACGAGAGCGTGGAGCTCTTGCTGCACCTCGCCCACCCGTGCCTCATGCCTTTTCCGCTCGGTGCGCTCCTTGGCCGTTTTGTTTCCAGCCTAGGATAGCGCTTGCTTCAGGGTCGCCACCTCGGTCGTAGCCCCTGGCAAATTTACGATGATCCTATCATTTTGCAATCGCATTCTTTTTATACATATCCATAGACTAGGTACTACTTACCTTTGTTCTCCTCGAGCTGCCTCTTGGCAAGGCCGAGCTCGTCCTTGGACCCTTTAAGGTCCTGCTTCAGTGCGGCGACCTCCGCAGTCAGTGCGGCAGAGGCTAGCAGCGAAGCCTACATACGCATATAGACATACTTATATTAGACTCCTACGATATTGTTTGATCCTCTGTTCGGCTTTTCTTGGTGAACACCGAATAGAGCATCAAGGGCTACTGTCTATGCGGTAATATTTCTCCTATATTTCAAAAACTTACCTCAAAGCCTGTGAGAAGGCTCGCACAGGCTTCAGTCAGTCCGCTCTTGGCGGACTGAACCTTCTGGACCACCGCACTGATAATAGTGCGGTGCTCTTCATCAATGGAAGCGCTACGAAGCGCTCCCAGCAGATTGTCCAGTGCCTCTGGATGGGCAGAGGTCACCGGCACAGGCGTCTTGCCCTTCTTGGAAGGAGGCCGCCTGCCCGAGTCCGGAACCACTAGAGGTTCCGGCGCGGTGTTCGGCTGAGGGCTGAACTCGGAGCCCTCGGGGGCTTTCTCCCCTTCTCCCAGAGTCCGGAAGGTCGCTTTGAGGCGCCTCCGGGACTATCTCCCCTCGACCCAGTGCCTCTTGAGACAACACCTCGGCGTTGTCCGTAGGGCAAGGGGAGGTGGCGGTCGGAAGTGGATCGCTATCCATATCCGATGAGCCCAGGGAGCCGTCCGACGAGGATACGTCGATATAGGTTCGGGGCGGTCTGCACAACCATAATTCGGCGTTAGGAGAAGCAGTGCGACAAAGGAATGCTATGAGTTACTCTGGTATCCGAATACTTACGACTTCGCCAGGGGCTTGGCCCTGAGCAGCCACTCGTCTTCGCCTTCTGCGGCGGTGGTGGAGTAGTCCGGAAGGAGAGTCCTTCCCTTCTTGGACCCTTCGCCCCCCAGTAGGGGCGGCCTTCCTTTTCTTGTCTCCCCCGACTAGAGGGGGAACATCTTCATCTTCCTCCTCGTCTTCGGGGAAGGAGTGCGTCGCAGAGTTATCAGACGATGAGTCCAATAACACCTGGCGTCGGGAGCTCTTTCGGGTTCCCTTGGCCTTCTTGGTCTTCTCCGACACCTTGTAAGGAGCCGGAGTCAGCATCTCCGTCAGGAGAGCGTCCGCAGTGTCTTCGGGCAAAGGGGCCAAACAGATAATCTGCCCCGACGACTCCACCCAGTCCTGTCAAAGGAATGGAGATCAGACCCCGCACATGGTCAAGCTAGGGGAAATAAATATCCTACCGGATGTATAGAACTCACCGAATGCGCTCGGTGCTTCGCGCTTAGCCCGCGGTCCTCGGTGAGAGAGGGAGGGACCTCGGCGCCCTTGAACAGCACCTTCCAGACGTCCTTGTGCATCATGTCGAAGAGCTCGCTCAGAGTCTGGTGCTGGGCCGGGTCGAACTCCCACAAGTTGAAGTCCCGTTGTTGGCACGGGAGGATCCGGCGGATGAGCATGACCTGGACTATGTTGACAAGCTTGAGCTTCTTGCTTGTCATGTTCAGGATACATTTCTGGAGTCCGTCCAGCTCCACCGATGAACCCCACGACAAGCCCTTCTCTTTCCAGGAAGTGAGCCATGTAGGGAATCCAGATCAAAACTTGGGGGCAACCACCCATTTGGTGTCGCGCGGCTCGGTGATGTAGAACCACGCCGATTGCCACCCCTTTATGGTCTCCACGAAGGAGCCTTCAAGCCATATAACGTTGGGCATCTTGCCCACCATGGCTCCACCGCATTCTGCTTGTTGGCCGCCCACCACCTTTGGCTTGATATTGAAGGTCTTTAGCCATAGGCCGAAGTGGGGGCGGATGTGGAGGAAAGCCTCATAGACGACGATGAACGCCAAAATGTTGAGGATGAATTTCGGGGCCAGATCATGGAAGTCCAGCTCGTAGTAGAACATGAGACCGCGGACTTATGGATGAAGGGGAAACCCCAGTCCGCGGAGGAAGTGGTGGAGGAAAACTACCCTCTCATGGGGTTCGAGGGTAGGGACGATCTGCCCCGCAGCGGGCAGCCGATGCGTGATATTCGCGGCTAAGTATCCGGCTCCGCGCAGCTTTTTGATGTGTTCCTCCGCAACGGAGGAAGCCATCCACTTGCCTCCCGCTCCGGACATGTTTGGAGGAGGTTGAGGAGAAAGATGTGGACTTGGGCGTTGGGGCTCGAGTGCGCAAGAATGGGTGGGCAAGGAGGAAAAAGGCGTGGGTAGAAAAAGGTTAAACCTTGTCCCTTTATAAGGGCGGCCGAAACTATGCGCTCCCACTAGCCTGGTAAAACTCGCTTATCCCCCAAGCGCCGTAATCGATGGCGCGGTTGGGTTACCCACGCCCGTATTGATGAGAATCCCGTAATAAGGAGGACACGATCTCTGCTTTGACAAGACGCGTCAAAAAATTGCCTCGCGTTATGTGCGGGGCTAGTTAAAGGAAACAGTTCGAATAAATCACCGGGCCATGGCATAATGTCTTGTTGCCAAAACAAGTCAGCAAATTAGATTTGTGGAAATATTATTCTCTCTATGGTGGTATGTGGAACTTATTTTGCACGGTCGGGCACTATCCTTGTATTCAAATTCTTCCGTGGTGTATTCGGAGGAGGAACCTGTCACACCCTAGCAAGTTCATGCATTAGAGTGTTTGCATCATTTTTAATTCTCCCAGAAAGATGAAATGGGGATAACAGAACCCCCAACACCCCCTTAAACCAACTAGGGTTTACTAAAATTGGTTTCAATGAACCCAAAATGCCCTTCACAAAATGTTCATCATTTTGGGATTGGGCTAAACCCCTGGCAAAAATGGTGCACTCTTTTCTAGGGCATTCTGGATTTTTTGAATTAAATCATAAGTATTTGAATTTGGGCATTTAAATACTATAAAATATTTTAAATGCTCAAATAATTATGGAAATAAGTGTGCGCTGTTGAAAATAATCTAAACAGAGCCTATGATTATTTTCAGGATTTTTGTAAGTGCCTAACTATTTTTAATAAAGCCCTAAAGTTACAGAAATAATAGAAAATAAATAAAAACAGAAAACAGAGAGAGTGAGAAACCCACCAGGGCTTACCTCACCTGGCAGCCCACCTGGCTGGCCCAGCTGGTGGCCTAGCCCACCAGGGCCCATGCCAGTCATCCTCTACCTCTGCCAGTAGGCAGAGGAGGGAGACAGCGCACGCGCGCGCCATGGCGACATGCCACCTCCCTGCCTGCCTGCATCCCTTGCCACCGCAACGCCTGAACCGCCTCCCCGGCCTCCCCTCGACCCCCTGGACACCTCACTCCTCCCCCTGCTCTCTCCCTCGCTCCCCCGAAGCCATGGCCCATGCAGCCGCCGCCGTCTTGCCGCCGTAGCCGTAGCCACCGTCGTCCCCGTGCCGCCCCACCGTGTCCACGAGCTCCACCGCATCTCCCTCGACCTCCTCGCTGAGCTACGCAATGCCGGAAGCCCTGCAACGTCTTCCTCGACCTCTTCTTCAACCTTCGGGCTCCGAGATCACCGGTGACCCCGCGCTCGACTCGCTGCCTCCCCAAGCTCTCCGAGGCCACCGCTGTGCTCGCCGTGAGCTCCTCTCTCTTCTCCCCCTAGCCACGTCGCTCGAGCTACCCCCTAACCCCGTTGGCCATCACGGCCGAGAGCTCAGCTCCGCCGGCCATGTCACCGTCGTGGCCACAGACGCATAAGCTCGAATCCGAGCGCGTCACCGCACTCACCACGTCCCCAGGAACCCAACGCACCACCCCACATGCCTCGCTGTGCCCTGTAGCCTCGGGTTCATCTTCACCCGAATCCGGCCGCCACCAAACTCGTCCCCGGCGTCGTTTCCGGCAACCCGAGCCCAACTACTGCCACCAAACGCTGCGGCTTGCTCCCATCAATGCGTAGAGCCTCTCCGCCGCGCAAATGGTCGCCTGCGGGCGTTTTCTGAAGCCCTTCGCCGCGTCTGTCGTCGCCGGCGTCAAGCCGCCGGCGAGTTGACCTCGTTTGACCTGGGGTTTAACTCCCCTGGGTCAATGACAGGTGGGCCCAGAGCCCTGCTAACTTTGGTTTAGCGCTAATTAACTTTTAGTTAACACAATAGGTCACTGACATGCGGGCCCAGGCCCCACTGACAGTTTAGTTAGTGTTAACTTAACCCTGTTAATTAGATGTTTCACTGATGTGTGGGTCCCAGTCGTCAGGTTTGACCTGGGCTGGCGCCTTTGACTCGCTGACGTCACAGTGATGCGGTGCTGACGCAGTTATTTATTTTCTGGATTAATTTTTATATAGGAAATTCCAGAAATTAGCCAAAACTTCTAAAAATCATAAAAAATCAACCATAGCTCCAAATCAAACAAATTATATATGAAAAATGATTAGAAAAATTCAATCTTTCCGTTTGTATTGGTTACATGCATGACAAAACACTTTAACCTTGCTGTTTAGGTGAAACAAGCTAATACACTTATTATGCATAAGAACTTAAGCTTCCATTTGAATCTTTGATTCAAATGGACCCATTTCAACTTGTTTCACATTGCATTAGGCAGGACACATCATTTTGCCATGTCATAGCCTGCATCATATTGTTGCATATTGCCATGTGTTGATTATATTCTGTGGTGTCTTTCGTGGTAGGTTCTGCCTCTGAGGATATCTCCGAGTATCCAACTGAAGGGCAGTACCCTACTACCACTCCATCAGGCAAGCAGCCCCATTGATCATATCGATACAATCCCATGTTCTCGTTTCTGCTCTCACTTATTGCATTAAGACAACAATGTTTCAAACTGCTGTGTGCTGCGGTAGTTGAACCCCTATCCTCTACATGACCTGTCATTGCCACAGTAACTAGATGAAACCCACTAGCATGTGTAGGAATTGATCGAGCCATGTATGTGTTTCCTACCTTGGTATGCCTGCTATGCTTAGAGTTGTGTCAGGTCTGGTTCATCTGGGTGATGGGCTAGAGTGAAATGATTATGTCGGTAATGTGAGGGATGTGTTGAACATGATTTGATAAAGGTATCGATGAGAGGCCATGTAGGAGTACATGGAGGGTTGTTTCATTGAGGCCGTCCCTAAGAACTGAGATCTGTATGTGTGATTTAAGATTCAGTTACTACCATACATTGGGCCCGAAACCAATGGACCCTCTCGGCTTCTTAATCACCCTAGTACTCTGTCCAGGAGTTGCAACTAGTTTCTGGTTTGTGTAGGTTATGTGTTGGCGGCCGTGCGTAGCACTGACCCTAGGGGTGGGCTATGATGATGTAGATACACCGTGGCACGGTGTACCGAGTCACCCGTTTGGTGTCTCGGGAACCCTGTTCACATTGTTCGGGGCCGTATGTGGAAACCTCGGCCGGAGTCCCTGCGGATGGAACCTGGATAGGCGATAAACCTGGACTAGAGACTTGAGTGTTTAGGTAGGCCGTGGCCGACACCCTCGTCGGGCTTCCGCTTGAAGGTTGCCGAGTACATGTCGTGTAAACGACGATAAGTGGTGAGAGCGTGTATGAAGAAGTACACCCCTGCAGGGTTAACATCATCTATTCGAATAGCCGCGTCCGCGGTAAAGGACTACTTGGTTGCCTATACAGTTCATAGAAAAGTTAATGGTTACTACTAAGAGATTCAAGATAAGTGTGAGTACCGAGGATGGCCCTCTCGTAGGATGACGAGGGAGGATCCCCAGTGGAGTATTGTGTTGGTGATTAGTGGACTCGTGTGCGAAAACTATTTTAATAGTGGTGTCTCGTAGGATAGCTTAGCCAAGAGTCAAAGCTGGCTTGCTGCAATAACCCCACCACCTTCTTGAGAATGAGATAGTAGGTTCTGTTGTAAGACTTGCTGAGTACCTTTGTACTCATGTTTGCTTTAATTACTGTTTTCAGATGAAAACACCGCCCCCTCTGATGGGTTTTATGTAGACCTCGATGTCGATGAGTAACTTGCCACCCAGGTGGTGATCCTGGCCATGGAGGGCCCTATGTAGATAGACAGGCTTCGACAAGCCTTCTTTATTTCTAGTGTCTGTACTTAGACTATTTGCTTCCGCATGTGCTTGTATGCTTGTACGACTTGAGTGTCGGGTCATGTGACCCCTACCTGTATGAACATGTTATGTATGGCTCTCTGGAGCCTATAAATAAAGTACTTGAGTTGTAGAATTTTGTTGTGATGCCATGTTGTATTTGCACATATCGAGCATATTGTGTGTATGATTGAAATGCTTGGTATGTGTGGGATCCGACAATCTGGTTGTTTATCCTCGGCAGCCTCTCTTATGGAGAAATGTAGTCTAGTGCTCCTTGAGCCATAGTAGTCCGCTACAGCCCGGTTCACCGGAGTCCTGCTAGCCCAGCACTACTGCTCAGGACACTTGACTGGCCGGCATGTGTTTCAGTTTGTTCCTATGTCTGTCCCTTCGGAGAAATTTCACGCGGTGACTTCCGGAGTCCTGCCTACCCTGCTACAGCCCGGGTTCCCCGGAGTCCTCTTACCCCAGTGCTACAGCCCGGATTCACTCGCTGATGACCGACATGCTCGATGTGATTCATGTATGCCTGTCTCCATAGGTCTGTGCCGCTTTCGGTTCACGACTAGCCATGTCGGCCGGGGTTCTTTGTCATATGGATGCTAGCGACACTATCATATACGTGAGCCAAAAGGCGCAAACGGTCCTGGGCCATGGTAAGGCGACACCCGTGGGGATACCGTGCGTGAGGCCGCAATGTGATATGAGGTGTTACCGGCTAGATCGATGTGACTTGGAATCAGGGTCCTCACAGAGTTGGCATCAGAGCTGGACTGCCTGTAGGTTCGTTGAGCCAAACTGGTCGATGTCGAGCCTAGAAATGCTTTAGTTATATGTAGGGGAATTGATTGTGGGAGGGAACGTAAGGCTCTTTTACTCCTTTACCTTATGCCCTCTGATCTGAGTCATTCTCTTCTCTTTCTACGTGGGTTAAGGACTAGGCTCTCTTCTTTCTATCAGGTTCACGTGTTACTAATCTGTAGTAGCTTATAGGATTGTTGTTAAAAGCCTCAATACAGTTTCTACTACTTTTAGTATGTTGTCAGTTGAATCAGAACCTTGATATGATGTTGTTGAGTGGCATTGCAAACTGTTGTGGATGTCTCAAATCTCTTTCTGAGCATTTACAGCCGTTATGCTGTTCGATTTCCCTTAGAAAATTCTAATGCCTTTGCATTATTCTGTGCTTTCAGATGGCCACCCGTTCGCAGAACCAAGTGGTTCGTCTGACCCGGTGCCTCGATGTGCCTGGCCACAGGGCCATGTTGGTTCGAGTGATGGTTGAGTCAGGCTATCGGTGGTATCCAAAATATACCGTCGAGGAGCAGTTCAGAGACTTCAACCAGAGCCAGTACCTTTGTACCGTTAGGATATATCCCTCTTATCCTGGAGCCACTGAACCCCTTCACTGTTCCAATGGACTTGGGGTCACTATTCAGATGTCTGTGCAGGATGCAACCTATTCAATGATGACTATAATTCGAGCCAGGAATGCCTTGCTTTAGAACACCGACTTCCGTTACATGCCAGCCTCACTTCCTGGAGCACAGGGGTACTATCAGGCTTTGTACTATGACTCTACACATGAGGAGTCACTACTCCGCACCACTGCCGAGATGCTCGAGGATAAGGACCGCGAAAATCGGGCCTTGCTTATGGAGCTTTTCCACACTCGTTCTGATCATTGGGCCACTTTGACTCGGTTTGCACCTGCGGTGCAGGCAGGATACATGGACATGAGGGACATGTACCCTGTGCGGTCTGGATTGCCAGATTATATGGAGTGGCGTGATGTAGGAGGCATCACCCCTCCTCGAGGTCCCCATCTGCCACCACCTGTGGGACCGAGGCCACATCCGAGTCCATATGGTCCGCAGGCTCCGCAAGACCGTCTGTTCCCAGATGATCATGTTCCACTTCCAGGCTTTGGTGGCGAATTTTATGAGGATTACTATGGAGCCGTCGAAGCTAGTAGTAGTTTCACTAGTACTGTAATAGTTGTATTCTCCACAGTCCTGCGTGACCCGTGGGATACGACTTGGTGTGTATCACGCTCCAGAGGTGTAGAAAAATAATGTATAGGAGCTTGGAATGCCTTCGATGAGATGTAATGTCTTTCACCATAGTTGTACTTTAGCATGGGCTTGTACTAAACTATGTACGGTGTGTATGACCAATGGTATATATATGGCAGTTTCTATAGTACCATGTCGTGCAATGAACATCTTAGCATTCCATGTTATCCATTACATTCTGCACTTCCTTGCTAAGTTTGTGCCATCCTTATCTAAACCGTTGTGTTGTTTTCTCCTAGGATGGTCAACACCCGCAGCAACCCTGCTGCCCCGTAGCAGGGGGAAGCCAGTGCAACTAGGGGTGAAAATCTGCCTCACCCGCCTTCTCTGGCCGAAGTTATGCTAGAGGCAGAAAGAAACAGGCGTGAGACTAACCGCTTGCTGGAGCGGATTGAGCAGAACACTACACGCCATCAGCTAAACGACTTGGTGTCAATCAATGACTTCATCAAGTTGTACCCACCAAAGTTTAATCATTCCATCGAGCCCCTCGACGTGGATGACTGGCTCCACAGCATCACACACAAGCTACGTTCTGCCAACGTAGCCGAAGCTGATAAGGTTACCTATGCTGCCTATCACCTCGAAGGCCCTGCTAGCCTTTGGTGGGAACACATTGAGGCTATGCGCCCGGTCGGCCAAATTACTACTTGGGCTGAATTCAGTGAGGCTTTCCGTGAGCATCACATCCCGGAGGGTCTCATAGATCGCAAGAGGGAAGAGTTCTGCAATTTCACCCAAGGAAGACTAACTGTGGATGCATATAGTCGTGAATTTGGGAATCTGGCACGATATGCTCCTAAAGAGGTATCCACCGACGCTAAGAAGCAGGCAAGGTTCCGCAAGGGACTTAGCCCTGAGCTTCGCCGCGATCTTCGTCTGCACGAGTGCACCTCCTTTTAGAAGTTGGTCAATAAAGACATTAGTGCTGAGACAGGCCAGTCTGACTATGACGCTTCACGCAAGCACTCTCGTGATTTTGGTTCTTCATCCGGCTTTGGATCTCAGAAGCGCCGGGTGTGGATTCCAAGCACGGCACTGCCACCCAGGTTCATTCCGAGGCCATCCTTTGAGGCACCTCGCCCCAACCAGCAGTTTGCACCGTCTAAGCCCTATGGTGGCCCCGCTGCAAATGCTGCTCCACGCCCCAATGTTGTGACATGTTTCAAGTGTGGAGAGCCGGGTCCTATAGTCGAGAGTGTCCCCAGAACAACAACCCCAATCAGTCTGGAAAGTCCGTTGGTCGTGGTAAGCCAGCGGGAAAGACCTTCTACGCCAAGCCAGCCACCACTGCACGTGGCCATGTCAACTATGTCTCAGCTGAGGAGGCTCATGAGGATCCTAATGTCGTCCTTGGTATGCTCCTTGTTAATTGCCATCCAACATCTATTCTTTTCGATACTGGAGCATCTCATTCATTCATATCTGAGAACTATGCTCGATTGCATAACACGACATTCTGTGACATGCCCACTTCCATGGTAATTCAAACACCGGGTTCCAAATGGCAAACTTCTAGAGTAAGCCATGGGAACGAAATTCTTGTCGATAGACTTGTCTTCCTTGCATCCTTAATAGCTCTCAAGTCCTCAGACATAAACATCATCTTGGGTATGGACTGGATGTCAGCTCATTATGCTAAGATTGATTGTGCCACTAGAACCGTTCAACTTACTCACCCATCGGGCAAGACAGTCAATGTCTTAACTCGAGTGGCCAAGCGCCAGCTTTACTCCCTAAATGCCAACCCCCTTTCAGACCTTGAAGATATTCCGGTAGTCCGATACTTCCCGGATGTCTTTCCGGAAGAACTGCCAGGTGTTCCACCTGACAGGGATGTCAAGTTTGTGATAGACCTTGTTCCAGGAACCGTTCCAATTTCTAGAAGACCCTATATGATGGCACCCTTAGAACTAGCCGAGCTTAAGAACCAACTCGATGAGTCCTTGAAAAAGGGTTTCATCCGTCCTAGTTCCTCTCCTTGGGCTTGCCCCGTCCTCTTCGTCAAGAAGAAGGACATAATGGATCGGATGGTTGTAAATTACCGACCTGTCAACTTGGTCACTATCAAGAACAAGTATCCGCTCCCCAGGATCAACGATCTGTATGATCAGCTCGCTGGATCCTCAGTCTTTTCCAAGATGGATTTGAGGTTGGGCTACCATCAAATCAAAATTATAAATGGGGACATTCCCAAAATGGCCTTTGTTACTCGTTATGGCCAATACGAGTACACCGTCATGTCCTTCGGTTTAACCAATGCCCCAGCCACTTTCTCTCAGTTAATGAACTCAGTCTTCATGGAGTATTTGGATAAATTCGTCATGGTATACCTTGATGATATACTCATCTATTCCAAGAATGAAGAGGAACATGCCGAACATCTAAGGCTGGTATTGACGAAACTTCGAGAGCATCGCCTTTATGCCAAATTCTCCAAGTGTGAATTTTGGTTGCCAGAAGTGACCTATTTAGGCCATGTAATCTCCGGTAAGGGTATTGCTGTCAATCCCGAACGAGTTCAAGCCGTCCTTGATTGGACTCCACCTGAGATGGTCAAGAAAGTTCGGAGCTTCCTTGGCTTAGCGAGTTATTGCCGCCGCTTCGTCGAGAATTTCTCCAAGGTTGCTAAACCTCTAACTGAACTCCTCAAGAAAGATAAAAAGTTCGAGTGGACCCCATAGTGCGAGTTCAGCTTTCAGGAACTGAAAAGACGCCTGACATCTGCTCCCGTACTAGTACCACCAGATTTCTCCAAGGACTTTATTATCTATTGCGATGCCTCGCGACAAGGACTAGGTTGCATATTCATGCAAGATCGTCAGGTAATTTCCTATGCTTCACGGCAATTACACCCACATGAGGACAATTATCCCACACATGATCTAGAGCTTGCAGCTGTAGTCCATGCACTTAAAACTTGGCGACATTACCTTCTCGGTAATCGTTGCCAGATCTTCACCGATCACCAAAGTTTGAAATATATCTTCACCCAGCTGGATTTGAATCTTAGGCAAAGACGTTGGGTCGAGTTGATCTCGGATTACGACTTAGGAATAACTTACACCCCGGGCAAAGCCAATGTCATGGCTGATGCGCTAAGTCGTAAATCTTATTGTAACAACCTGATGTTACAACAGAGTCAACCACTTCTCCACGAGGAATTTCATAAGCTTAATCTTCACATTGTTCCTCAAGGATTCCTATACACCCTGCTGGCGAAACCCACCCTTACGGATCAGATCATCAAGGCACAGAAGGTAGATCCGGGAATCTCCCGTATTAAGAGAAACATTAAGAAAGGAGTCGCGAATTGTTTCTCCGTTGATGATCAAGGTGTCGTATACTTTGGAAACCGCTTAGTGGTTCCCAAGGCACGAAACCTGAGGCGGCTGATTCTTAAGGAAGCTCATGAAACCCCTCTCACCATTCATCCCGGTAGTACTAAAATGTATCAAGACCTACGCCAAAGGTTTTGGTGGACTAGGATGAAGAGAGAAATTGCTCAATACATTGCTAGTTGCGACGTCTGTCGTCGTGTTAAAATAGAGCATCAATGGCCTGCTGGCACCCTTCAACCTTTGGCTATTCCTGAGTGGAAATGGGATAAAATCGGTATGGATTTCATTACTGGGTTTCCTAGGACCAAGAGAGGGAATAATGCTATCTTTGTCGTAATCGATCGTCTTTCCAAGGTGGCCCACTTTCTACCTGTTCGTGAGAGTATCACGCTAGCCAGCTAGCTGATTTATACATCTCCCGAATAGTGTCTCTTCATGGTGTCCCATTGGAAATTAACACAGACCGTGGGAGTCTCTTCACCTCTCGATTTTGGGAAAGTTTCCAAAATGATATGGGAACTCGTCTCTCTTTTAGCACCGCCTTCCACCCTCAATCAAGTGGTCAAGTAGAGCGAGTCAATCAAATTCTGGAAGATATGCTCCGAGCTTCTGTCATCTCATTCGGAATGGGTTGGGAGAAATGCCTTCCATTCACGGAGTTTGCTTATAACAATAGTTATCAAGCTAGCTTGGGCAAAGCTCCTTTCGAAGTTCTCTATGGACGAAAATGTCGAACGCCTCTTAACTGGTCAGAAATCGGGGAAAGACAACTCGTTGGCCCGGATATGATTCAGGAAGCAGAAGAGCAGGTTCGCATTATTCGTGAGAAATTGAAAACAACCCAATCTCGTCATAAGAGCCAATATGATCGTAAACATAAGCTCATGACTTATGAAGTCGGCGAGAAGGATTACCTTCGGGTTACTCCATTAAAGGGAACCCACCGTTTCTGTATCAATGGCAAATTGGCCCCTCGTTACATTGGACCCTTTCCCATTCTTGCCAAACGAGGAGAAGTTGCCTACCAATTGGAACTACCTCCGCATCTTTCCAGAGTTCACGATGTCTTCCACATTTCTCAACTCAGGCGTTGCTTTGCGGATCCTATCCGTGGAGTGGACCACGAAACGCTTGATCTACAAGATAATCTCTCATATCGGAAATATCCCGTTTGTATGCTTGATCAAGCCGAGCGTACCACTTGACGCCATAACATCAAGTTTCTCAAGGTTCAATGGTCACACCATTACGAGAAAGAAGCCACTTGGGAAAGGGAGGATCGTCTTCGACTCGAGTACCCCACGTTCTTCCCAACAGATCCTAAATCTCGGGACGAGATTCTTTTGAGTGGGGGTGAGTTGTCACACCCAAGCAAGTTCATGCATTAGAGTGGGGGTGAGTTGTCTCCCAGAAAGATGAAATGGTGATAACAGAACCCCCAGCACCCCCTTAAACCAACTAGGGTTTACTAAAATTGGTTTCAATGAACCCAAAACGCCCTTCACAAAATGTTCATCATTTCTGGATTGGGCTAAAACCCATGGCAAAAATGGTGCACTCTTTTCTAGGACATTCTGGATTTTTTGAATTAAATCATAAGTATTTGAATTTGTGCATTTAAATACTATAAAATATTTTAAATGCTCAAATAATTCTGGAAATAAGTGTGGGCTGTTGGAAATAATCTAAATAGAGCCTATGATTATTTTCAGGATTTTTGTAAGTGCGTAACTATTTCTAACAAAGCCCTAAAGTTACAGAAATAATAGAAAATAAATAAAAATAGAAAACAGAGAGAGAGAGAGAAACCCACCTGGGCTTACTTCACCTGGCAGCCCACCTGGCTGGCACAGCTGGTGGCCTAGCCCACCAGGGCCCATGCCAATCATCCTCTACCTCTGCCAGTAGGCAGAGGAGGGTGACAGTGCACGCGCGCGCCGTGGCGACACGCCACCTCCCTGCCCGCCTGCATCCCTCGCCACCGCGACGCCTGCACTGCCTCCCCGGCCTCCCCTCGACCCCCTGGACACCTCACTCCTCCCCCTGCTCTCTCCCTCGCTCCCCCGAAGCCATGCCCGACGCAGCCGCCGCAGTCTTGTCGCCGTACCTGTAGCCACCATCGTCCCCATGCCGCCCCACCGTGTCCACGAGCTCCGCCGCATCTCCCTCGACCTCCTCGCTGAGCTACACAATGCCAGAAGCCCTGCAATGTCTTCCTCGACCTCTTCTTCAACCTTCGGGCTCCGAGATCACCGGCGACCCCGCGCTCGACTCGCTGCCTCCCCGAGCTCTCCGAGGCCACCGCTGCACTCGCCCTGAGCTCCTCTCTCTTCTCCCCCTAGCCACGTCGCTCGAGCTGCCCCCTAACCCCGTTGGCCATCACGACTGAGAGCTCGGCTCCGTTGGCCATGTCGCCGTCATGGCCACAGACGCGTAAGCTCGAATCCGAGCGCGTCACCGCACTCACCACGTCCCCAGGAACCCAACGCACCACCCCACATGCCTCGCCGTGCCCCATAGCCTCGGGTTCATCTTCACCCGACTCCGGCCGCCGCCAAACTCATCGCCGGCGTCGTTTCCGGCAACCCCGAGCCCAACTACTGCCACCAAACGCTGTGGCTTGCTCCCAGCAACACGTAGAGCCTCTCTGCCGTGCAAATGGTCGCCTGTGGGCGTTTTCCGAAGCCCTCCGCCGCGTCTGTCGTTGCCAGCGTCAAGCCGCCGGCGAGTTGTCCTCGTTTGACATGGGGTTTAACTCCCCTGGTCCAATGACAGGTGGGCCCAGAGCCCTGCTAATTTTAGTTTAGTGCTAATTAACTTTTAGTTAACATAATAGGTCACTGACATGCGGGCCCAGGCCCCACTGACAGTTTAGTTAATGTTAACTTAACCCTGTTAATTAGATGTTTCACTGACATGTGGGTCCCAGCCGTCATGTTTGACCTGGGCTGGCGCCTTTGACTCGTTGACGTCACAGTGACGCAGTGCTGACGCAGTTACTTATTTTCTGGATTTATTTTTATATAGGAAATTCCAGAAATTAGCCAAAACTTCTAAAAATCATAGAAAATCAACCATAGCTCCAAATCAAACAAATTATATATGAAAAATGATCAGAAAAATTCAATCTTTCCATCTGTAATGGTTTAATGCATGAAAAAACACTTTAACCTTGATGTTTAGGTGAAACAAGCTAATACACTTATTATGCATAAGAACTTAAGCTTCATTTCATTAGGCAGGACACATCATTTTGCCATGTCATAGCATGCATCATCTTGTTGCATATTGCCATGTGTTGATTATATTCTGTGGTGTCTTTCGTGGTAGGTTCTGCCTCCGAGGATATCTCCGAGTATCCAACTGAAGGGCAGTACCCTACTACCACTCCATCAGGCAAGCAACCCCATTGATCATATCGATACAATCCCATGTTCTCGCTTCTGCTCTCACTTACTGCATTAAGATAACAACGTTTCAAACTGCTGTGTGCTGTGGTAGTTGAACCCCTATCCTTTGCATGACCTGTCATTGCCATAGTAACTAGATGAAACCCACTAACATGTGTAGGAATTGATTGGGCCATGTATGTGTTTCCTACCTTGCTATGCCTGCTATGCTTAGAGTTGTGTCAGGTCTGGTTCATTTGGGTCATGGGCTAGAGTGAAATGATTATGTTGGTAATGTGAGGGATGTGTTAAACATGATTTGATAAAGGTATCGATGAGAGGCCATGTAGGATTACATCGTGGGTTGTTTCATTGAGGCCGTCCCTAAGAACTGAGATCTGTATGTGTGATTTAAGATTCAGTTACTACCGTACATTGGGCCCGAAACCAATGGACCCTCTCGGCTTCTTAATCACCCTAGTACTCTGTCCAGGAGTTGCAAATAGTTTCTGGTGTTTGTAGGTTATGTGTTGGCGGCCGTGCGTAGCGCTGACCCTAGGGGTGGGCTATGATGCGGTATATACACCGTGGCACGGTGTACCGAGTCACCCGTTTGGTGTCTCGGGAACCCTGTTCACATCGTTCGGGGCCGTATGTGGAAACCTCGGCCGGACTCCCTGCGGATGGAACCTGGATAGGGGATAAACCTGGACTAGAGACTTGAGTGTTTAGGTAGGCCGTGGCCGACACCCTCGTTGGGCTTCCGCTTGAAGGTTGCCGAGTACATGTCGTGTAAACGACGGTAAGTGGTGAGAGCGTGTATGAAGAAGTACACCCCTGCAGGGTTAACATCATCTATTCGACTAGCCGTGTCCACGGTAAAGGACTACTTGGTTGCCTATACAGTTCATAGACAAGTTAATGGTTACTACTAAAAGACTGAAGATAAGTGTGAGTACCGAGGATGGCCCTCTCGTAGGATGACGAGGGAGGATCCCCGGTGGTGTATTGTGTTGGTGATTAGTGGACTCGTGTGCGAAAACTATTTTACTAGTGGTGTCTCGTAGGATAGCTTAGCCAAGAGTCAAAGCTGGCTTGTTGCGTAACTCCACCACCTTCTTGAGAATGAGCATGAATAGTAGGTTCTGTTGTAAGACTTGCTGAGTACCTTTGTACTCATGTTTGCTTTAATTACTATTTTCACATGACAACACCGCCCCCTCCGATGGGTTTTATGTAGACCTCGACGTCGATGAGTAACTTGCCACCCTGGTGGTGATCCTAGCCATGGAGGGCCCTATGTAGATAGACAGGCTTCAACAAGCCTTCTTTCTTTCTAGTGTGTGTACTCAGACTATTTGCTTCCGCATGTGCTTGTATGCTTGTATGACTTAAGTGTCGGGTCATGTGACCCCTACCTGTATGAACATGTTATGTATGGCTCTCTGGAGCCTTTAGATAAAGTACTTGAGTTGTAGAGTTTTGTTGTTATGCCATGTTGTGTTTGCACATATCGAGCATATTGTGTGTATGATTGAAATGCTTGGTATGTGTGGGATCCGACAATCTGGTTGTTTATCCTTGGCAGCCTCTCTTACGGAGAAATGTAGTCTAGTGCTCCTTGAGCCATAGTAGTCCGCTACAGCCCGGTTCACCGGAGTCCTGCCAGCCCAGCACTACTGCTCAGGACACTTGACTGGCCGGCATGTGTTTCACTTCGTTCCTATGTCTGTCCCTTCGGGGAAATGTCACGCGGTGACTTCCGGAGTCCTGCCTAGCCTGCTACAGCCTGGGTTCCCCGGAGTCCTGTTAGCCCAGTGCTACAGCCCGGATTCACTCGCTAATGACCGATATGCTCGATGTGATTCATTTATGCCTGTCTCCATAGGTCTGTGCCGCTTTGGGTTCACGACTAGCCATGTCGGCCTGGGTTTTTTATCATATGGATGCTAGCGACACTATCATATACGTGAACCAAAAGGCGCAGACGGTCCCGGGCCATGGTAAGGCGACACACGTGGGGATACCGTGCGTGAGGCCGCAATGTGATATGAGGTGTTACCGGCTAGATCGATGTGACTTGGAATCGGGGTCCTGACAGAACCCGCCTTGCAATCCCGAAGACAATACTACGCGCCGGACTCATCGTCATTGAAGCCTGGTTCAGGGGCTACTGAGGGAGTCCTAGATTAGGGGCTCTACGGATAGCTGGACTATATCCTTTGGCCGGACTGTTAGACTATGAAGATACAAGATTGAAGACTTCGTCTCGTGTCCGGATGGGACTCTACTTGGCGTGGAAGGCAAGCTAGGCAATACGGATATGTATATCTCCTCCTTTGTAACCGACCTTGTGTAACCCTAGCCCCCTCCGGTGTCTATATAAACCGGAGGGTTTTAGTCCGTAGGACAATCACAACAATCATACCATAGGCTAGCTTCTAGGGTTTAGCCTCTCTGATCTCGTGGTAGATCTACTCTTGTACTACCCATATCATAAATATTAATCAAGCAGGACGTAGGGTTTTACCTCCATCAAGAGGGCCCGAACCTGGGTAAAACATCGTGTCCCCTGCCTCCTGTTACCATCCGCGTTAGACGCACAGTTCGGGACCCCCTACCCGAGATCCACCAGTTTTGACACCGACAATGTCTCTTACTGATTTACCGCTATCGTTTTGGGGTTATACTCTAGAGACAACTACATTCACGTTAAATAGGGCACCATCTAAATCCGTTGAGACGACGCCTTACGAACTATGGTTTGGCAAGAAACCAAAGTTGTCGTTTCTTAAAGTTTGGGGCTACGATGCTTATGTGAAAAAGCTTCAACCTGATAAGCTCGAACCCAAATCGGAGAAATGTGTCTTCATAGGATACCCAAAAGAGACTGTTGGGTACACCTTCTATCACAGATCCGAGGGCAAGACTTTTGTTGCTAAATTTGGAATCTTTCTAGAGAAGGAGTTTCTCTTGAAAGAAGTTAGTGGGAGGAAAGTAGAACTTGATGAGGTAACTGTACCTGCTCCCTTATTGGAAAGTAGTTCATCACAGAAACCGGTTCCTGTGACACCTACACCAATTAGTGAGGAAGTTAATGATGATGATCATGAAACTTTAGATCAAGTTGTTACTGAACCTCGTAGGTCAACCAGAGTAAGATCCGCACCAGAGTGGTACAGTAATCCTGTTCTGGAGGTTATGTTACTAGACCATGACAAACCTATGAACTATGAAGAAGCGATGGTGAGCCTAGATTCCGCAAAATGGCTTGAGGCCATGAAATCTGAGATGGGATCCATGTATGAGAACAAAGTGTGGACTTTGGTTGACTTGCAAGTTGATTGGAAGCCATTGAAAATAAATGGATCTTCAAGAAGAAGATTGACGCAGACGGTAATGTTAGTGTCTATAAAGCTCGAGTTGTTGCAAAAGGTTTTCGACAAGTTCAAGGGATTGACTACGATGAGACTTTCTCACCCGTAGCGATGCTTAAGTCCGTCCGAATCATGTTTGCGATTGCCACATTTTATGATTATGAAATTTGGCAAATGGTTGTCAAAACAGCATTCCTGAATGGATTTCTGGAAGAAGAGTTGTATATGTTGCAATCAGAAGGTTTTTTCGATCCAAAGGGAGCTAACAAAGTGTGCAAGCTCCAGCCATCCATTTATGGACTGGTGCAAGCCTCTCGGAGTTGGAATAAACGTTTTGATAGTCTGATCAAAGCTTATGGTTTTATACAGACTTTTGGAGAAGCCTGTATTTACAAGTAAGTGAGTGGGAGCTCTATAGCATTTCTGATATTATATGTGGATGACATATTGTTGATTGGAAATGATATAGAATTTCTGGATAGCATAAAAGGATATTTGAATAAGAGTTTTTCAAAGAAAGATCTCAGAGAAGCTGCTTATATATTGGGCATCAAGATCTATAGAGATAGATCGAGACGCTTAATTGGACTTTCACAAAGCACATACCTTCACAAAGTTTTGAAGAAGTTCAAAATTGATCAAGCAAAGAAAGGGTTCTTGCCTGTGTTACATGGTGTGAAGTTGAGTAAGACTCAATGCCCGACCACTGCAGAAGATAGAGAGAAAATGAAAGATGTTCCCTATGCTTCAGCCATAGGCTCTATCATGTATGCAATGATGTGTACCAGACCTGATGTGTGCCTTGCTAATTAGTTTAGCAGGGAGGTACCAAAGTAATCCAGGAGTGGATCACTGGACAGCGGTCAAGAACATCCTGAATACCTGAAAAGGACGAAGGATATGTTTCTCATTTATGGAGGTGACAAAGAACTCGTCATAAATGGTTATGTCGATGCAAGCTTTGACACTGATCCGGACAATTCTATATCGCAAACCGGATACATGTTTTTATTAAACGGTGGGGCTGTCAGTTGATGCAGTTCTAAACAAAGCGTCGTAGCAGGATCTACATGTGAAGCGGAGTACATAGCTGCTTTGGAAGCATCAAATGAAGGAGTCTGGATGAAGGAGTTCATATCCGATCTAGGTGTCATACCTAGTGCATCGGGACCAATGAAAATCTTTTGTGACAATACTGGTGCAATTGCTTTAGCAAAGGAATCCAGATTTCACAAGAGAACCAAGCACATCAAGAGACGCTTCAACTCTATCCGGGATCAAGTCCAGGTGGGAGACATAGAGATTTGCAAGATACATACGGATCTGAATGTTGCAGACACGTTGACTAAGCCTCTTCCACGAGCAAAACATGATCAACACTAAGGCTCCATGGGTGTTAGAATCATTACTGTGTAATCTAGATTATTGACTCTAGTGCAAGTGGGAGACTGAAGGAAATATGCCCTAGAGTCAATAATAAAGTTATTATTTATTTCCTTATATCATGATAAATGTTTATTATTCATGCTAGAATTGTATTAACCGGAAACATGATACATGTGTGAATACATAGACAAACATAGTGTCACTAGTATGCCTCTACTTGACTAGCTCGTTAATCAAAGATGGTTATGTTTCCTAACCATAGACAAAGAGTTGTCATTTGATTAATGGGATCACATCATTAGGAGAATGATGTGATTGACTTGACCCATTTCGTTAGCTTTCTTCATGACCTATACATGTTCCTATGACTATGAGATTATGCTACCAAATGTCACAATGTAACTGGGTGCTTATAAAGTAGCTCTACAGGGTACTTGTTGAGTTGGCATATTTCGAGATTAGGATTTGTCACTCCGATTGTCGGAGAGGTATCTCTGGGCCCACTTGGTAATGCACATCACTATAAGCCTTCCAAGCAATGCAACTAATGAGTTAGTTGCGGGATGATGTATTACGGAATGAGTAAAGAGACTTGCCGGTAACGATATTTAACTAGGTATTGAGATACCGACGATCGAATCTCGGGCAAGTAACATACCGATGACAAAGGGAACAACGTATGTTGTTATGCGGTTTGACCGGTAAAGATCTTCGTAGAATATATAGGAGCCAATATGAGCATCCAGGTTCCGCTATTGGTTATTGACCGGAGACGTGTCTCGGTCATGTCTACATAGTTTTCGAACCCGTAGGGTCCGCACGCTTAAAGTTAGATGACTGTTATACTATGAGTTTATATGTTTTGATGTACCGGAGGTAGTTCGGAGTCCCGGATGTGATCACGGACATGATGAGGAGTCTCGAAATGGTTGAGACGTAAAGATCGATATATTGGATGACTATGTTTGGACACCAGAAAGGTTCCGAAAGGTTTCAAACATTTATTGGAATACTGGGGGTTACCGGAACCCCCCGGGAACTAATGGGCCTTGTTGGGCCTTAGTGGAGAGAGAGGGGCCGGCCAGGGCAAGAGGCGCACCCTCTCCCCTTGAGTGCGAATAGGACAAGGAAAGGGGGGCGGCGCCCCCTTGCCTTTCCCCTCTCCCACTCCTTCCTCCCCCCTCCTTCTTGGACTAGGAAAGGGAGGGGCAAACCTACTTGGAGTAGGTTTCCCCCTCCTAGGGCGCACCACCCCCTTGGCCGGCCCTCTCCTCCTCCCCCCTTTATATACGGAGGAGGGGGGTACCCCATAGACACAACAATTGATCTCTTGATCTCTTAGCCGTGTGCGGTGCCCCCCTCCACCATAATCCACCTCTATCATATTGTAGCGGTGCTTAGGCGAAGCCCTGCGTCGGTAGAACATCATCATCATCACCACACCGTAGTGCTGATGAAACTCTCCCTTAACACTCAGCTGGATCGGAGTTCGAGGGACGTCATCGAGTTGAACGTGTGTAGAGCTCAGAGGTGCCATGCATTCGGTACTTGATCGATCGTATCGTGAAGACATACAACTACATCAACCACGTTGTGCTAACGCTTCCGCTTCCGGTCTATGAGGGTACATGGACAGACTCTCCCCTCTCGTTGCTATGCATCACCATGATCTTGCGTGTGCGTAGGAAATGTTTTGAAATTACCACGTTCCCCAACACTCTTCGGAGACAAAAATCACTTTCGCCGAGAGCCAGTATGGTTTGAGGTGGTGGACCTTGAGAGCCCCTATCATGCGCTACTTGGCCGGCCTGCTCTGGCCAAGTTCATGGCGGTCCCTCACTATGCTTACCTCAAGATGAAGATGCCGAGCTCCAAGGGAATCCTGACCATAGCGGGGGACTACAAGAAGTCATCCGCCTATGCAGCCGACAGTAGTCGGCTAGCCGAGTCCCTCATGATTGCAGTAGAGAAGCAGCTCCTTGACCGGGTTGTGGCAATGGCAGGCAAGCAGCCGGAAATGTCACCCAACCCCAAGGAGTCGGAAGCTGAGGGCTCGTTCAAGCTGGCAAAAGAAACAAAGAAGATACCCTTGGACCCGGAGCACCCGGAGAGGCATGCTGTCATAGGTGCAAACCTTGACAGCAAATAGGAAAGCGAGCTTGTCGATTTCCTCTGTGAGAATCGGGACATCTTTGCATGGTCTCCGAAGGACATGTCGGGTGTTCCGACGGATTTCACCGAGCACAAGCTACATGTCCGATCTGATGCCAAGCCAGTCAGGCAGCCCTTGCACCGCCTGTCACAAGAGAAGAGAAGAGTTGTTGGAGAAGAGATAGCCCGGCTTCTAGCAGCCGGCTTCATCATGGAGGTGTTCTTTCTAGAATGGTTAGCCAACCTAGTCCTTGTACTGAAGAAGAATAAATAGTGGCACATGTGTATCGATTATACCAGCCTCAACAAAGCTTGCCCCAAAGATCCCTTTGCCTTGCCAAGAATCGACCAAGTGATAGACTCCAGAGCCGGATGCGAGCTATTGAGCTTTTTGAATGCATACTCAGGGTATCATCAGATCAAGCTAAACCCGGCCGACAGGTTGAAGACCGCCATCATCACGCCATTCAGAGCCTTCTGCTACCTGACCATGACGTTCGGCTTGAGGAATGCCGGCGCCACATTTCAGCGTTGCATGCTGAAGTGTCTCCTCAAGCAACTCGGCAGAAACGCCCATGTCTATGTGGACGACGTTGTGGTGAAGACGGAGAAGCGTGGAACGCTTCTAGAAGACCTCAAGGAAACCTTTGAGAACTTGCGCCGATTTCAAATGAAGCTCAACTCGGAGAAATGCGTCTTTGGAGTGCCAGCCGGCCAGCTGCTTGCCTTCTTGGTCTCAAAGCGTGGCATAGATTGCTACCCTGTGAGGATCAAGGCCATCGAGAGGATGGAGGTGCCCACCCGACTGCTGGACGTGCAAAAATTCACCGGTTGCTTGGCATCCATCAGATGTTTCATTAGTCAGCTGGGCGAGAAGGCTCTTCCCCTATACCAACTTATGAAGAAAACCACTTTTTTCGAGTGGAACGACAAGGCGGATGAAGCTTTTCTCTAGCTCAAGAAGATGCTAACCACTCCGCCTGTCCTGGCGGCTCCGACTCCTAAGGAGCCCATGCTCCTCTACATCGCCGCCACCAGCCGGGTGGTCAGCACAGCCATAGTTGTGGAACGAAAGGAAGAAGGCAAAGCACTGCCAGTCCAGAGGCCGGTGTATTACCTGAGTGAAGTGTTGTCCGCCTCCAAGGAGAATTACCCCCACAATCAAAAGATGTGCTACGGCGTGCATTTTGCACCCAATCACTGTGGTCTGCACTGCTCCACTTGCCGAGATCATTGGAAGCAAAGATGCTTCAAGCCGAGTGGCCAAATGGGCCATAGATTTGGCCCCCTACACCATGTACTACCAGCCTCGCACCGTCATCAAGTCACTAGCACTGGCCGACTTCCTCGTCGACTGGGCCGAGATGTCAGGACCCCGATTCCAAGTCACATCGATCTAGCCGGTAACACCTCATATCACATTGCGGCCTCACGCACGGTATCCCACGGTGTCGCCTTACCATGGCCCGGGACCATTTGCACCTTTTGGCTCACATATATGATAGTGTCGCTAGCATCCATATGACAGAGAACCCGGGCCGACATGGCTAGTCGTGAAACCAAAGCGGCACAGACCTCTGGAGACAGGCATACATGAATCACATCGAGCATGTCGGTCATCAGCGAGTGAATCCGGGCAGTAGCACTGGGCTAACAGGACTCCAGGGAACCCGGGCTGTAGCAGGCTAGGCAGGACTCCGGATGTCACCGCGTGACATTTCCCCGAAGGGACAGACATAGGAACAAAGTGAAACACATGCCGGCCAGTCAAGTGTCCTGAGCAGTAGTGCTGGGCTAGCAGGACTCCGGTGAACCGGGCTGTAGCGGACTACTATGGCTCGAGGAACACTAGACTACATTTCCCCATAAGAAAGGCTGCCAAGGATAAACAACTAGATTGTCGGATCCCACTCATACCAAGCATTTCAATCATACACACAATATGCCTGATATGAGTACATACAACATGGCATGACAACAAAACTCTACAACTCAAGTACTTTATTTAAAGGCTCCAGAGAGCCATACATAACAAGTTCATATAGGTAGGGGTCACATGACCCAACACTCAAGTCATACAAGCATACAAGCACATGCGGAAGCAAATAGTCTGAGTACAGACACCAGAAAGAAAGAAGGCTTCTCGAAGCCTGTCTATCTACATAGGGCCCTCCATGGCCAGAATCACCACCTGGGTAGCTAGTCACTCGTCGACGTCAAGGTCTACGTAGAACCCATCGGAGGGGGCGGTGTTGTCGTCTGAAAACAGTAATTAAGCAAACATAAGTACAAAGGTACTCAGCAAGTCTGACAACAGAACCTACTACACATGCTCATTCTCAAGAAGGTGGTGGGGTTATTGCTGCAAGCCAGCTTTGACTCTTGGCTAAGCTATCCTACGGAACTCCACTAGTAAAATAGTTTTCGCACACGAGTCCACTACTCACCAACACAATACTCCACCGGGGATCCTCCCTCGTCATCCTACGAGAGGGCCATCCTCGGTACTCACACTTATCTTGAGTCTTTTAGTAGTAACCATTAACTTGTCTATGAACTGTATAGGCAACCAAGTAGTCCTTTACCACGGACGCGGCTATTCGAATAGTTTTATACCCTGCAGGGGTGTACTTCGTCACACATGTTTCCACCACTTAGCATCTGCACACGACATGTGCTCGGCAAACTTCAAGCGAAAACCGACGTGGGTGTAGACCATGACCTAACTAACCTCACAAGTCTCTAGTCCAGGTTTATCGCCTATTCAGGTTCCATCCGCAAGGAAATCCGGCCGGGGTGTCCTCAACAGCCCCAAACGATGTGTGCAGGGTTCTCGAGACACCAAACGGGCGACTTGGTACACCGTGCCATGGTGTATCTACCGCATCATAGCCCACCCCTAGGGTCAGCGCTACGCACGGCCGCCAACACATAACCTACAAACACCAGAAACTAGTTGCAACTCCTGGACAGAGGACGAGATGGGTCAGTAAGTCGAGCGGGGTCATATTTCAGGGCCCAATGTGTGGTAGTAACTGAATCTTAAATCACGCATACAGATCTCAGTTCTTATGGACGGCCTCAATGAAACAACCCACCATGTACTCCTACATGGCCTCTCATCGATACCTTTACCAAAACATGTTAAACACATCCCTCACATTACCGACATAATCATATCACTCTAGCCCATCACCCAGATGAACCAGACCTGACACAACTCTAAGCATAGCAGGCATAGCAAGGTAGGAATAACATACATGGCTCAATCAACTCCTACACATGCTAGTGTGTTTCATCTAGTTACTGTGGCAATGACAGGTCATGCAGAGGATAAGGGTTCAACTACCATAGCACACATCAGTTTGAATCGCGTTGTCTTAATGCAGTAAACAAGAGCAGAAGCGAGAACATGGGTTTGTATCGGAATGATCAATGGGTTGCTTGCCTGTTGTGGAGGTAGTAGGGTACTGCCCTTCAGACGGATACTCGGGGTTATCCTCAGAGGCAGAACCTACCACGAAAATCACACCGAACATAATCAACACATGGCAATATGCAACAATATGATGCATGCTATGACATGGCAAGATGAAAGAGTCTTGGCCTAATGAAAGCTAAAACAGAAGGGGATGAACTCATCTGAATCAAATATTCAAATATTTGCTCATTAAACATGGCCTTATTAGTGCATTACCTTATTCTGCTTAAACAGCAAGGTTAACTTGTTTTGTCATGCATGAAACCATTACATATGGATAGATTGAATTTTTCTGATCATTTTTCATATATAAATCTTTGAATTTGGAGCTATGGTTGATTTTATATGATTTTTAGAAGTTTTGACTATTTTCTAGAATTTCCTACTAAAGAATAAATCCAGTAATTGAATTAATGCGTCAGCACTGCGTCACTGTGACATCAGCCGGTCAAAGGCGCCAGCCTAGATCAAACCTGACTGGTGGGCCCCATCTGTCAGTCTCTCAGCTAACTAATAGAGTTAGTTAGTGTTTAGTTAGCACTAAGCTAGATTAATTAGGACCTGGGCCCACATGTCAATGAGAGAGAGTTAGTTAACGAGGTCGTTAAACTCTAACAGAGTGATTAGCTCTAATTAAAACTAATCTAATTAAGTTAGGAGCCGGCCCCACCTATCAGTGACTCGGGCGGGGTCAAACTTGTGTCAAACCCCTGGTCAGCGGGGTAAATCCCGCCGGCGTTGAGTCACCGGCGAGGCCGAGACGGCGGAGAGCGTCGAAAACGCTGCTTCGGCCACGGTTCGATGCGCGGGTGAGTGCTACGGGTAGCTGGAGGTGTGGCGCATCCAACGGTGGCATTGGTTGGTGCTGGGATGGCCGGGAACGACGACGGCGTCGAGCCAGGCGGCGGCCGGAGCTCGGCCGTTGGTGATTTTGCTGCTGCAGCAAGCTAGCGGGGAAACGGACGCACTAGCGAGGCGCTACGAGGTGCGGTGAGTGTGTTAAGCACCCGCGCCTGACCAAATGGTCACCAGAATGACGCCGGCGTCGAGCTCGTGCGGCGGCGTGCTACGGTGAGCAAGGGGGCGGCGTCTACGGCGAGCAAATGAAGCAGAGAAGAGGGGGGTTCGGTAGAGGAGCTCACGGCGGTTGCAGAACGTGTCTCAGCGGGCTCGGGGGAGGTCGGACGTCGTCGGGGCGTTGCCGGCGATCTCGGCGGACCGAGGAAGAAGAAGGCATCGGGGAGGTGCTTGGAGGCGTCCGGCGTCGCGTGAGTCGACGAGGAGGTCGAGGACGGCAGCGCGGAGCTAATGGGCTTGTCGGAGAGGCGAGGGGGTGGCTATGGTGACAACTACGGCGAACGGCGGCGAGGATCGCGCTCGGCCATCGCGGGAGAGGATGAGGGAGACGAGGGGGAGAGAGGGGAGGAGTGCAGGGAGGTGCTGGGCGTCTTCGTAGCGATCGGATGGGGATGAGGAGGCAGCAGCAGGTGGAAGCAGGAGGTGGCCGCGGGTGCACGCGCCGGCGGCACGCCTCTGCCTACTGGCAGAGGTGGGTGACAACTGGCACAGGCCAGGTGGGCTGGGCCGGCACAGGTGAGGCCCAGGTGGGTTTCTCCCTCTCTCTTTTTCTTATTTGTTTTCTTTTTCTATTTTTCTGCAACTGTTGGGCTTTATTAAAACTACCAGGGCATTACCATAAATCATAAAATTATTCATGGCCACTGCTTAGAATATATCCAACAGCAAACATTTTAGTTTATGATTATTTGAGCATATAAAATATTTTATAACATTTAAATGCCCAAATGCAAATACCATAAGGATTAATCCAATGACCTTTGATGTCCTAGAAAAATGTGCACCATTTTTGTCGAAGGTTTTAACCCAAAACAAAAAGGGTAGGCTTTTTAGAAGGGCATTTCAGGTTCATTGGAAAAGTTTTTAGTAAACCCTAGTTGTTCCAGGGGGGGTGCTGGGGGTTCTGTCTTCCCCATTTCAAATTTAAGAGGAATTTAAACATGATGCACACTCTAATGCTTGAACTAACTAGGGTGTGACAACTCACCGCCACTCAAAAGAATCTGGTCCCGAGATTTAGGATCCTCCGGGAAGAAGGTGGGGTACTCGAGTCGGAGACGATCCTCCCTTTCCCAAGTGGCTTCTTTCTCGGAATGGTGTGACCATTGAACCTTGAGAAACTTGATATTATGGCGTCGAGTGGTACGCTCGGCTTGATCAAGGATACGAACGAGATATTCTCGATATGAGAGGTTATCTTGTAGATCAAGCGTTTCGTGGTCCACTCCACGGATAGGATCCGCGAAGCAACGCCTGAGTTGAGAAACGTGGAAGACATCGTGAACTCTAGAAAGATGCGAAGGTAGTTCCAATTGGTAGGCAACTTCTCCTCGTTTGGCAAGAATGCGAAAGGGTCCAATGTAACGAGGAGCCAATTTGCCTTTGATACCGAAACGATGGGTTCCCTTTAACGGAGTAACCCGAAGGTAAGCCTTCTCGCCGACTTCATAAGTCATAGGCTTATGTTTACGATCAGATTGACTGTTTTGACGAGATTGGGCTGTTTTCAATTTCTCATGAATAACGCAAACCTGTTCTTCTGCTTCCTGAATCATATCTGGGCTAAAGAGTTGTCATTCCCCGGTTTCTGACCAGTTAAGAGGCGTTCGACATTTTCGTCCATAGAGAACTTCGAAAGGAGCTTTGCCCAAACTAGCTTGATAACTATTGTTATAAGCAAACTCCGCAAATGGAAGGCTTTTCTCCCAACCCATTCTGAACGAGATGACAGAGGCTCGGAGCATATCTTCCAGAATTTGATTGACTTGTTCTACTTGACCACTTGATTGAGGGTGGAAGGCGGTGCTAAAAGAGAGACGAGTTCCCATAGCATTTTGGAAACTTTCCCAAAATCGAGAGGTGAAGAGACTCCCACGGTCTGAGTTAATTTCCAATGGAACACCATGAAGAGACACTATTCGGGAGATGTACAAGTCAGCTAGCTGGCTAGCGGTGATACTCTCACGAACAGGTAGGAAATGGGCTACCTTGGAAAGACGGTCGATCACGACGAAGATGGCATTATTCCCTCTCTTGGTCCTGGGAAACCCAGTAATGAAATCCATACTGATTTTATCCCATTTCCACTCAGGAATAGCCAAAGGTTGAAGGGTGCCAGCAGGCCGTTGATGCTCTGCTTTAACACGATGACAGACGTCGCAGCTAGCAATGTATTGAGCAATTTCTCTCTTCATCCTAGTCCACCAAAACCTCTGGCGTAGGTCTTGATACATTTTGGTACTACCGGGATGAATGGTGAGAGGGGATTCATGAGCTTCCTTAGGAATCAACTGGCGTAGATGTTGTTTCTTGGGAACCACCAAGCGGTTCTCGAAGAAGACAACACCTCGCTCATCCATGGAAAAACATTTAGCAACTCCGCTAGCAATGTTTTCCTTAATCTAGAATATGCCCTTATCACGCTTCTGGGCAGCTATGATTTGATCCATAAGGGTAGGTCTCGCCACCAGGGTGGATAGGAATCCTCAAGGAACAATGTGAAGATTTAGCTTACGAAATTCCTCATGGAGAAGTGGTTGACTTTGTTGTAACATCAGGTTGTTACAATAGGACTTACGACTTAGTGCATCAGCCATGACATTGGCTTTGCCCGGGTGTAAGTTATTCCTTAGTCGTAATCCGAGATCAACTCGACCCAACGTCTTTGCCTGAGATTCAAATCTGGTTGGGTGAAGATATATTTCAAACTTTGGTGATCGGTGAAGATCTCGCAACGATTACCGAGGAGGTAATGTCGCCAAGTTTTAAGTGCATGGACTACAGCTGCAAGCTCTAGATCATGTGTGGGATAATTTTCCTCATGTGGGTGTAATTGCCGTGAAGCATAGGAAATTACCTGACGATCCTGCATGAGTATGCAACCTAGTCCTTGTCGCGAGGCCTCGTAATAGATAACAAAGTCCTTCGAGAAAATCTGGTGGTACCAGTACGGGAGCAGATGTCAGGCGTCTTTTCAGTTCCTGAAACCTGAACTCGCACTGTGGAGTCCACTCGAACTTTTTATCTTTCTTGAGGAGTTCAGTTAGAGGTTTAGCAACCTTGGAGAAATTCTCGACGAAGCGGCGGCAATAGCTCGCTAAGCCAAGGAAGCTCTGAACTTGCTTGACTGTCTCAGGTGGAGTCCAATCAAGGACAGCTTGAACTCGCTCGGGATTGACAGCAATACCCTTACCAGAGATTACATGGCCTAGATAGGTCACTTTTGGCAACCAAAATTCACACTTGGAGAATTTGGCATAAAGGCGATGCTCTCGAAGTTTCATCAATACCAGCCTTAGATGTTCGGCATGTTCCTCCTCATTCTTGGAGTAGATGAGTATGTCATCGAGGTATACTACGACGAATTTATCCAAATACTCCATGAAAACCGAGTTCATTAACCGAGAGAAGGTAGCTAGGGCATTGGTTAAACCGAAGGACATAACGGTGTATTTGTATTGGCCATAACGAGTGACAAAAGCCGTTTTGGAATGTCCCCGTTTCTGATTTTGATCTGATGGTAGCCTAACCTCAAATCCATCTTGGAAAAGACTGAGGATCCAGCGAGCTGATCGTACAGATCGTTGATCCTGGGAAGCGGATACTTGTTCTTGATGGTGACCAAGTTGACAGGTCGGTAATCTACAACCATTCGATCCGTTCCATCCTTCTTCTTGACGAAGAGGACGGGGCAAGCCCAAGGAGAGGAACTAGGACGGATGAAACCATTTTTCAAGGACTCATCGAGTTGGTTCTTAAGCCCGGCTAGTTCTAAGGGTGCCATCTTATAGGGTCTCCGAGAAATTGGAACGGTTCCTGGAACAAGGTCTATCACGAACTCGACATCCCTGTCAGGTGGAACACCTGGCAGTTCTTCTAGAAAGACATCCAGAAAGTCTCGGACTACTGGAACATCCTCAAGGTCTGGAAGGGGTTTGGCATTTAGGGAGTAAAGTTGGCGCTTGGCCACTCGAGTTAAGACATTTACTGTCTTGCCCGATGGGTGAGTAAGTTGAACGGTTCTAGTGGCACAATCAATCTTAGCATAATGAGCTGACATCCAGTCCATACCCAAGATGATGTTTATGTCCGAGGACTTGAGAGCTATTAAGGATGCAAGGAAAACAAGTCTATCGACAAGAATTTCGTTCCCATGGCTTACTCTAGAAGTTTGCCGTTTGGAACCCGGAGTTTGAATTACCATGGAAGTGGGCATGTCACAGAATGTCGTGTTATGCAATCGAGCATAGTTCTCGGATATGAATGAATGAGATGCTCCAGTATCGAAAAGAAAAGATGCCGGATGGCAGTTAACAAGGAGTGTACCAAGGACGACGTTGGGATCCTCATGAGCCTCCTCGGCTGAAACATAGTTGACATGGCCACGGGAAGTGGTGACCGGCTTGGCGTAGAATGTCTTTCCCGCGGGCTTACCACGGCCAACAGACTTTCCAGTTTGATTGGGGTTGTTGTTCTGGGGACACTCTCGGCTATAGTGACCCAGCTCTCAACACTTAAAGCATGTCACCACATTGGGGCGTGGAGCAGCATTAGCAGCGGGGCCACCATAGGGCTTGGGCGGTGCAAATTGCTGGTTGGGACGAGGCGCCTCAAAGGATGGCCTCGGGATGAACCTGGGTGGCAGTGCCGTGCTTGGGATCCACACCCGGCGCTTCTGAGCTCCAGAGCCAGATGAAGAGCCAAAATCACGGGAGTGCTTGCGTGAAGCGTCATAATCAGTCTGGCCTGTCTCAGCACTGATGGCTTTATTGACCAACTTCTGAAAGGAGGTGCACTCGTGCAGACGAAGGTCGCGGCGAAGCTCTGGGCTAAGTCCCTTGCGGAACCTTGCCTGCTTCTTAGCGTCAGTAGATACCTCTTCAGGGGCATAACGTGCCAGATTCCCAAATTCACGACGATATGCATCCACAGTCAGTCTTCCTTGGGTGAAATTGCAGAACTCCTCCCTCTTGCGATCTATGAGACCTTCCGGAATGTGATGCTCACGGAAAGCCTCACTGAATTCAGCCCAAGTAGTAATTTGGCCGACCGGGCACATAGCTTCGAAGTTTTCCCACCAGAGGCTAGCAGGGCCTTCGAGGTGATAGGTAGCACAAGTAACCTTGTCGGCTTCGGCTACATTGGCAGAACGTAGCTTGTGATTAATGCTGTGAAGGCAGTCATCCGCGTCGAGGGGTTCGATGGAATGGTTAAACTTTAGTGGGTACAGCTTGATAAAGTCATTGATTGACACCAAGTCATTTCGCGGGTGGCATGCAGTGTTTTTCTCAATCCGCTCTAGCAGGCGGTTAGTCTCACGCTTGTTTCTTTCCGCCTCCAGCATCACTTCGGCCAGAGAGGGCGGGTGAGGCAGATTTTCACCCCTAGCTGCACTGGCTTCCCCCTGCTCCGGGGCAGTAGGGTAGCTGCGGGTGTTGATCATCCTAGGAGAAAACAAGACAACGGTTTAGATAAGGATGGCTCAAACTTAGCAAGGAAGTGCAGAATGTAATGGATAACACGGAATGCAGAGATGTTCATCCGTATGTCATGGTAATATAAAACTGCCATATATATACCAACGGTCATACACATCATACATAGTTTAGTACAAGCCCAGGCTACAGTAGAACTATGATGAAAGACGTTACATCTCATCGGAGGCATTCCAAGCTCCTATACATTATTTGTCTACACCTCCGGAATTGATTACACACCAAGTCATATTCCACAAGTCACGCAGGACAGTGGAGATACAACTATTACAATACTAGTGATACTACTACTAACTCAGACAGCTCCGTAGTAGTCCTCATAGAAGTCACCTCCATAGCCTGGAAATTCAACATGATCATCCGGGAACAGACGGTCCTGAGGAGCTTGTGGACCAAAGGGGCTAGGATGAGGTCTTGGACCAACAAACGGTGGCCTGCGGGGACCACGGGGTGGGGTGATGCCTCCCACATCACGCCAATCCACCATGCATGTCTGGCAGAGCAGATCTCACAGGATACAGATCCCTTATATCCATACATCCAGCTTGCACCGCAGGTGCAAACCGAGTCAATGTGGCCCAATGATCAGCACGGGTGTTGAAAAGGTCCAGCCTCAAGGCCCGATTCTCTCGGTCTTTATCCTCGAGCATCTCAGCAGTGGTACGAGTTAGTGAGTCCTCCTGAGTGGAGTCAGCATAGATAGCCTGAAGATACCCTTGTGCTCCCGGAAGTGAAGCTGGCATGTAACGGAAGTCGGTGTTCCGAAGCAGGCCAGTCCAGACTCGCATGATGGTCATCATGGAATAGGCAGCATCCTGCACAGCCATCTCAATAGTAACCCCGAGTCCATAGGAACAGTGAAGGGGCTCGGTAGATCCAGGATAAGAAGGAAATATCCTGATGGTGCAGAAATATTGGCTTTGATTAAAGTCTCGGAATTGCTCTTCGACGGTGTATTCCGGATACCAACGGTAACCCGTCTCGATCATTACCCGGACTAACATAGCAGTATGACCAGGCACGTCGAGGCACCGGGTCAGGCGAACCACTTGGTTTTGAACATGGTTGGCCATCTGAAAGCACAACCACAATGCAAAGACATTAGAATTTCTAGGGAAAATTGGACAGCATAACAGCTGTAATTGCTCAGAAAAAGATTTAAGACATCCACAAAAGTGTGCAATACCACTCAACAACATCATATCAAGGTTCTGATTCAACTGGCAACATACTAAAAGTAGTAGAAACTATACTGAGGCTTGTAACAACAATCCTATAAGCTACTACTGATTAGTAACACGTGAACCTGATAGAAGAAGAGAGCCTAGTCCTTAACCCACACTGAATGAGAAGAGAATGACTCAGATCAGAGGGCATAAGGTAAAGGAGTAAAAGAGCCTTACGTTCCCTCCCACAATCAATTCCCCTACATATAACTAAAGCATTTCTAGACTCGACATCGACCAGTTTGGCTCAACGAACCTACAAGCAGTCCGGCTCTGATGCCAACGCTGTCAGGACCCCGATTCCAGGTCACATCGATCTAGCCAGTAACACCTCATATCACGTTGCGGCCTCATGCACGGTATCCCACGGTGTCGCCTTACCATGGCCCGGGACCGTTTGTGCCTTTTGGCTCACGTATATGATAGTGTCGCTAGCATCCATATGACAGAGAACACGGGCCGACATGGCTAGTCATGAACCCCAAAGCGGCACAGACCTATGGAGACAGGCATACATGAATCACATCGAGCATGTCGGTCATCAGCGAGTGAATCCAGGCTATAGCACTAGGCTAACAGGATTCCGGGGAACCCGGGCGGTAGCAGGCTAGGTAGGACTCCGGATGTCACCGCGTGACATTTCCCCGAAGGGACAGACATAGGAACGAAGTGAAACACATGCCGACCAGTCAAGTGTCCTGAGCAGTAGTGCTGGGCTAGCAGGACTCTGGTGAACCGGGCTGTAGCGGACTACTATGGCTCGAGGAACACTAGACTACATTTCCCCATAAGAACGGCTGCCAAGGATAAACAACTAGATTGTCGGATCCCACTCATACCAAGCATTTCAATCATACACACAATATGCCCGATATGAGTACATACAACATGGCATGACAAAAAAACTCTACAACTCAAGTACTTTATTTAAAGGCTCCAGAGAGCCATACATAACAAGTTCATATAGGTAGGGGTCACATGACCCAACACTCAAGTCATACAAGCATACAAGCACATGCGGAAGCAAATAGTCTGAGTACAGACACTAGAAAGAAAGAAGGCTTCTCGAAGCCTGTCTATCTACATAGGGCCCTCCATGGCCAGAATCACCACCTGGGTGGCTAGTCACTCGTCGACGTCAAGGTCTACGTAGAACCCATCGGAGGGGGCGGTGTTGTCGTCTGAAAACAGTAATTAAGCAAACATGAGTACAAAGGTACTCAGCAAGTCTTACAACAAAACCTACTATACATGCTCATTCTCAAGAAGGTGGTGGGGTTATTGCAGCAAGCCAGCTTTGACTCTTGGCTAAGCTATCCTACGGAACTCCACTAGTAAAATAGTTTTTGCACACGAGTCCACTACTCACCAACACAATACTCCACCGGGGATCCTCCCTCGTCATCCTACGAGAGGGCCATCCTCGGTACTCACACTTATCTTGAGTCTTTTAGTAGTAACCATTAACTTGTCTATGAACTGTATAGGCAACCAAGTAGTCCTTTACCGTGGACGCGACTATTCGAATAGTTTTATACCCTGCAGGGGTGTACTTCGTCACACATGTTTCCACCACTTAGCGTCTGCACACGACATGTGCTCGACAGACTTCAAGCGAAAACCGACGTGGGTGTAGACCACGACCTGACTAACCTCACAAGTCTCCAGTCTAGGTTTATCGCCTATTCAGGTTCCATCCGCAAGGAAATCCGGCCGGGGTGTCCTCAACGGCCCCAAACGATGTGTGCAGGGTTCCCGAGACACTAAACGGGCGACTCGGTACACCGTGCCATGGTGTATCTACCGCATCATAGCCCACCCCTAGGGTCAGCGCTACGCACGGCCGCCAACACATAACCCTACAAACACCAGAAACTAGTTGCAACTCCTGGATAGAGGACGAGATGGGTCAGTAAGTCGAGCGGGGTCATATTTCAGGGCCCAATGTGTGGTAGTAACTGAATCTTAAATCACGCATACAGATCTCAGTTCTTATGGATGGCCTCAATGAAACAACCCACCATGTACTCCTACATGGCCTCTCATCGATACCTTTACGAAAACATGTTCAACACATCCCTCACATTACCGACATAATCATATCACTCTAGCCCATCACCCAGATGAACCAGACATGACACAACTCTAAGCATAGCAGGCATAGCAAGTTAGGAATCACATACATTGCTCAATCAACTCCTACACATGCTAGTGGGTTTCATCTAGTTACTGTGGCAATGACAGGTCATGCAGAGGATAAGGGTTCAACTACCATAGCACACAGCAGTTTGAATCGCGTTGTCTTAATGCAGTAAACAAGAGCAGAAGCGAGAACATGGGTTTGTATCGGAATGATCAATGGGTTGCTTGCCCTTCAGACGGATACTCGGGGTTATCCTCGGAGGCAGAACCTACCACGAAAATCACACTGAACATAATCAACACATGGCAATATGCAACAATATGATGCATGCTATGACATGGCAAGATGAAAGTGTCTTGCCTTAATGCAAGCTAAAACAGAAGGGGATGAACTCATTTGAATCAAAGATTCAAATATTAGCTCATTAAACATGGCCTTATTAGTGCATTACCTTATTCTGCTTAAACATCAAGGTTAACTTGTTTTGTCATGCATGAAACCATTACAAATGGATAGATTGAATTTTTCTGATCATTTTTAATATATAAATCTTTGCATTTGGAGCTATGGTTGATTTTCTATGATTTTTAGAAGTTTTGACTATTTTCTGGAATTTCCTATTAAAGAATAAATCCAGTAATTGAATTAATGCGTCAGCACTGCGTCACTATGACATCAGCGGGTCAAAGGCGCCAGCCCAGGTCAAACCTGATTGGTGGGCCCCATCTGTCAGTCTCTCAGCTAACTAACAGAGTTAGTTAGTGTTTAGTTAGCACTAAGCTAGGTTAGTTAGGCCCTGGGCCCACATGTCAATGAGAGAGAGTTAGTTAACGAGGTCGTTAAACTCTAACAGAGTGATTAGCTCTAATTAAAACTAATCTAATTAAGTTAGGAGCCGGCCCCACCTATCAGTGACTCGGGCGGGGTCAAACTGGGGTCAAACCCCTGGTCAGCGGGGTTAATCCCGCCGGCGTTGAGTCGCCGGCGAGGCCGAGACGGCGGAGAGCGTCAGAAACGCTGCTCCGGCCATGGTTCGATGCGCGGGTGAGTGCTACGGGTAGCTGGAGGTGTGGCGCATCCAACGATAGTGTTCGTTGGTGCTGGGATGGCCGGGAACGACGACGGCGTCGAGCCAGGCGGCGGCCGGAGCTTGGCCGTTGGTGATTTTGCTGTTGTAGCGAGCTAGCGGGGAAACGGGCACACTAGCGAGGTGCTACGAGGTGCGGTGAGTGCGTTAAGCACCCGCGCCTGACCAAATGGTCACCGGAGTGACGCCGGCGTCGAGCTCGCGCGGCGGCGTGCTACGGTGAGCAAGGCGGCGGCGTCTACGGCGAGCAAAGGAAGCAGAGAAGAGGGGGGTTCGGTAGAGGAGCTCACAGCGGTTGCAGAACGCGTCTCAGCGGGCTCGGGGGAGGTCGGACGTCGTCGAGGCGTTGCCGGAGATCTCGGCGTACCGAGGAAGAAGAAGGCGTCGGGGAGGTGCTTGGAGGCGTCCGACGTCGCGTGAGTCGACGAGGAGGTTGAGGACGGCAGCGCGGAGCTAATGGGCTTGTCGGAGAGGCGAGGGGGTGGCTCTGGTGACAACTACGGCGAACGGTGGCGAGGATCACGCTCGGCCATCGCGGGAGAGGGTGAGGGAGACGAGGGGGAGAGAGGGAAGGAGTGCAGGGAGGTGCTGAGTGTCTCCGTGGCGCTCGGATGGGGACGAGGAGGCAGCAGGAGGTGGAAGCAGGAGGTGGCCGCGGGTGCACGCGCCGGCGACACGCCTCTGCCTACTGGCAGAGGTGGGTGACGACTGGCACAGGCCAGGTGGGCCGGGCCGGCACAGGTGAGGCCCAGGTGGGTTTCTCCCTCTCTCTTTTTCTTATTTGTTTTCTTTTTCTATTTTTCTGCAACTGTTGGGCTTTATTAAAAATACCAGGGCATTACCATAAATCATAAAATTAATCATGGCCACTGCTTAGAATATATCCAACAGCGAACATTTTAGTTTATGATTATTTGAGCATTTAAAATATTGTATAGCATTTAAATGCCCAAATGCAAATACCATAAGGATTAATCCAATGACCTTTGATGTCCTAGAAAAATGTGCACCATTTTTGTCAAAGGTTTTAACCCAAAACAAAAAGGGTAGGCTTTTTAGAAGGGCATTTCAGGTTCATTGGAAAAGTTTTTAGTAAACCCTAGTTGTTCCAGGGGGGGTGCTGGGGGTTCTGTCTTCCCATTTCAAATTTAAGAGGAATTTAAACATGATGCACACTCTAATGCTTGAACTAACTAGGGTGTGACACGAGACAAAGTACCTGCCACCAGCGCCAGACTCCACTCATTGGCGAATGCACTTTGATGGTTCCAAGATGTGCTCCGGTTTGGGAGCCGGCATCATCCTCACCTCTCCCAAAGGCGAAAAACTCAGATATGTGCTGCAGATCCACTTTGCTGCCTCCAACAACGTTGCTGAATACAAAGCACTCATTCACGGGCTCCGACTTGCCAAGGAACATGGCATTCACCGGATCTTGTGCTATGGTGATTCCGATTTGGTGGTCCAGCAGTCGTCAGGCGACTGGGACGCCAAGGATGCAAAATGGCGAGCTACCGTTTCCTCGTACAGCAACTAAGCGAATACTTCGAAGGGTGCAAGTTCCTCCATGTGCGAACAAATGACAATGAGAAAGCCGATGCTTTGGCACGGATTGGCTCTACCCGGCAAGCAATACCAGCCGGCGTCACTCTGCAACGCCTCCTCAAGCCTTCTGTCAAGCCGTCACCAGAATCAGACTCCATCTTCGTGCCGGCTCCTCCTGAAGCAGTCGGATCCGACTTGAGGACCCCAACAGCCGGTGCAGGAACTGCGGCAGGCGGCTTGGGGACTGCAGTAGTTGCACCCGGCCCGGGGACTTCAGAACCCAGCCCTGGGACTGCAACAGTCGGCCCGGGGACTTCATCGACTCAGCAAGCGGCAGCCGACTCCAACCCGCCACCTCCCGGCCCAACCGCCCTTGTACAAATTGCAGTCCCGACAGTCGAAGAAATAACAACACCTTCATGGGCTCATCCCATCCTCAAATTTCTGGTGAACAAAGAGCTGTCGACTGATGAGATCTCGCCCCGGCAAGTGCAACGCCGAGCAGCAGCGTACACCATTGTCAACAGAGAACTTGTGAGGCGCAGCGTCACTGGTGTGTACCAGCGCTGCGTGGAGCCAGAGCAAGGCCAAGCAATCCTCAAAAGATATTCACCAAGGCGAGTGTGGCCACCACGCGGCTTCAAGAGCACTCATGGCCAAAGCTTTCCGACATGGGTTTTTCTGGCCGACTACTCTAGAAGACACCAAAGACTTGGTCCAGAAATGCAAAGGTGTAAGTCCATCTAGTGCCCCTTAGTGATTTTGGTGTATTGAAGACTTATAGGTTAAGGGACTAATGCATTTGTGAGTGTACACAGGTCTATAAGTCTATGAGGAGTTTGATATTTACAGGAAAATTCGACCCCTAAAAATAAATATCTTCGACTGAAGATCTTGATATTTCTGAAGACTTTCATGAAGACATTGAAAGTGAAGAAATTGGTGTGTCCGTGAAGACTTGATATTCATGCGAGGAATATGAAGCTTGAAGACTTTCGTTTTCATAATTTTGTTTTTTCTCTTTCTTGAGTCATAGGAAACACCGTACTGTTAAAGGGGGTCGAGGAAATACTAAGGAAAAATGCCATGTGATGCTCAACTCAAAATCCTACACCTACCAATCCCTTCGAGTGAAGCCATTGGAAATCTCATATAGTTCAGTCAATTTCTTCAGTGACAGAGACGAAGTTTCTTCTGGTCTCTGAGGAATTTGTCCTGACTGAGGAGTTAGGAATTCGCCAGTGCGGATTGCCTACACAGTGAGGAACATGATAGCCCTGAGGATTTTGCTACTCAAAATTCTGACCGTTGCTGTGCTATGCGCCAGCTGTCCCAAAATATCTATCCACCTAACGGTCATATCATTGAAGGGCATTTATGTCTTATCATGTCGGGCTGCTCCCTAGGCTATAAATAGTCGCCCCCTAAAACCACTAGCTGGTTGGCTGCTCCGAGAGAAACTGGCACCTGTCATTTGAGAGCAAACCATCCTCTGCGGACTTTGAGTGAAAATCATCAAGTGAGGAAAAACCAAAAACCCAAAACCCAAACACCTACAAACCCCAAGTGATTGAGCATCACTGAAGAGATTGATCCTGCGTGGATCCGACGCTTGTTACCTTTGAAGACTGTGCTTCTTCCAGAAGGTTAGGCGTCATGGTCTAGAGCATCCAAGAGGAATTGTGGATCTCCGAGTGACCAAGTTTGTGAAGGTTTGGAAGTCGCCTGAAGACTTACCACGAGTGATTGGACGAGGTCTGTGTGACCTTAGTTCAAGGAGAATACGGTGAGGACTAGGTGTCCTGAGCTGCGTGTTCAGGACCGGGTGTCCGGGACTGTGTGTCCTCGAGTTTAAATAATCAGCCGCTCCAACTAGATGTACAACTGAGACAGCAGTTGGAACTGTTCTACCAAATCATTGTCTTCACCAAGCTTACTGGTTCTATTTCCTCAACTCTTTCATTTCCTCATAATTGTATTGTGTTCTTGTTCATATCTGTGTTTGAAGACTTTGACTGAAGACTTTCTCAATTTCCTCAGTTCAATTTCTTCAGTCTGTTTGTCTTCATCCTGTGTTATCCTGTGTTTACTCTTCTGTACTCCGTGACTGTCTTCATTTCATCATGATGACTATGCTTGTATTCTGTTATGTTTACTTTTGAGTACTCATTCCGCTGCTGGTAGTTCTTCGCTAAGGAATTTCCTCACGAGCAAATTCCTCAGTGAAGAATTTCATAAAAATCGCCTATTCACCCCCCTCTAGTCGATATAATGCACTTTCAATTGGTATCAGAGCAAGGTACTCCCTTGTTCTGTGTGATTTTGGTTTAACCGCCTAGATTTTTAGTTATGTCGACCGTAGGTATGATCAAGGTCTCTGCTGGGTGTCCTACCTTTGATGGGACGGACTACCCCTACTGGAAGAATAAGATGCGAATGCATCTTGAAGCAATTGATAACGATCTCTGGTATGTTGTGGAAAATGGTGTTCCCTCAGTCACACCTTCTCTGAATGCTGCTGATGTGAAGAGATTCAAGCAACTCGACTCTCAAGCGAAGAATATCATATGTGGCCATCTGAGCAAAGGACAGTATGGCAGAGTGAGTGCTTTGGAGACAGCGAAGCTTATCTGGGACAGGTTGTCCAAAGTGAATGAAGGAGTCTCAACTCAGCGTGACTCTCGAGTTGATGTTCTTCGCAATCTCTTCAACCGCTTTAAAAGACTCAACAATGAAAATGTTCAAAAAACATTCGATCGCCTCATTGACATCTCAAATGAGCTTCAAGCACTTTGTGCCACTGACATCACCGACCATGAGGTGGTGAAGAAATTGCTGAGATCGCTTGATTCCTCATTTGACACTCTGGCATTGATGATACAAGAACATGCTGATTACAAGTCACTTGATCCCGCTGATATTCTCGAAAGGCTAAATACTCATGAGTTCCAACTTGCTGAAAAGAGAGATCTCTATGGTTCAAGCTATGGCAGAACACATGCACTGAAGGCCAAGGCAGTATCTCAGTCTGAAGATGAAGACTCTGGTAGCAGCCTTGGTGATCTTGAAGAACTGAGCCATGATCTGGCTCTGCTCGTGAATAAGTTCCAAAAGTTCTCAAGACGTGGTCACCTTGGAAGATCCTCAAGGAGCAATGATTCCTCATCCAGTGACTACAAGAAGAGGCTCTGTCACAAATACAAGAAACCTGGACATTTCATTCAAGATTGTCCTCAGTGGGAAAAGGAATCAAAGAATAAGAAATACAAGGATTACAGTTCTGATGATGTGAAGAAAAAGAATAAATCCACAAAATCCTCATCATCAAAATCCTCAAAGCCTTCATATCACAAGAAGAGCAGCTCCAAGAAGGCCAGGGCATTTATTGGCAAGGAAATGGACTCTGAGGCTGAATCTGAAGAAAATGAGGAAGAGGAGTCATCTGAGGAGTCCGAATCCGGAGTGGCGAGCCTTGCTCTCGCTACTGCATTCGTCAGCAAGTCTATCTTCAACCCTGAAGAAAATGACCTCACCAACAAGGCAGGTGAAGGGAATGATGACTACGCTCCCACCTATTGCTTCATGGAAAAGGGTGCCAAGGTACTCAAATATACCTCCTCTGAATCAAGTGAGAATGAATCTAATGAAAACCTTAAGCCCAGCTATTCTAAACTTGCTAAGATTGCTGTAAAACAACAAAGGGCTTTAGAAAAGGTTCAAAACATGCTAGACAAAAGTGATGATATGTTGGGTGAAGAAATGGATCACACTGAAACTTTGACTGAAAATCTTCAGAGACTTCAACCCAAGCTTGACAAACTTCAAAGTCATCATAACACTCTCTTATCGGATCATGAGAAGCTTTCTTATGAATTTCTTCAAAGAAAGCAAGACCTTGAGAAGCTAAGAGTGAGTTATGAAGATCTTCAGAAGGAGCGCGATTCATTACTTTCTCAACAAATCAGCGCTTCTCGAGAAGAATTTGTTCCTCCATGCTTGAAGTGCATTGAACGTGAATCTGCTAATTCTTCACCTGAATGTTCAAATGCTGCTAATGTTTCAAATTCTTCACATGCCTCTGCTATCACTAATTCCTCATCTGAGGACATTGCTAGTATCACTGACGATGCAGGGATGAAGGAATTGTACATGACAGGCATGTACAAAAGCCTCAAAGGGCATCAGGCTCTTTGTGATGTGCTTAAAAAGAAGATCCTCAATAGGAACCCTAGGAAAGAGGGTATTGCCTTTGAGAGGAAACTCAATGCTGATGGTACATATTGGAAGCCTGAGCAGTACCCGAAAACTACATGGGTTGCTGCAAAGGGACCTCCAGTTGATCTATCTAACTTATCTGGATTTGCATGTGAATCTCCTCATTCTGATGATGACTCAATTGACTCCAACTATAAACTGTTCAAAAATCAGAATGGTGAAGTATTTGCTAGATATGTTGGCATTAACTGCAGGAACGGCTCCCCAATGAAGAAAATCTGGGTTCCCAAAAGATGCCTTGAAAATCTTCAGGTGAATGTCATCATGACACCACCTGTGAAGAATAGGAACCCCAGATCAAATTCTTCATATGGACCAAATTCTTCATATGGATTCAAGTCCTCATACGGACCAAATTCCTCATATGGATCAAAGTCCTCATATGAACATCATCGTGATAACCCGTCTGTTTCGCAGGGAAGATCTAAGGATTATGGATATGTGCATTATTCTTCAAATCATTATGTCCATAAGTCCTCGAAGAATTTCTCTGCATACTCTTATGCTTACTCTAACCCCTCTTATGTGAAACGAAATGGACTGGCTTCTATGCCATCCTTCTCATATGGAGCTCGCAGAATGATGAACTCTTTGCCACCTCTTCAGATGTGGGTGGTGAAGAGAAAGAACTAACCTCTTCTGCAGGGTCAGGTCTCCAGACGCACGTAATTGTCTAAAGAATTTGCTGGAGACCTGAGCATGCCTGATAGGACGCAGGCTAATCATGAAGAAATGAACTTTCATTTCTCACGTCCTCATATTGCTTTATCAGTTCTTTTACTTGATGAAATTGATCTGATGAATTGATGTCATATTCTTCACTGAGGAAGTACATGAGTTTGTAAGCTGCACTAATTCATTTGCAGGATGATCAACCCAAAGCCACTGAGTGGGTCCTCGATAGTGGATGTACAAACCACATGACTGGTGACAAGAATCTATTGACGGATGCTCCATTATCTCCGTCACATCTGAAGCATATCATCTTTGCTGACAAAGGCAAAAGTTAGGTATTGGGTCTAGGTAAGGTTGCGATTACAAAGGATCGACACATGGACAAAGTCATGCTTGTTGAGTCCTTAGGATACAACCTTATGTCTGTCTCAATGCTTTGTGATCTTGATATGGTTGTTGTCTTTGGCAAGTACCATTGTGTTTTGGTTATGGAAGCTGACAATTCCAAAGTCTTCCAAGGCTTTAGGAGAGGAGACCTGTATATTGTTGATTTCTCTACAGGACCACAACCAGCCGTGTGCTTACTTGCAAAAGCTTCAGAAGGCTGGCTCTGGCATTGACGACTTGGTCATGCAGGCATGAGGAATTTGCACATGCTTGCGAAGAATAAGCATGTCATTGGCATCGAGAATGTCAAATTCCTCAAGGATCACCTATGCGGAGCCTGTGAAGCTGGGAAGATGACGAAGGCCAAACATCCAGCAAAGACTATCATGACCACCACTCACCCGTTTGAATTGCTTCACATGGATCTCTTTGGTCCTAATCATTATTCTGCTATTTCAAATGAAGCATCTCAATATGGCTTTGTTATTGTTGATGATTATTCTCGCTACACATGGGTACACCTTGTTACTTACAAACATGAAGTGCAGGAAGTCTTCAAACGATTTTCCTCGAGGGCTTCAACCAACTTTGGTGTGAAGATCAAGCACATCAGAAGTGACAATGGCACTGAGTTCAAGAATTCTGGTCTCGATGACTATCTTGATGAACTTGGTATTACTCATGAGTTATCTACTCCTTACACTCCTCAGTAGAATGGCGTCGTGGAGCGCAAGAACAGGACTCTTGCTGAGATGGCTTGCACTATGCTTGATGAATACAAAACGCCTCGTCGTTTCTTGACTGAGGCAATTGATACTGCATGCCACATCATCAACAGAGTACATCTTCACAAATTCTTCAAAAAGACTGCCTATGAACTCCTCACTGATAAGAAACCCAATGTAAGTTATTTCAAAGTCTTCGGTGCTAAATGTTGGATTAGAGATCCTCATCACAACTCAAAATTTGCACCGAAAGCACATGAAGGTTTTATGCTTGGTTACGGAAAGGACTCGCACACCTACAGAGTCTTCAACAACATTCTTCACAAAGTTGTTGAAACTGTAGATGTGCGGTTCAATGAAACTAATGGCTCGCAAAGAGAGCACCTACCTACTGTGATAGATGAACCAGCACCTGAGGAAACTATCAAGTTCAAGGCTACTTAGGATGTCATTCCTACTGAAGAATCTGCTGAAGAATTCATTCCAGAACATGAAGAATGTCGAGCTAATGCACCTGAAGAAAATGCTGAAGAAAATGGTGCTGAAGAAAACGCTGATCAAATTCTTCAACGACAACCAGCTCATCCTCGCATTGCAAAAGAAGTGCAAGTTGAAAAGATCATCAATGACATCAAAGCGCCAGGTCCTCTCACACGCTCAAAAGCTTCACATTTGTCTAACTTTTGTGGGCACTATGCTTTTGTCTCTATTACAGAGCCCACTAAGGTAGATGAAGCATTTCTGGAGCCTGAGTGGATTCAGGCCATGCAAGAAGAATTACATCAGTTCGAGCTCAACAATGTCTGGGAACTGGTCAAACGTCCAGATCCTCGCAAGCACAATATCATCGGCACAAAGTGGATCTACCGCAACAAGCAAGATGAAAATGGCCTTGTGGTGAGGAATAAGGCACGGCTTGTAGCTCAAGGCTACACACAGGTTGAAGGAATTGATTTTGATGAAACTTTTGCACCTGTTGCTAGACTTGAGGCTATTCGCATATTACTTGCTTATGCTAACCATCATGATATCACTTTATATCAAATGGATGTGAAAAGTGCATTCCTGAATGGTAAGCTTGAGGAAGAAGTATATGTTGCTCAACCCCCAGGTTTTGAAGATCCAAAGAATCCTGAGAAAGTCTTCAGACTCAACAAGGCCCTCTATGGCCTCAAGCAGGCCCCACGGGCTTGGTATGATACCTTGAAGGAACTCTTCATGAAGAAAGGCTTGAAACCCGGTTCACTCGACCCTACTCTTTTCACTAAATCTTATGATGGTGAATTGTTTGTGTGCCAAATATATGTTGATGATATTATCTTTGGCTATACTGACCAACGTTATAGTGATGAATTTGCCTATATGATGAGTGAAGAATATCAAATGTCTAGGATGGGAGAGTTGAAATTCTTCTTAGGTCTTCAAATTCGTCAACAAGGCAATGGCATATTCATATCTCAGGAGAAATACCTCAAGGAATTGTACTGAGGAAATTCGGCATGCAAGATTGCAAAGGCGTCAAAATTCCTATGCCCACAAATGGCCATCCGTGCACTGATGAAAATGGTATTGACTTCGATCATAAGGTATACCGCTCCATGATAGGTTCCTTATTGTACTTATGTGCATCTAGGCCAGATATAATGCTTAGTGTTTGCATGTGTGCCCGATTTCAAGCTACATCGAAGGAATCACACCATAAGGCTATGAAGCATATTTTTCGATATCTAGCTCACACACCAACACTTGGATTATGGTACCCCAAGGGCTCGGCTTTTGATCTCATTGGATATTCTGACTCTGACTATGCTGGTGATCGTGTGGACCGCAAGTCAACATCTGGTACATGTCATTTCCTCGGACGATCTTTGGTCTGTTGGTCCTCGAAGAAACAGAACTGCGTATCACTATCTACTGCTGAAGCTGAGTAGATTGCCGCTGGTTCTTGCTGTGCCCAATTGCTATGGATGAAGCAAAATCTCAAGGACTACGGCGTCAACATGAAGAATGTGCCTCTCTTCTGTGACAATGAGAGTGCCATCAAGATTGCTCACAACCCAGTTCAGCACTCGAAGACAAAGCACATTCAGATCTGTCATCATTTTCTTCGTGATCATGTGTTGAAGGGCGACATTTCTATTGAGCATGTGAAGACTGAAGAACAGCTAGCCGATATCTTCACAAGCCCTTGGATGAGAAGAGATTTAGCAAGTTGTGGTGTGAGCTAAATATCCTAGAATCTTCGAATGTTCTTTGAAAAGGACACTCATCCTAACACTTATGCAAAATTGATGACTTAGATGTGCAACACATGAAGAAACGTTTTTCTTCAATCAACGAAGAATAACACTCTTAGTGTGAAAAAATTAATGAAGAATATGATTCTCAGAACCCTACGATAATTGTACGCGGTGTCTGAAATCTGAAATCATCATTCTTATACGGTGGGCCACGCCACCACCAAAAGTTGAAATTCCTCAAATTATTCATATTCTTCAACTTTGCATAGTCTTCACTGGTTCCGTCATTTTTCTTCATTGGCTATATTATGCACTACTAGGGAAAAGCCTATACACAAAATCTTACCAGCAGCGCGCTTTAAAATCAGGCGCTGCTGCTAAGTAGCAGTAGCGCGGGTTTTTAACCCTCGCTACTACTAAGTTGATAGCAGTAGCGCTGGTTTTTTACCCTTGCTACTACTAAGCGGTCTCTACCGTGCCCCCCGGGACATGCCATAGTAGTAGCGTGGGTTTTTAACCCTCGCTACTACTAAGTTGATAGCAGTAGCGCTGGTTTTTACCCCTCGCTACTACTAAGCGGTCTGTACCATGCCCCTGGGCCATGCCATAGTAGTAGCGAGGGTTATAAACCCGCGCTACTACTAAGTTTTTACCCCTCGCTACTACTAAGAGGTCTCAACCGTGCCCCTCCGGGACATGCCATAGTAGTAGCGAGGGGTAAAATCCCTCGCTACTAATAAAGGTCCCATTTTGAAACTCTACCCCTCGGTGGATCGCCTTTTCGGTTTTGTAAAAAGCAAAAGAAAATGATAAAAACTTCAAAAATTAAAATCCTTCGAGATGTAGTTATGTTACTACATCTACTAGTTAGGAAAATTTAAAAACTTAAATTTGGACATGTTTTGCAAAAAGTGTAGGGAAAATGTAAAACGGCTATAACTTTTGCATACGACGTTAGAAAAAAATGTATAATATATCAAAATGTTTCAAAAATTAAAATCCTTCGAGATGTAGTTATGTTACTACATCTACTAGTTAGGAAAATTTAAAAACTTAAATTTGGACATGTTTTGCAAAAAGTGTAGGAAAATGTAAAACGGCTATAACTTTTGCATACGATGTCAGAAAAAACGTATAATATATCAAAATGTTCAGCACAAAAATCCGCATACGATGGAGATGGCCTATGGCCTGTTTGCAAATTTTTAGAATCCTCAAATTCTAAAAGGAAAAAAAGTTATGCTCAAATTTCAATTTTTTTAATTTTGGTCAAATCTGGTCAAACTGTGGTCAAACTACTTATTCAAGAAGTATTAGTGTTACTAAATAATTATTCAAGAATATTAGTGTTATTAAATAATTATTTCAGTTTTTTGGAATTTTGGTCAAATTTGGTCAAACTATGGTCAAACTTTGGTCAAAATGTGGTCAAACTCCTTATTCAAGAAATATTAGTGTTACTAAATAATTATTGTTTTTTAGAACAATAGTTTTAAACTCAAACAGCGAAATGTGTGACTTCATGCTCAAGCTAAACTCCCGAGGGTTAATAGGATTGACATCTTACTATTGTCAGGAAAACAACAAGTGCAGACTTGGAATCGAGGGAGAATAGAACCCGGAAGTTAAGCGTGCTCAGGCTGGAGTAGTGAGAGGATGGGTGACCGTCCGGGAAGTTAGATGATTTGGAATGATCAGGGGTGATTAGAGATTAAATTGAGCAGCGATGAGGGTGATTAGAGATTAGAGGTTAAAATAATTCAAAAATTTGAAAATTCGCGCAAAAAATTCGGAAAAAAATTCCGCGGGTTAGTAGTAGCGCAGGTTTTTACCCACGCTACTACTAACGGACGTAGTAGTAGCGCGGGTGGCACCCGCGCTGCTGCTATACGTTAGCTGTAGTGCCTTATTAGGAGCGCCGCCCCCCGCGCTGCTAATAGGCCCAAAACCCGCGCTGCTGCTAGGCTTTTCCCTAGTAGTGATATATGAGTTTATGTCCTCTACAGCATTCACTTATTGCTATTTCTTCAAGTTGGTTCTCTGCTAAGTGAATGTGATCGGACCCTTCCCCTCTATGCTATACTCAACCCAATCTGTTCACAAATTCTTCATGTGCGTTCTATTTGAAACTCGTTCAAAATCTTCACTGTGTCCTTGTCAGCTGAAGAAATTGCGAACGGAACTTTAAAACCTATCTTATCGAAATTTTTGGCTTTGTCGCTCAAACCGTTCCGCATCCCACGTTATACTTATCCACTCACCCACGATCGCACACGATCTCCACCTCGCAGTACGTGGGTGACACATGTCAAGCAAATGAGAAGGGTCAGGGGCACGTTCGTCCAATTTCTTTGGGCGAGCAGTTTTTCACTGTGGCTATAAATACCCCTTCGCCCCTTCCTCACTTCTTTTACTCCGCTCAACCTCTCTCTCCAGCTCGAGCTTCTCAAACCCTAGCGCCGCCGCTACTTCATCGCCGCCGGTGAGGAAGAGCTTCACTGTCTCGACCTCGTCACCGACGTACTCGCGCCGACCATGGAAATCTTCACTCCGCCGTCGCCGTATCTGTCTTCCTCCGCCAAGTTAGGGCATGGAAGATCAGCACAGACGGACATCACATCTCCTCACTCCAGTTCGTCGTGTTCTTCGTCCAGGGTAATTAAAAGTTACGTTTACTACCCTTGTTGATTCGAATGATTATCTTCAAAATCTTCAAAGGTGTTTTTCTTCATAGATTCACACACTAAACACCTCACAAGTCATCTGTTCTTGACTCGTTTATCTAAGCCATGTTTTTTTCTTCAAGATTCCTCAAATGTGTGGATTTTTTAATCTACACATCTCTGGAACCTAAGAAAAAGAATGCTTAGTGAAATTCTTCAAGACTCATCTGGTCAAATTCCTCAAACTTGTTCTTTTTCAAAACCTTCTGAGAACGCATATGACCTCTCCAAATTCCTCGCAACTATACTCTGTTCATAGGTACACATGTCAGCTGTTGAATCACTAGGTTCTCATCGACTTAACTCATTTGCAGCATTCCTCGAAGAAAAGTTACATACTTCTTCAGAGAATTCAATTGTTCAAATTCATTAACTGAAGAAAATGGCTGACGGTAAGAAGCCACAAAAGGAAGGAAAGAGGCCTGAGGTAAATACATCGTTTGAGATCCCTGATGACATATATGTTGGGTACTGCACACCTACTGAGGAAACCAAGAATGAGCGCAAAGTGCGCATTCAGAAGATAGAGAGGAGATGGGCAAGAGAATGGAGGGAGTACAGATATGTCACTCCTAAGTACATGAAGAAATTCGCACTCAATCCTCCATGCCCAGGAGCTCCATTGGCACCTGGCCAAATCGCTGATCCCACCAGCCTCAAGCGCGGTGAGGACTATCCTTATGAATGGGCCAAGCGCCAAGCCAAGCTGGCTAAGCAAGCCAGAGAAGAAGTGAGGAAATTTAATGAAGACTCTGCTGCTGCTGCTGCCTCTGCTGAGGCCTTTGCTATCAAGCTAAAGAAGGCTATGTCAAAGAAGCCTGTGCGCAGGCCAAGTTCCTCAGCAATGCCCTCATGGCCAGAATCCTCAATGCCCTCACGGCAAATTCCTCATGCTGCTCCTGTTCCTCCAAAGTCCTCAGCTCCTCCGCCAAAGCCTTCAGCTGTTCTGACTAAATCCTCAGCACCTGTGCATCTCGTCTCGTGCCAAAGGACTGCCGGCATCTCCATTGCCTCAGGTGTCTCAGGTAGTTCCTCAGCTGCACCAAGTTCCTCAGCTGGCCCCTCACCGCTGAAGACAAAGGCCACTGCTGGACGAGGTCCTCACCCAAGTCCTCAAAAGAAGCAAGTCGCTTTCCAAGTACCGTCTGAAGAAGACGAAGCTGATGATGATGAACTTGCAGAAATCATCAGAGACATGCAAGTCAGGGCTGCTAGAGCCAAAGGATCAGAGGTGCCACTGCTTTTGGATCCCAAGTTGATCCTCGACTACATTGATGCCTGGCACAAGGACCCCAACACTCCCATGCCTGACTTCAAGCCGACTCCTGGCCAAAGTCACATGCTGACCCACTTCATTCAAGAAGAAAAGTGGAAATTTGAGAAGGCCAGGCAGATCAAGAAAGCGCAGTACAAGAAAGAGCGCTATCTGAAGAAAAACGTTATCTCTATGACAAATGAAGAACTTGTCACTATTCAGACTGAGATTAAGAAACTAAGTGATGACTTTGACGCATATCCAATGTTGCAGCCCCAACGCAACAGGAAATTCCTCAGGCTGAAGCATCTGCTCAGCCTACTAAAGAAAATGTCAGCGCCGCTGATGACAATCAGGCTGCTGAAGATAATGTGAGTTCCAGGGCTGATGACTGCATTCCAGCCACTGAAGAAATTGCCAGGGCACCCACTAGTGTTGTGCCTGAAGAAACTGAAGAACTCAGGGCAACTGCACCAGTTGTGCCTGAAGAAAATCAACCAGATTCCTCAGCTGTGCCTGCACCAACTTCAACTCCAATCCTTCCATCTGCATCAGATGTGAAGAAGACCAAGGCTACAAAGCGTGCTGTAGTGAAGAAAAGGAAAGCATCAGTTGCTTCAGATTCTTCAGCTCCGAAGAAAATGAAGCCTATGACAAGTTCATTTGCAAATCCGATTGATGCTATTCCCATCTCAACCAGGCCATCAAAGGACCTTGTTCCTTTTGATGAAGAATATGTGATCCCCAGCGGATCTGATGAAGAAACTCCTTCTGCTGCTTCGTCTGAACTGTTGGATGAAGAAATTGAAGTGGATGCAATCCCTTCAACACCTATCATCTCCTCGCCTATGCCTCAGTTTACAGCTGAAGAGGCTGGCGTTGAAGAAATTTAAGATGAAGATGTGGACATTGGCTGCTCCACACCCGTAATCAGTGATGAATTCTGGGAAAGTCAGCATCCAAACTCTCCAATGTTCACCCCTCTACAGCAAATTCCTCAGTCCCCCACACAAACTGTTCACATGGGCTCTGAAGAAACTCATCCCACTGCATTTGTCCATGAGGAAATTCCAACCACTAGCTCTGAAGAAACTGTTGCTGCTGAACAACCAACGACGCAGACTGTCACTGAGGAGGCACCAGAAATTCCTCAGCCTGAAGAACCTGCGATTGAGATTCCTGAGGTCGTGATGCAACTCACTAACACTCCTCTGCCGAAGCCAAAGGAACCATTCTCACGCAAGCAAAAGTTCAAGGCTGATGATTTCTTCGGTGAGCACGTATTCTTCGAAGATTACAACCCATATGACTCTGCTCGCATTAGGAAGAGGTGTTTCTGGACTATTAGTCAAGCCAATTTCTATTCCTCAGTGCTGTTCAACAAGGAGAAGATCTTCTACCATGAGCATATTCCTCACGTGGATATGGAATCTCTGCCGTGCTTCGCACCGGTCCTCAGTGTTCTTCACGATGCTGGGCTGCTAAACTTTTGCTCTGACATCTGCGATTGGAATGAAGAACTAATTCTTCAATTCTATGCAACGCTGCACATCACCGGAGATGCTGAAGATGTGAATTCATGGGTGTTGGACTGGATGTCTGAAAACACTCACTACACTGCACCAGCCTCTGAATTGCTTCGTGCTCTACCACTCAGTCCTCCCCTTGAAGAAGCTCGCTGCATCTACAGTGAACCTGAGCTCACACATCATTACATGCAGGTGCTGATGAAACCTTTGAAGCCAGGTCAAGTACCAAGAACCAAATTCCTCGTGAAGGAATTGCTGTACGTGCCCAGAACTGTCTATCGTATTCTTACGAGGACAATTAGTCCCATCAAAGGCCATGACTCATCTGATGAGGAAATTGTTGGCATCATGAAGAATCAGGTATTCAACATCGTTCATGGCATTCCTGTCAATTATCACGATTTCTTCATGAGGACCATGGCCAATGTTGCACTGTCTCCATTTGAGCTGAAGCCTTATGCACCTTGGATTATGAGATTCCTCAGGACAAGGTCTTCACTCAACTACAAAGCTGATTTCCAGAATCACCTCAGCTACTTGCCCCCAATTGAAGTCCTCAAGCAGACATATTCCTCAATTGATGGAAAGGGCAAGGCACCAGCTGTAATAGATGAAGGCATTCGTCCATTGGATGGTCAGTTTCGCAAAGCTGCATCTTATTCCACCAATGATGACTCTTCCACACATGACTCTGCCAATGCACCCAAGTCCACTCCTCAAGCCACTGCTCCACGCGTGATGACTGACCGTGAACTTCTGCTTAGTCTTCACCAGAAGGTGGATCGAAATCACAAATGGGTTAAGCGTCAGTTTGGTTCACTTCTTCACAACATGACTGCCACACACAATGCAGTGAAGAAAAACCACTACTACCTCCATCAAGTCTTCGGTCGCACCTGGGAAATCCTGTCACATCTGTATGGTGAAGAAGATCTGAAGAACATGGGTCTCAAAGAAGATTTTGACTGGTCTGCACCTCCACCGACGAAATTCAAGAAGGTCAAGGTTCCTTCTCTGGTGGCCAGCTCATATTCTTCATCGCGCGACACTGATGAACATGAAGATTTGGACGACACTGCGGCAGGCCCTACATCAACAAACGACCCCAACAACGTTGGCGTTCCTTCATCATCATGATTATCTTCAGGGGCGTTAGTCCTCATTTTCGATCCTTTTGGTCATTCGATGACAAAGGGGGAGAAATATGAGTTAGTCTTCAAGCGGGTCTACTATATGGGCGTTTTTTTATCTAAGTTACAACTCTCGTTCTTCTGAAACATGATTGGATCGAGTTGTAATCTTAAACCCGATGGTGCTCTGATACTTTTGATGCACTATGCTCTGATACTTTTGATGCACTATTCTACATGCTTATTCCTCATTAATATTATTGCATGCATGCTGAATTTCATCAGGCACCATATTTTCATCATGCATTTCAAATTCTTCATATTATATGTTAAATGCGTGTATGAATTACAAGATATAGGGGGAGATCTCCATGATTCAACTCTTCAAGTGTGCATTGCTTCAAAAGCAAATTCCTCACTATGCACATCTTCAGGGGGAGTTCTTCTATATCTTGCAATCAAATTCATCAATATCAGTAGTTACACTTCATATGTTTATCCCCATTGAAAACTTAACCTATATTGTCATCAATCACCAAAAAGGGGGAGATTGTAAGTGCATCTAGTGCCCCTTAGTGATTTTGGTGTATTGAAGACTTATAGGTTAAGGGACTAATGCGTTTGTGAGTGTACACAAGTCTATAAGTCTATGAGGAGTTTGATATTTACAGGAAAAGTCGACCCCTAAAAATAAATATCTTCGACTGAAGATCTTGATATTTCTGAAGACTTTCATGAAGACTTTGAAAGTGAAGAAATTGGTGTGTCCGTCAAGACATGATATTCATGCGAGGAATATGAAGCTTGAAGACTTTCGTTTTCATAGTTTTGTTTTTTCTCTTTCTTGAGTCATAGGAAACATCGTATTGTTAAAGGGGGTCGAGGAAATACCAAGGAAAAATTTCCATGTGATGCTCAACTCAAAATCCTACACCTACCAATCCCTTCGAGTGAAGCCATTGGAAATCTCATACAGTTCAGTCAATTTCTTCAGTGACAGAGACGAAGTTTCTTCTGGTCTTTGAGGAATTTGTCCTAACTGAGGAGTTAGGAATTCGCCAGTGCGGATTGCCTACACAGTGAGGAACATGATAGCCCTGAGGATCTTGCTACGCAAAATTCCGACCGTTGCTGTGCTATGCGCCAGCTGTCCCAAAATATCTATCCACCTAACGGTCATATCATTGAAGGGCATTTATGTCTTATCATGTCGGGCTGCTCCCTAGGCTATAAATAGCCGCCCCCTACAACCACTAGCTGGTTGGCTGCTCCGATAGAAACTGACACTTGTCATTTGAGAGCAACCCATCCTTTGAGGACTTTGAGCGAAAATCATCAAGTGAGGAAAAACCAAAAACCCCAAACCCAAACACCTACAAAACCCAAGTGATTGAGCATCCCTAAAGAGATTGATCCTGCGTGGATCTAACGCTTGTTACCTTTGAAGATTGTGCTTCTTCCAGACGGTTAGGCGTCATGGTCTAGAGCATCCAAGAGGAATTGTGGATCGCCGAGTGACCAAGTTTGTGAAGGTTTGGAAGTCGCCTGAAGACTTACCACGAGTGATTGGATGAGGTCTGTGTGACCTTAGTTCAAGGAGAATACGGTGGGGACTGGGTGTCCTGAGCTGCGTGTTCAGGACTGGGTGTCCGGGAATGTTTGTCCTCGAGTTTAAATACTCAGCCGCTCCAACCAGACGTACAACTGAGACAGCAGTTGGAACTGGTCTACCAAATCATTGTCTTCACCAAGCTTACTGGTTCTATTTCCTCAACTCTTTCATTTCCTCATAACTGTGTTGTGTGCTTGTTCATATCTGTGATTGAAGACTTTGACTGAAGACTTTCTCAATTTCCTTAGTTCAATTTCTTCAGTCTGTTTGTCTTCATCCTGTGTTATCCTGTGTTTACTCTTCTGTACTCTGTGCCTGTCTTCATTTCATCATGATGACTATGCTCGTATTCTGTTATGTTACTTTTGAGTACTCATTCCGCTGCTGGTAGTTCTTCACTAAGGAATTTCCTCACCAGCAAATTCCTCAAGTGAAGAATTTCATAAAAATCGCCTATTCACCCCCCTCTAGTCGATATAACGCACTTTCAAAAGGGTGCCAGAAGTTCCGCTCCAAGCCACATCTGCCGGCTTCTGCACTCAAGACTATGCCTATTTCCTGGCCCTTTGCCGTCTGGGGCCTGGACATGGTGGGACCATTCAAGACATCACGCGGTGGCATGACTCATCTACTTATCGTGGTGGACAAGTTCACCAAGTGGATATAAGCAAAACCAATCAAGAAGTTGAAGGGTCCGACTGCTGTGACTTTCATCTCTGACATCACCATCTAGTATGGCATACGGCACAACATCATCGCCGACAATGGCACAAACTTTCCAAAGGCACCTTGGCCCGTTTCTGCGCGACGCAAGGCATCCGACTAGACGTAGCGTCCATTGCCCATCCGCAGTCAAACGGCCAGGTGGAATGAGCAAACGGCCTCATTTTGTCCGGCATCAAGCCCCGACTAGTCGAGCCTCTGAAGCGGTCGGCCGGCTATTGGCTCGATGAGCTGTCGACCGTCCTCTGGAGCCTGTGCACAACTCCGAACAAGTCAACCGGCTTTACGCCTTTCTTCCTCATCTACGGTGCCGAAGCCGTCATCCCGACGGACATAGAATTCGACTCCCCTCGAGTCACCATGTACACCGAAGAGGAGGCAAAATAAGAACGAGAAGACGGTGTCGATCTGCTGGAAGAGGGCCAGTTCTTGGCCCTCAGCCGGTCCACCATCTACCAGCAAAGCTTGCGCCGATACTACAACCGGAAGGTCAAGCCAAGATCCTTCCAAGAGGGAGACCTTGTGCTCTGGCTGATCCAGCGAACAGCCGGCCAGCACAAGCTCTCAGCACCTTGTGAAGGCCCCTTCATAATTAGCAAGGTGTTGGGAAATGACTCCTACTACCTGATCGATGCTCAGAAGCCTCGAGCACGCAAAAGAGACGACTCCGGCAAGGAGACAGAGCGACCATAGAATGCAAACCTCCTCCGAAGGTTTTACATTCGATGTAGTATGTATCACACCAACTTTTGTATTAAGTATGAAGACTCCGTGTCCCCCGAGAAGAGCTCGGGGACTGCCCTGTTTTATCTATATGATAAGTATTTTGCCTACAAATGTGTTATTTCATTATTCCGCCTGGCACCGGGTTCGACCAGTCGACCTGGGGACTCGTCACCTTGTACTATGTAATGCTTCCTGCACCCGAACAAGTAATGTGTTGTCACTTAAGCCCTCTCCTGCCAGAAGCCGCAGCTCGCAGAGCGACTGTCTGGTGGGCAGGAGTTAAGGCAGAAAGGGTGTCCGCATGAAAAATGGCTAAGGACCCAAAGCATGCACATAGTTCAAGCCGGCTTCCCGCTTCACCGACCGGCTTCTACTTAACTTGCGAAAAAACTCTAATCAGCTAAGTACTTACCCTCCCAAAGCCTCCAAGTACTGGACCCAGCCGCATTTTGCAGAGTGGCTGTTTGGCTGGCCAGACGGCAGCCCAGGGAGGACGGCAAAGGAAAAAGCCAAGGAGAAGAAAGCAAGGATAGATAGAACCCGACAAGCATATTTACATATCAAAAGGCCCTTGTCCAACATTCAACAAAAGTTTGAAATATACCCTGCGGGTGGAATTGTGAGAAGTTAACAAAGTTTGTCGAGACTGATAAGCAGGTGAAAACAAAAGATAAATTGGCAGCCTAGGGAGCAGCAGACGGGTTCGGCGGAACGGTGGAGTCGGTGGTGCCGGTTGGTGGAGCGGCCGGCTGTGACACTCCAAAAATTTTGATTTGGTTTTTATCAAAATCTTTATTTGATTTGGAGGGGGCTATTTAAATTTTTTTAAACCCTCTCCCTCTCAAAACTTTTATGACAAATATTTTGGTACTCTTGTCAACCTTGATTTTTGGTCTTGAGAGCTTTTCATTTTGTCTTGACTCTACTCTAGTTATTTTTGAAATTTCTTCTATTAAGAAGAAACCGGGATTATGGGTTTATTCTTTTCCCCTTTCAAATTTCCTCTTTTGCCATGTCACATTTTGACATAGCATTCCAAAACCCCTCCCTGCCTTGGATCAAGTCAAAACTCCCACCTCCAGCAAGTTTCAAACCAATTTTGATTTTTATTCCATTTATTTAATCCTCAAAACTATTTCTGCCATTATTTATGGACCTAGGTGATTTACAAAGGAAGTACCATATTTCTTTTGAGTTTTGATCCCAAACCAACTCCTCTGACTAGTGCTTAGTACCCTCAACCTAGATCCATCAAGATCCACTTGTCCTCAGTTCAAATATTTCAAAATTTGCCCTATGCAAGTTTGGACCAGAAATGCCATTTTTGGTGAAATTCATATTTTTCTTTTTCCAAAAATTCTGAAATAATTCATGCAGCTTCCAGATACACCAAGAGGCTACCTCACCAAAGATCAACTCCAGAAAAATTTCCCACATGCCAAAATCATTTCATCGAGCACCTGGCATGCACTGTTGATGTTCAAATTCAGAAAGTTCAGACGTTCAGTGTTTCTGTTTCGCCGTCAGTGTCGTTTTCTTCAGAGCACGGCGTCGATCTCGCCAGTAACTGTAGTTGAGCCTTGCTCCCTGTTCCCCTTCCTTATCCAGAGCACCGCACACTCGTTTGTTCGGGCACCATCGTCGGTGGTGACGTGTCTCGCCAACGCCGACAGCTTCTGCGGTGGCAGAGCCACCTGTGGCGGCCAGCAGGGATCAGCACCACCTTTCGTCTCCGTCCAGCACCGCCCAAGCCACCCGTGGCCTCCACGTGGCTGTCTGCTTGCCTATGCACGCTGCGGCACCGTCACCGTGGCCTGAGCAGCACAGAGCTTGCTCTCTGCCGCCGACGAGTCCCGTGAGCCATTCCGTCGAGAACGTGGAGTACCACCCAAGGCAGGCCAAGCTTAGCACTTGAACAGAACCAGTGGACCATTGTGGTGATGCCTAGCTCCCTAAACCACCTGACCGACCTCTGCCCCGCCGTAATCATCACCGGCGTTATCCCGTTCTCGGCCACCGCCTCAGATCGGCTATAAAAGGAGCCCCCGAGCTCGTTCTCGACCCAGCGCCACACCTCCACCTCACCAGAGTCCCGCCTAGCCACTAGGAGGACCCCGAGGAGGTCACCTCCCCCGACTCCGGCCGCCCCGATCCGCCTCAGGCTCCGGCTTGATTCACTCAAGTGAGACCATCCCCGCCTCCCAAACCGCTTCAGCAACCCTCTAGTGCACCCAGTACCCTAACCCGAGCCTCAATTCGACCTTTGTAGCTCTCCCTGGCGATATCCACCAACGTCCGAACCACCATCCACCGGAGTTGAGGCCGCTGTCGACGTGGTGCTCGCCGACGCTCAAATCCACCACCCACAGGTGCGGAAGAACATGGTGAACATGTTGGTACCTTCCGATCCCCTTGCCTCGCCGTGGATCGCCGCCGGCGACCACTGCGGCCCTCGGGCGCCAGCGCTCTGTTTTAGTTTTCAAACCCGACGGGTGGGACCTCCCTGTCAGCATTTTCTCTTTTTCGAAACGTTTTCTGAAAACGCCTTCGGGCAAAATACGTCTTCCCCCCTGGACTGATGTATTATAGACTAATTTTTTTTCTGTTTTTATGAAGTGAACCTTGGAAACTTTCTGTTTCATTACAAAAAGGTCCCTGGACTAAAACTCTTATAACTTTTAAACAAAAGATGATTTTAACTTGAAACTTTTTCTGTCATCTTTATTTTTATGTCTAGTTTTTATCATATTTATTTGAAAAGTATTTGGGATACTTTTTGTGCACGCACGGTATTCATGTAGTATCTGATTTTCTTTTAATACGTAGATACCGGAAGGAGTAAGGGAGACGCGAACTTCACCAAGCTAGACTCCGACTTCTCCGAACCAGGAAAGCATGTTTGAACCTTTGATATGATGAGTGTTTGCATGGTTGCTTGAGTAGTTTTTCTCATGGCATATTTATATAAGCATTTGTGAATGTTATGTGCATGCAAGGCAAGCTACCTGTGAGCTTTGAAGTTCGATGTGTCCTTATGATGATAAGGCAACACGATCATGTGGTGACATGATGGGTTGCAAGCTGGTATTGTTGAAGCATGCCAGTCTTATGCCAACCATTAACTCCAGTTCTAACGTGGGTCAAGTCTCGATCCCGTTCGTTTCCCTTTCGTGCTACCACATGTTTTCTGCAAAGAGTGCGGTTTAGTAAGTTGCAAACCTCTTTCCTGGTACACACCAAACAGAGAGACCGCGATGAGGGTTCCATGGCCCTGAATTAAAGCCAGTCATCCGGTCAGGGGGCATGGGTGTTTCCAGTTGGGACCGAGAGGGGGCACCCCTTAGAGCGCGCGATATAAATTTGATCCCATGCTATTCGAGGTTGTAGCCTCCCAGTCTTAAGGTTTTTCTTGAACGTCGCCGAGGGTGATCCCTGGCAACGGAATGTGGAATGGGTGTGTACTGGTTAGACGTGTTTCTTCTAAAACACTGTAAACGGAACTAGTCCTTGTGACTACCGAAATCCGTTGGCTGTGGTAAAGAGTACAAACTCTGCAGAGTCAAAACCATCCGAGTATCGATGTCCACGAGCAAGGACTTGGACATCATCTCCGTGTCAGTCTCAGCCTCAGTGGCAAATCTCAGTGTCAACCCCAGTGGCAGTCTTCGGAGAATGAATTTAAAACCAAGAGTGGTAACTCGGCTGAAGGTTATTTATGTGAATGGACTAACCAGTATATTATTATATGCTGAGTATTTCCTTGCGATGATTTAAATTCATGAGCTATTTAAAGTCGAATGATAAACTATAAGCCCTTTATGTGATGTAGCTCAGACGTCCAACTGTGGCATCATTGTCATTTACTTTTCAATATAAGCCCTTTTTGTGATGTCGCTCAGACTTCCGACTGTGGCATTATTGTATTTACTTTTCAATATAAGCCCTTTATGTGATGTCGCTCAGACGTCCGACTGTGGCATTATTGTTACTTATGTTTCAATATAAGCCCTTTATGTGATGTCGCTCAGACGTCCGACTGTGGCATTATTGTTATTTACTTTTCAATATAAGCCCTTTATGTGATGTCACTCAGACGTCCGACTGTGGCATTATTGTTACTTACGTTTCAATATAAGCCCTTTATGTGATGTCGCTCAGACGTCCGACTGTGGCATTACTGTTATTTACTTTTCAATATAAGCCGTTTATGTGGTGTCGCCTCGACGCCCGACTGCGGCATGTTAAATTTATTTTCACTTTTCGAGGCGTCGCTTCAGACACCCGATCGGTCTTCAGTTATTTTTATTGGGATTTCGGGAGGACTACCGCCTGATTTCCTCTTATTTATCATGCAGTGCAAATCTATTATTTGATTGTGCATACTAACCTGCTCATGTGCATCATGTTTACATTTGTTATATCTTATGTCCGAACTGTCTTGCGAGTACATTTAAAGTAGTCACCTAGCTTGTTGATTTGGCCAGATGTTAACGAAGGTGATCTTATGGATGAAGAGTTCGATAGCGAGTCCGACGCCTAGAGGAGTCCCAGTCAGTCACGTGCGATCCTGGAGTTGTTCACTTGTATTATACACGCTTCCGCCACCCAAATAAAATCATCAAGCCTCACTCCGACGCTTGATGAGCTGTAAGATTTCAGAGTCATGTCACCCACCTCCCTGTGACATATCCACCACCACCTTTATTACGAGTCAGTAGTTATGCCACCCTACCCGTGTGCCATATCCGCCTTTATGTATAATATAGGCGTGCTTGTAATAAATTGTTGAGCATCCTCAGCTCAACCATGTATATTATTTAGTACTGCTGGATTTCTGTATCAAGATTTTGTCTGCCAGTAAGAAGAATTCTTCTGTATTGGTCAACACAAAGGTCGGCTTTTCAATAAATGTTTTATTGGAAAGGCGGTCCTGACACCGGCTGGTCAGTCTCCGCTTAGTCGCCTTCAGCAGCAGTCGGCTCGCTCTGGCGTGGCTCATTGCTGGCGCCTCAGCACCATTTTCAGCCAGCTCCGGGACGAAGACGCTAGTGTTGGTGTAGTCGGCGATCGCCGCTGCCCGCTTGATGAGATCACGCTCCACCGCCACCAGCTCCTCCTGGGCCTCCTGTCAAAACGTGGTCAACTAGGCTAGATTTAGCCCAGGGTACCACGCCTTGACGAACTCCAAGGCCCGGCGTGCTCCAGCCCGGGCCGAGGAGCCCTTCCAAGCCTCAAGACGGCCGTCCGCCACCTCCAACTAGTCGGCAGTCCGACTGGGAGTGCACGGAGCCGACATGTCTGGCCACAGGGCGGAGATCGCCTGGGTGCTAATGCGCTGAAGACGGCGCAACATCCTATGAGCCGGTAGAAGATGGGCCTGGATACTGAGAAGTTGTTCGCTAAGGGTCCGGGGGGCGTTGGCAGCAATCTGCGCACCTTCCGCCCTCCGCTCTTCGCGATCAGCCTCGATGGCCCGATTGGCGGCGTCAGAGTGACCAGGGAAGAAGTCTGCTCAAACAGAAAGCAAAAAGAGCCAAAGTTAGAGACAAGAAGCTGGTTCGATCAAGCAGTCGGCAACTCGAAGAAAGAAAAAAGAGGGAAGCTCACCGTCAACCATGTCTTCAATTTTGCCGAAGCCGGCAGTCAGCAAAGCCTCCTTGTCAGTCCAGGCGGAGCATTCAGTCTCAAACTCAGCAAGGAGAGCGGCCTCCTTTCCCTCCGCCTCCTTATGGGCCTTCTTGAGAAGCTCCGCCTGCTCCGCCAGTTGCGTGGTCAGCCGGTCATGCTCCTCGGCCATCTTGCTGCAGTCCGATTCCTTGGCACGCAGCGCGGTGTTGGCTTCACACAGCTGCTGCTGCAGGGCAGCGTTGGCTTCTGCAAGAAGGGAGAAAGATAAAGGCCTCAGTAGCCAACAGAGAGAAGTACAGTCGCCGGGGAGATCCGGCCCGACTGCTCAGCAGTCGGCCTGAATCACGGGGACTACAGCCCGAGAAAAAGACTTACTTCGGTTTTCCAACAAGTCGTCTATCCATTGATTCAGCTCCTGGACTTTGGAGTTGAAGGCAGCCGCGCGGAGGTTATAATAATCCTGCAATGAAGATATCAGACAATGTTAGTACTCGGAGTTTGCCAATTAAAGTTCCAAGCCGCCTGCTCAGCAGCCGGCCCGAAACTCGGGGACTACACCCAGTGGGTGCGCTGGCGTGCCCCCACAGAGAAATACAAGAATTAAAAATGAAGAAGCAAGAAGTATACCTGGACGGCTGCTCACGACTCCAGGAACGCTTGGTTGCACCGCTTCAGGGCGTCGGCCTCGGCTCGGAGTTTGCCTTGGACTTCCAGGACCGCCTGATTCAAAGGGCCTGTCCCGCCTCCCCGCACCCAATCAGCGGCCGCGGCGCTAGTCTCCTTGACGTACGGGATCGAAGAGCTCACGGCACCGGCTTCCAGCGGACATGGCGCCGAGGCCGCCTATGAAAACCGGCAGCGCGATGGTGTGCGGACCTCGGGAGTCGGGCCCATCACCATCTCATCCCCGGCTAGCGGCACCGGCGGGTCCGCCGGCTGCTTGTCCCGCACCTCTCCAGATGGTGGTGGCGGAGGCACGGCCACGTCCGGCACGATGACATCGCTACCGTCGCTCTCCATGATCAGGTGCTCGTCGTTAGCTCCCCCAATCGGCGCCTGATGTCTACTACACAACCTTCTTCTTGTAGACGTTGTTGGGCCTCCAAGTGCAGAGGTTTGTAGGACAGTAGCAAATTTCCCTCAAGTGGAAGACCTAAGGTTTATCAATCCGTAGGAGGCGTAGGATGAAGATGGTCTCTCTCAAGCAACCCTGCAACCAAATAACAAAGAGTCTCTTGTGTCCCCAGCACACCCAGTACAATGGTAAATTGTATAGGTGCACTAGTTCGGCGAAGAGATGGTGATACAAGTGCAATATGGATGGTAGATAAAGGTATTTGTAATCTGAAATTATAAAAACAGCAAGGTAACTAATGATAAAAGTGAGCGTAAACGGTATTGCAATGCGTGGAAATAAGGCCTAGGGTTCATACTTTCACTAGTGTAAGTTCCCTCAACAATACTAACATAATTGGATCATAAAACTATCCCTCAACATGCAACAAAGAGTCACTCCAAAGTCACTAATAGTGGAGAACGGACGAAGAGATTATGGTAGGGTACGAAACCACCTCAAAGTTATTCTTTCCAATCAATCCGTTGGGCTATTACTATAAGTGTCACAAACAGCCCTAGAGTTCGTACTAGAATAACACCTTAAGATACAAATCAACCAAAACCCTAATGTCACATAGATACTCCAATGTCACCTCAAGTATCCGTGGGTATGATTATACAATATGCATCACACAATCTCAGATTCATCTATTCAACCAACACAAAGGACCTCAAAGAGTGCCCCAAAGTTCTACCGAAGAATCACGACGAAAATGTGTGCCAACCCCTATGCATAGGTTCATGGGCGGAACCCGCAAGTTGATCACCAATACAAACATCAAGTGGATCAATAGAATACCCCATTGTAACCACGGGTATCCCATGCAAGACATACATCAAGTGTTCTCAAATCTTTAAAGACTCAACCCAATAAGATTACTTCAAAGGGGAAACTCAATTCATTACAAGAGAGAAGAGGGGGGGGGAGAAAACATCATAGGATCCAACTATAATAGCAAAGCTCGCGATACGTCAAGTTCGTATCACCTCAAGAACATGAGAGAGAGAGAGAGATCAAACTCATAGCTACTGGTACATACCCTCAGCCCCGAGGGAGAACTACTCCCTCCTCGTCATGGAGAGCACCGGGATGATGAAGATGGCCACCGGAGAAGGATTGCCGCCTCCAATAGGGTGCCGGAACGGGTTTAGATTTGTTTCCGGTGGCTACGGAGGCTTCTGGCGGCGGAACTCCCGATCTATCATGCTCACAGATGTTTTTAGGGTATATGGAGATATATAGGTGGAAGAAGTACGTCAGGGCGGCCACGAGGGGCTCACGAGGGTGGAGGGCGCGCCCAGGGGGGTGGGCGCGCCCCCCTGCCTCGTGACCTCCTCGCAGATCCCCCGACATGCACTCCAAGTCTTCTGGGCTTCTTTCCTTCCAAAAATGAGCTATGGAGATGCCCATCGATTGATGTTAATGCAAGGAGTAGGGATTGCCATGCAACGGATACACTTAGAGCTATAAATGTATGAAAGCTGAACAAGAGAAACTAAGTGGGTGTGCATCCAGCTTGCTTGCTCACGAAGACCTAGGGCACTTGAGGAGGCCCATTGTTGGAATATACAAGCCAAGTTCTATAATGAAAAATTCCCACTAGTATATGAAAGTGATAACATGAGAGACTCTCTATCATAAAGACCATGGTGCTACTTTGAAGCACAAGTGTGGTAAAAGGATAGTAACATTGTCCCTTCTCTCTTTTTCTCTCCTTTTTATGGCCTTTCTCTTTTTTTTTGGGCCTTTCTCTTTTTTTTATGGTCTTTCCTTCTTTTTTTGTTTATTCCTCACTTGGGACAATGCTCTAATAATGATGATCATCACACTTCTATTTATTTACAACTCGATACTAGAACAAGGTATGACTCTATATGAATGCATCCGGCGGTGTACCGGGATATGCAATGAACCAAGAGTGACATGTATGAAAGAATTATGAACGGTGGCTTTGCCACAAATACTATGTCAACTACATGATCATGCTAAGCAATATGACAATGATGAATGTGTCATGATGAACGGAATGATGGAAAATTGCATGGCAATATATCTCGGAATGGCTATGGAAATGCCATAATAGGTAGGTATGGTGGCTGTTTTGAGGAAGATATAAGGAGGTTTATGTGTGAAAGAGCGTATCATATCACGGGGTTTGGATGCACCGGCGAAGTTTGCGCCAACTCTCAATGTGAGAAAGGGCAATGCACAGTACCGAAGAGGCTAGGAAGGATGGAAGGGTGAGAGTGCATATAATCCATGGACTCAACATTAGTCATAAAGAACTCACATACTTATTGCAAAAATCTACAAGTCATCAAAAACATCGGGACTACGCGCATGCTCCTAGGGGGATAGATTGGTAGGAAAAGACCATCGCTCGTCCCCGACCGCCACTCATAAGGAGGACAATCAAATAACACCTCAGGTTTCAAATTTGTTACATAACGTTTACCATACGTGCATGCTACGGGACTTGCAAACTTCAACACAAGCATTTCTCAATTTCACAACTACTCAACTAGCACGACTTTGATATTATTACCACCATATCTCAAAACAATCATCAAACATCAAACTTCTCTTAGTATTCAAAACACTCATAAGATTTTTTTACTAATCTTGAATACCTAGCATATTAGGATTATTTAAGAAAATTACCATGATATTTAAGACTCTCGAAATAATATAAGTGAAGCATGAGAGTTCATCTATTTCTTCAAAATAAAACTACCATCGTGCTCTAAAAGATATAAGTGAAGATCAATGAGTAGTCGAATAATTATGCAACTATGTGAAGACTCTCTAACATTTAAGAATTCCAGATCTTGGTATTTTATTCAAACAGCAAGCAAAGCAAAATAAAATGACATTCTAAGAATGGCAAACATCATGTGGAGAAGAAAAATCTTAGGATCAACCTATACTAACCGATAGTTGTTGAATAAGAAAGGTGGGATGCCTTGGGCATTCCCAAGCTTGGGCTTTTGTGTCTCCTTAATTCCTCTCATATCACGGTCTCCCTAAATCTCAAAAGCTTCATCCACACAAAACTCAACAAGGACTCGTGAGATAAGTTAGTATAAACCATTGCCAAAACCTTATCATACTCTACTGTAGCAAATCACTAAAATTATTATTCAAAATTGCATACTAAATGCCTCTGCATATTAATAGTCCTATCCTCAAATAGAATCATTAAAGAAGCAAACATATGCAAACAATGCAAACATAACAGCAATCTGCCTAAACAGGACAATCTGTAAAGAATGAAGCAACATCCATACTTCCCTAGCTCCAAAAATTATGAAAGAAAATTCCCACTGTAGTAAATCTATCATAGCTTAATATGAAAAAGGTTTCAACATTTTATCACATTCTGACTTTTCCAGGGAATTATTGCAACAGCGGTAAGCTTTCTATTTTCAAACAGCAACATGTGGACTTCTAAAATAGGCATAGTAAAGGGTATCAATGCCACTCTTATTGAAATAAAAGATGCAAAACATTGTTCTAAATAAAAGCAAGAAAATCCTAACAAAATAAATCGATGCTCCAAGCAAAACACATATCATGTGGTGAATAAAAATATAGCTCCATGTAAAGTTACCGATGAACGAAGACGAAAGAGGGGATGCCTTCCGGAGCATCCCCAAGCTTAGGCTCTTGGTTGTCCTTAGATTATCTTGGGGTGCCATGGGAATCCCCAAGCTTAGGCTCTTGCCACTTCTTTTTCCATAATCCATCAAATCTTTACCCAAAACTTGAAAACTTCACAACAAAAACTTAAAGTAGTAAATCTCGTGAGCTCCGTTAGCGAAAGAAAACAAAAGACCACTTCAAGGTACTGTAATGAAATCATTCTTTATTTATATGGGTGTTATACCTACTTTATTCCAACTTCTCTATAGATTATAAACTATTTTACTAGCCATAGAATCATCAAAATAAGCAAACAACACACGAAAAACAGAATTTGTCAAAAACAGAACAGTCTGTAGTAATCTGTAGCTAGCGCAAGATCTGGAACCCCAAAAATTCTAAAATAAATTGCTGGACATGAGGAATTTATCTATTAATCATATTCAAAAATAATTAACTAAATATCACTTTCCCAATAAAAATGGCAGCAATTCTCGTGAGCGTGAAAGTTTCTATTTTTTACAGCATGATCAACAAGACTTTCCCCAAGTCTTCCCAAAGGTTCTACTGGTCACAAACACTAATTAAAAGCATAAAACTACATCTAAACAGAGGCTAGATGAATTATTAATTACTAAACAGGAACAAAAAGCAATGAACAAAAATAAAATTGGGTTGCCTCCCAACAAGCGCTATCGTTTAACGCCCCTAGCTAGGCATGATGATTTTAACGATGCTCACATAAAAGATAAGAATTGTAACATAAAGAGAGCATCATGTAGAATATGACTAGAACATTTAAGCTTAAGACTCTTCCTATGCATAGGGACTTTGTGAGCAAACAACTTATGGGAACAATAATCAACTAGGATAGGAGAGCAAAACAAGCATAACTTCAAAACTTTAAGCACATCGAAAGGAAACTTGATATTATTGCAATTCCTACAAGCATGTGTTCCTCCATCATAGTAAATTTCAGTAGCATCATGAATGAATTCAACAATATAACCAGCACTTAAAGCATTATTTTCATGATCTACAAGCATAGAAAATTTACTACTCTCCACATAAGCAAAATTCTTCTCATGAATAATAGTGGGAGCAAACTCAACAAAATAACTATCATGTGATTGAAAATTAAGATCAAGATGACAAGTTTCATGGTTATCATTATTCTTTAAAGCATACATGTCATCACAATAATCGTCATAGATAGGAGGCATGCTTTCATCATAGTAAATTTGCTCATCAAAGCTTGGGGGACAAAAAATATCATCTTCATCAAACATAGCTTCCCCAAGCTTGTGGCTTTGCATATCATTAGCATCATGGATATTCAAGGAATTCATACTAACAACATTGCAATCATGCTCATCATTCAAATATTTAGGGCCAAACATTTTATAGATTTCTTCTTCTTGCACTTGAGCACAATTTTCCTTTCCATCATACTCACGAAAGATATTAAAAGGATGAAGCGTATGAGACAAACTCAATTCCATTTTTTTATAGTTTTCTTTTATAAACTAAACTAGTGATAAAACAAGAAACTAAAAGACTCGATTGCAAGATCTAAAGACATACCTTCAAGCACTCACCTCCCTGGCAACGGCGCCAGAAAAGAGCTTGATGTCTACTACACAACCTTCTTCTTGTAGACGTTGTTGGGCCTCCAAGTGCAGAGGTTTGTAGGACAGTAGCAAATTTCCCTCAAGTGGATGACCTAAGGTTTATCAATCCGTAGGAGGCATAGGATGAAGATGGTCTCTCTCAAGCAACCCTGCAACCAAATAACAAAGAGTCTCTTGTGTCCCCAACACACCCAATACAATGGTAAATTGCATAGGTGCACTAGTTCAGCGAAGAGATGGTGATACAAGTGCAATATGGATGGTAGATAAAGGTATTTGTAATCTGAAAGTATAAAAACAGCAAGGTAACTAATGATAAAAGTGAGCGTAAACGGTATTGCAATGCGTGGAAATAAGGCCTAGGGTTCATACTTTCACTAGTGTAAGTTCCCTCAACAATACTAACATAATTGGATCACAAAACTATCCCTCAACATGCAACAAAGAGTCACTCCAAAGTCACTAATAGTGGAGAACGGACGAATAGATTATGGTAGGGTACGAAACCACCTCAAAGTTATTCTTTCCAATCAATCCGTTGGGCTATTCCTATAAGTGTCACAAACGGCCCTAGAGTTCGTACTGGAATAACACCTTAAGATACAAATCAACCAAAACCCTAATGTCACCTAGATACTCCAATGTCACCTCAAGTATCCGTGGGTATGATTATACCATATGCATCACACAATCTCAGATTCATCTATTCAACCAACACAAAGGACCTCAAAGAGTGCCCCAAAGTTCTACCGAAGAATCATGATGAAAACGTATGCCAACCCCTATGCATAGGTTGATGGGCGGAACCCGCAAGTTGATCACCAAAACATACATCAAGTGGATCAATATAATACCCCATTCTCACCACGGGTATCCCACGCAAGACATACATCAAGTGTTCTCAAATCTTTAAAGACTCAATCCGATAGGATTACTTCAAAGGGGAAACTCAATTCATTACAATAGAGAAGAGGGGGGAGAAAACATCATAGGATCCAACTATAATAGCAAAGCTCGCGATACATCAAGTTTGTATCACCTCAAGAACACGAGAGAGAGAGATCAAACACATAGCTACTAGTACATACTCTCAGCCCCGAGGGAGAACTACTCCCTCCTCGTCATGGAGAGCACCGGGATGATGAAGATGGCCACCGGAGAAGGATTGCCCCCTCCGGCAGGGTGCCGGAATGGGTCTAGATTGCTTTTCGGTGGCTACGGAGGCTTCTGGCGGTGGAACTCCCGATCTATCGTGGTCACGGATGTTTTTAGGGTATATGGAGACATATAGGCGGAAGAAGTATGTCAGGGGGGCCACGAGGGGCTCACGAGGGTGGAGGGCGCGCCCAGGGGGGTGGGCGCGCCCCCTGCCTCGTGACCTCCTCGCAGATCCCCCGACGTGCACTCCACGTCTCCTGGGCTTCTTTCCTTCCAAAAATGAGTTCCGTGAAGTTTCAGGTCAACTGGACTCCGTTTGTTTTTCCTTTTCTTCGAAACCCTAAAACAGGGTAAAAATAGAAACTGGCACTGGGCTCTGGGTTAATAGGTTAGTCCCAAAAATGATATAAAAGTGTATAATAAAGCCCATAAACATTCAAAATTGTAGATAATATAGCATGTTGCAATCAAAGATTATAGATACGTTGGAGACGTATCACTACACAACCTTCATCTTGTAGATGTTGTTGGGCCTCCAAGTGCAGAGGTTTGTAGGACAGTAGCAAATTTCCCTCAAGTGGATGACCTAAGGTTTATCAATACGTAGGAGGCGTAGGATGAAGATGGTCTCTCTCAAGCAACCCTGCAACCAAATAACAAAGAGTCTCTTGTGTCCCCAACACACCCAATACAATGGTAAATTGTATAGGTGCACTAGTTTGGCGAAGAGATGGTGATACAACTGGTATATGGATGGTATATAAAGGTATTTGTAATCTGAAATTATAAAAACAGAAAGGTAACTAATGATAAAAGTGAGCGTAAATGGTATTGCAATGCTAGGAAACAAGGCCTAGGGTTCTTACTTTCACTAGTGCAAGTCCTCTCAACAATAATAACATAATTGGATCACATAACTATCCCTCAACGTGCAAGAAAGAGTCACTCCAAAGTCACTAATAGCGGAGAACGAACGAAGAGATTATGGTAGGGTACGAAACCACCTCAAAATTATTCTTTCCAATCAATCCATTGGGCGATTCCTATAAGTGTCACAAACAGCCCTAGAGTTCGTACTAGAATAACACCTTAAGACACACATCAACCAAAACCCTAATGTCACCTAGATACTCCAATGTCACCTCAAGTATCCGTGGGTATGATTATACGATATGCATCACACAATCTCAGATTCATCTATTCAACCAACACAAAGGACCTCAAAGAGTGCCCCAAAGTTTCTTCTGGAGAATCACAACGAAAACGTGTGCCAACCCCTATGCATAGGTTCATGGGCGGAACCCGCAAGTTGATCACCAAAACATACATCAAGTGAATCATGTGATATCCCATTGTCACCACATATACGCACGGCCAGACATACATCAAGTGTTCTCAAATCTATAAAGACTCAATCCGATAAGATAACTTCAAAGGGGAAACTCAATTCATTACAAGAGAGTAGAGGGGGGAAGAAACATCATAGGATCATAATATAATAGCAAAGCTCGCTGTCGGTGTCAAAACCGGCGGATCTCGGGTAGGGGGTCCCGAACTGTGCGTCTAAGGCGGATGGTAACAGGAGGCAGGGGACACGATGTTTACCCAAGTTCGGGCCCTCTTGACGGAGGTAATACCCTATGTCCTGCTTGATTGTTCTTGATATATGAGTAGTACAAGAGTTGATCTACCACGAGATCCGAGAGGCTAAACCCTAGAAGCTAGCCTATGGTATAATTGTTATTTTTGGTCCTACGGAGGGGGCTAGGGTTACACAGAGTCGGTTACAAGGAAGGAGATCTACATATCCGTATTGCCAAGCTTGCCTTCCACGCCAAGGAGAGTCCCATCCAGACATGGGACAAAGTCTTCAATCTTGTATCTTCATAGTCCAACAGTCCGGCCAAAGGATATAGTACGGATGTCCGGATACCCCCTAATCCTGGACTCCCTCAGTAGCCCCTGAACTAGGCTTCAATGATGATGAGTCCGGCGCGCAGATTGTCTTCGGAATTGCAAGGCGGGTTCCTCCTCCGAATACTTCATAGAAGATTTTGAACACGAGTGTCGGTGTCAAAACCGGCGGATCTCGGGTAGGGGGTCCCGAACTGTGTGTCTAAGGCGGATGGTAATAGGAGGCAGAGGACACGATGTTTTACCCAGGTTTGGGCCCTCTTGATGGAGGTAAAACCCTACATCCTGCTTGATTATTCTTGATAATATGAATAGTACAAGAGTTGATCTACCACGAGATCGGAGAGGCAAAACCCTAGAAGCTAGCCTATGGTATGATTGTATGTTGTCCTACGGACTAAAACCCTCCGGTTTATATAGGCACCGGAGGGGGCTAGGGTTACACAAGGTCGGTTCAAAGGAGGAGATATACATATCCGTATTGCCTAGCTTGCCTTCCACGCCAAGTAGAGTCCCATCCGGACACGGGACGAAGTCTTCAATCTCGTATCTTCATAGTCCAACAGTACGACCAAAGGATATAATCCGGCTGTCCGGACACCCCCTTATCCAGGACTCCCTCAGTAGCCCCTGAACCAGGCTTCAATGACGATGAGTCCGGCGCACAGTGTTGTCTTCGGCATTGCAAGGCAGGTTCCTCCCCCGAATACACCACGGAAGAGTTTGAATACAAGGATAGTGTCCGACCCTGCAAAATAAGTTCCACATACCACCATAGAGAGAATAATATTTCCAGAAATCTAATTTGCTAACACATTTTGGCAGCATGACATCACGCCACGGCCCGGTAATTATTTGAACCATTTTTCTTTAACCAGCCCCGCACATAACGCGAGGCAGTTTCTTGACACGTCTTGTCAAAGCAGAGATCGTGCTCCCTTTATTACAGGATTCTCATTAATACGGACGTGGGTAACCCAACCGTGCCTAGGACTCCTAGATTTTAGGCAAGTCCCAAACGGCCACGAGGAGGACGCTTGATATTCACCCTCTTTATAAAGGGACACGGCTTTTACTTTTTTCCCTCCCGTGCTCAATCGAATTCTTCCCCCGCCTCGAGTTCTAACACCCAAAGCCCAGGTCAGGTGCTTCGGACCTTCAATCATGTCCGGATCCAGCCTTCAAGGCCGGTGGATGCCTTCCTCCGTCACGGAGGAGGACATCAAGAAGTTGAGGGAGGCCAGATATCTGACCGCCGAAATTTCGCATAGGCTTCCCGCCCGAGGGCAGGTCGTCCCTACTCCCGAACCCAACGAGAGCGTTGTGTTCGTCTCCCACTTCCTTCGAGGACTAGGCCTCGCTCTGGATCCCTTCATTAGGGGTCTTATGTTCTATTACGGGCTGGATTTCCACGATCTAGCCCCGGATTCCCTTCTTCACATCTCGTCATTTATTGTCGTTTGTGAGGCCTTCCTCCGCATTACCCCTCACTTCGGCCTGTGGCTCAAGACCTTCAATGTGAAGCTGAAGATGGTCGAGGGGCAGTACGCAGTGTGCAGAGGTGCTCTAATAAGAAAAATTGTTGATGCTCCATGGACAAAGGGTTCCTTTCCATAGGTTTCCGGATTGTGGCAACGGGAGTGGTTTTACATCACAGCTCCCCGAAGTGCCAAGTGGGTAGCTTCCCCTACCTTTCGCTCGGGCCCTCCACTACAACTGATGTCATGGATTAGCAGGGGGCTGGGCTGGGGTCCAGCCAAGGACGTGCCAATACTGCAGAGCCGTATCCGAGATCTCTTCGAGGCAGCTTTCAGTCTGGTTATGGTAATGCAAGTTATGCTGGTTCGTCGAGTCTAGCCTTGCAAACTCCGGCCCCTCCGCATGTGGGAATTCAACCCGGAAGGACCGCACACTATTTAGAATTTCATTGGCATGACACACGAGGAGATGTACAAATCGTTCTTCGGACCCCAAATAGAGTGTCCGGACACTACCGAGGACATGGGCCTGAGCAGCAACCGCACCGCTGCCCAAGTCAGTAATCCCATGGCTGAACACACTGTCCTTTTATTTATCATGACATCATTCTAAAGAATTGCTCTTTGACCAGGACTGGATAACGAAGGCGAAGATGATCCGGTGTTCGGCCCCCCTTTCTGAAGGCTTGGACAATCCGGTGCAGGAAAAGATGCTCGAGCCAGCACCTTGTCTAGTGCCCTCAAAGGAAGATGAAAGGGGGAATAAAGAGGGCTAAAACGGGCCTCCATCGCTACCTATTACAACCGAGGGAATGAGCTCCTCCGCAGGGGGGATAACAAGGGGAAGAATCTGACATTCTCTCTCCCCGGGGAAGGAAGAGGACTACCTCCGAAGATCCAGAAATCAAGGTTTCCAAACGGGAGAAGAAATCTCTGCCAGAGGGTCCTGCCTCGGAGAGTGTTCTTTCCGCGCAATGTCCGTGCGGGGATCAACCCTCTAACGAGCTGTAAGTAATCAAAAGGTACTTAATAGTGAAGATATCCTACCTTACTTCTGAGGAAAATAACCGAAGTATTTATCTTGCAGTTTGGATCTTAGCCCTTCTTAGCTGAGCTCGTCTTCGGGGGATCTTCTCCCGGAGATGATGGAGAGTGAAACACCTCCCCCTGGCTGTCGGAGTAAATAGCCATGGGTAGCCTAGCCGGCTTCCCCTGGCCCTTCTGAAAAAATTACGAGCCCGTCCAGCTCTCAAGAATCCAAGACATGGGGTCGCCTTCCCCTTGCTGGCTGTCACCCAGGCCGGCTTTCGGAAGGTGGCCCGACTTTAGCCCTCATGAAGAAAGCCATGGGAGGGCCGACTTCGAGAAGCTGGCCGCGAGAAGGCCGACTCCAAGAAGCCGGCTCCCATAAAGCGCTCGAGACCATACCCTCAAAGTTTGCACCCACCTAACGGCGGTGCGACGGGGCGTGGCTACAGTGAGGCCAGCCACCCCCGAATCCCGGAGCACGCCTAGCACAGTGCGCCGTACGGGTGGCCTTGACCCGTCCGGCGCGACACTGTTGCCACGTTGCCCCTGATGTCATCCACGACGGGCCACCTGTACGGCCCACGGGCGGTGGGCCCCTTCGGGCAGAGAGACACCCGAAGGCGGCCATGCCTCCCCCAGTCGGCCCAAGACGGAGCCGACTCCCTGCAGCCGGCTTGCCGCCTCCCTCGAAGGGGACGCCCCATTAAGAAGACAAGACGCGGTGAGGCTACAGCGATCGCCCGCCGGGTGGCGGCACTGTAGCCATGCCTACCGCGACGAAGCCCACGTCACCAAGATAGAGCAACAATGATAAGCCACCGACCAGGTCCTGGACAGTGGGGCCTACCTGTCGACCAAGGGGCCGGTAGCCGGCGGGACCCACCAGTCGGCGGGCCCCAGCAGCCGGCGCAGAAGCCGGCGAGCGCAGTCACAGATAGCTGGGCCCTGCGCCCAGTTGGATTACCATTGTACCCCTGGGGGGTAGGCTTATATAAACCCCTCGGGGCACCCATGCAAAGGGTTCGACCCCCTGCTAGTTCTAGACACCACACAAGGAGAAGAAGCAAGCTAGCCGTGCCCTTCTTCCTCCTCCCACCGAACAGCTCAAGGAGCATTGTGTAGCTACTTGTCCATCTAGTGATCATGCGGAGACCCCGCAGAGCAGCAGTAGGGGTGTTATCTCCACGGAGAGCCCCGAAGCTGGGTAAGATTCGGCGGCGTGCATGTCTTCGCCTCATCCCGTTTCCAGGCACCGGCGACGTCTTACTGGCTCCCACAATGATAAGCCACCCGTTGGCATATGTCGCACCTACCACCGGACATTTGGCGCCCACCGTGGGGCCAGGTGCACCGTCGTCCGGAGACCTGTTCTGGACGGGAACCCTCTTCCTCCCCGGCGAGCGTAGCCAGCCCGACACTCCCAATGGCGCTTGCCACGATGCGCTGCAAGGCGTCACCAACACCTACGCAGCGAGCAGCCTCGCTGATCTCCTCGACAAGACCCTCATCTCCGACGAGCTCGCCTCCGATGCGGGCACCGACCACCTCGTCAACCCCCTCGGCCAGCTCCATATCTCCAGCGAGCCCGTTGTGGATCTGGAGACGGTTGGCTCCACCGATCCGATGCCTATCGACTCCGACACGGCCTCGTTCGACACCTTCCCTACCAACGTCGCGATCTACAATGACCCGCTTCCCCGAGCCGGTGGCTGTGACGCTGTCACCACCGAGGTGATGGTCATCAGCCACGACGGCGCTGCTGCCGAGAGCGCCCACGACGCCCCGCACGCGGCGGCCCACGACTTGTCCACCCCCCTCCCGGCTGATGCCGACGATGAAGCACTGGAGGCGCGCCGCCTCGCCCTCCTCGCAGAGGGCCGGAGGCTGGTTTCCGTGAGACGCCTCACTGAGGCCTACCAGCGCGAAGCTGACCGCGCTGCCTTCGGCACGCCGGCCCCGGGTGGGCCAAGACAGGCCGGCATTGTCAAGCAACGCGGCGCCGTCATCGCCGACACGCTGGGAGTCGACCGCCCAGTCTACGCCACTCCACTCGAGAACCTGCGCGCCGCCCAGGCGGCCGTAGACGAGCTGGACGGACTGGGGGCCGAAGAACTTCCCCACATGGCCCGACGCATCCAGCAGCTGATCGATGCAGCCGCGCAGCGGCACGAAGCCGACACCCACGCGGAAAGCCCTCCCCCGCGCCGAGATCACGGCGCGACGTCCCGGACGCCGACTGTGGGCAGAGACCGCGCGTGACGCGAGAAGGAGCTGGCTGCCAGCCGAAGCCAAACCCGAATCTCCGTCGAGCGAGACGCGGACGGCCATCCCCGAGCCATGGAATGGCGGGGCAACCCGCCTCCGCCTCGACCCCGTGGAGAGAGATATCCCACCCCGCCGCCAGTGGTGCACCCGACTCTCAGCGGCCGACTAGGTCGCCGCGAAGGAGTCGGTGAGAACGACGCCCGCCACCGGATCGACCGCCTGGCGCGATCCCTGGCGCTGGAAGAAGAAGACAATGTCGGTCCGCCTTGCTTCGGCCCCCGCATCCGGGATGAGCCCTTCCCCAAAGGGTTCTCGCTCCCAAGAGACACGCCCAAGTACAACGGCTCCGTGAAGCCGGAAGATTGGTTGATGGACTACTCCACGGCGGTTAGCATAGCCAACGGCAACCAGCGCGTTGCCGTGAAGTACGTGCCCCTCATGCTGCAAGGCACGGCGCGGACCTGGCTCAACAGCCTCAAACCGCGCAGCATCAACAGCTGGCTAGATTTTACCGAAGCTTTCATCCGCAACTTCACCAGCACCTACAAGCGGGCTCCCAAGCCCAGACAACTCTCCTTGTGCGTACAAGGCCCCGCCGAGTCCACTCGCGACTACCTCACGCGTTGGGCCAAGCTCCGCAACTCTTGCGAAGGGGTGCACGAGGTGCAAGCCATAGAATACTTCATAGCCGGATACCGAGAAGGCACCCTCCTCAAGCACAAGCTCCTCTGCGACGAGCCGACTACCCTCGACGAGCTCCTGGACATAGCCGACAAGTATGCCACCGCCGACTCCTCGATGAAGACCGAGCTTCGGGTAGACGCGTCCCGAAAAGTACTCAACCCGGCGCCCAAGACGCCGGCTGGGGATTCCGGCCGACGCCCACACTCGAACGACCACAAGCGCAAGGGCCCCGCGCCGCCTCCCGCCAGTCGGCAGGTGGCCACAGTTGAAGACGTGCCGCCTGAAGGGCGACCCGCACCCAAGAAACCCAAGGGCGGCCGTCCGGCTTGGCAGCCGGCCTTCTCCTACGAGCAAACTCTCGACGCCCCGTGCAATTTCCACAGCGGCGCGAAGCCATCCAACCACACAACCCGGAAGTGCCATTGGCTCACCCGAATCTCTAAAGGCGAGGGGCTCGCGCCGCCTCCGCCTGCCGGCCTGCCGCCTCCGGCCCCGCCGCCTCTGGCCGCTCGGCCCGCAGTCGGAGCCGCGCACGACGAATTCCCCGACGAGCAAGCAACCTACATCGTCTTTACAAGCCAGCCCGAAGACCGGCGTAGCAAACGCCGAGAGCACCAGGAAGTCAGCGTGGTCGCTGCCAACCCCGCCGGACACATGCATTGGTCAGAAAAGCCCATCAGCTGGAGCCGGACCGACCATCCAGAGGTGATGCCGTCTCCCGGCTCTTATGCATTGGTCCTGGAAGCCACCCTCGCGACGGACAGACGCGCTGCCCGCTTCTCCCGCATGCTGATAGACGGCGGGAGCAGCATCAACATCCTGTACCGTGATACCCTGGAGAAGCTAAATGTCAAGACGAAGCAACTCATGCCTACTCGGACGGTGTTTCATGGCATCGTACCCGTCCTGTCCTGCGCCCCCATTGGCAAGATCAAGATTGATGTACTTTTTGGGGACAAGGAGCATTTCCGCCGGGAAGCGATCTGGTTTGAAGTGGTGGACTTGGAGAGCCCTTACCATGCACTGCTTGGCCGACCTGCCTTGGCCAAATTCATGGCAGTTCCCCACTATGCATACCTCAAGATGAAGATACCAAGCACCAAAGGCGTCATCACCGTAGCTGGCGATTACAAGAAGTCCTCTAAGTGCGCGGCAGCCAGCAGCCGGCTGGCCGAGTCCCTTGTGATTGCCGAAGAAAAGAACATGTTGGACCGAGTCGTGGCCATAGCCGGCAAGCAGTCGGCCGTGTCCCCCGATCCCAAGGAGCATGATGCTCAAGGATCGTTCCAGCCGGCCAAGGAGACGAAGAAGATACCTCTTGACCCCGAGCACCCAGAGAGGTTTGCCGTCATCGGGGCAAACCTGAACAACAAATAGGAAGGCGAGCTCGCCGATTTCCTCCGTGAGAATCGGGACATCTTCGCATGGTCCCCCAAGGACATGCCGGGTGTTCCGAGGAAATTCGCCAAGCACAAACTACACGTCCGAGAAGACGCAAAGCCAGTCAAACAACCCCTTCGCCGACTCTCGGAGGAGAAACGCAGGATTGTAGGGGAGGAGATAGCCCGGCTTCTGGCAGCCGGCTTCATTATGGAAGTTTTCTTTCCAGAGTGGCTCGCCAACTCGGTCCTCGTGCTAAAGAAGAACAACAAGTGGCGCTTGTGTATAGACTACGCAAGCCTCAACAAGGCCTGCCCAAAAGATCCCTTTGCCCTGCCAAGGATTGACCAAGTGATAGACTCCACAGCCGGATGCGAGCTGTTGAGTTTCTTGGATGCTTACTCAGGATATCACCTGATAAAGCTAGATCTGGACGACCGCCTGAAGACCGCCTTCATCACGCCATTTGGAGCCTTCTGCTACCTGACTATGACACTCGGCTTGAGAAATGCTGGTGCTACTTTTCAGCGTTGCATGCAGAAGTGCCTCCTCAAGCAACTCGGCAGAAACGCTCACGTCTACGTGGACGACATCATGGTGAAGATGGAGAAGTGCGGCACCTTGCTGGGAGACCTCAAGGAAACGTTTGAGAACCTACGCTGGTTCCAAATCAAGCTCAACCCCGAGAAATGCGTGTTCGGAGTCCCAGCCGGCCAGCTCCTAGGCTTCCTGGTCTCCGAACGCGGCATCGAATGCAACCCGGTGAAGATCAAGGCCATCGAGAGAGTGGCGATCCCCACCAAGCTTCGAGACATCCAAAAGTTCACCGGATGCTTGGCCTCCTTGAACCGCTTCATCAGCTGGCTCAGAGAGAAAGCTCTCCCCCTCTACCGCCTCATGAAGAAGAGCACTCACTTCGAGTGGAACAACTAGGCCGACCAAGCTTTTCACGATCAGCTGAAGAAGATGCTGGCCACGCCGCCTGTCCTAGCGGCGCTGACTGAGAAAGAGCCCATGCTCCTTTACATTGCCGCAACCAGCCGGGTGGTCAGCACCGTCATCGTAGTCCAACGCCCAGAAGAAGGCCGAGCCCAGCCGGTCCAGAGGCCGGTGTATTATTTGAGCGAGGTGTTGTCCGCTTCAAAGCAGAACTACCTGCACTACCAGAAGATGTGTTACGGCGTGTACTTCACCGCCAAGAAGCTGAAGCCCTACTTTCAAGAGCATCCCGTCACGGTCGTATGCACCGCCCTGCTGGCCGAGATCATAGGCAGCCGGGACGCATCCGGCCGGGTGGCGAAATGGGCCATCGAGCTGGCCCCTTACACAATCTTCTACCAGCCCCGCACCGCCATCAAGTCCCAAGCACTGGCCGACTTCCTCGTCGACTGGGCCGAGACCCAGTACCTGCCGCCCGCTCCCGACTCCACCCATTGGCGCATGCACTTTGACGGGTCCAAGATGCGCACCGGCTTGGGAGCCGGCATCGTCCTTACCTCTCCCAAAGGCGACAAGCTGAGATACACGCTGCAAATTCACTTTGCCACCTCCAACAACGTGGCCGAGTACGAGGCGCTCATACACGGGGTCCGGCTTGCCAAGGAACTCGGCATCCACCGGATCCTATGTTATGGCGACTCGGACTTGGTGGTCCAGCAATCATCCAGCGACTGGGACGCCAAGGACGCAAATATGGCAAGCTATTGCTTCCTGGTTGAACAACTCAGCGGATACTTTGAAGGATGCGAGTTCCTCCACGTACCGCGAGCCGACAATGAGCCAGCCAATGCCCTGGCTCGAATAGGCTCCACTCGGCAAGCAATACCAACCGGCGTCGCTCTACAACGCCTCCTCAAGCCATCTATCAAGCCGTCTCCAGAGTCCGATTCCATCTTCGTGCCGCCTGACCCCGACGCGGCCGGGTCCGGCTCGAAGAACCAAGCAGGCGACCCCGAGACTTCCGTAGCCGGCCCGGGGACGTCGGCAACCGGCTCGGGGACTGCCACACCCGGCTCGGGGACTGCGGTAGCCGGCCCGGGGACTGCACCAGCACAACAGCCGGCGGCCGACTCCATCATTTCACCACCCAGCCCGCCCACCCTGGTGGCAGTAGCCACATTGGCAGTAGAAGAAGTCGCGGCTCCGTCATGGGCTCAGTCCATCCTCAACTTCCTAGTAAACCAAGATCTGCCGGCTGACGAAACAGAGGCAAGACAAGTCCAACGTCGAGCCGGAGCATACACAATCATCAACAGAGAACTAGTCAAGCGCAGTGTCACTGGAGTCCTCCAATGGTGCGTCGAGCAAGAGAAGGGCATTGCAATCCTCAGAGACATTCACCAAGGAGAATGCGGCCACCATGCGGCCTCAAGATCACTCGTCGCCAAAGCTTTCCGCCATGGTTTCTTCTGGCCGACTGCTTTGGATGACGCCAAAGAATTAGTTAAATATTGCAAAGGATGCCAACTCTCCAGCTCCAAGCAACACATGCCGGCTTCGGCACTCAAGACCATTCCCCTCACCTGGCCCTTCGCCGTTTGGGGACTGGACATGGTGGGCCCATTCAAGACGGCGCGCGGCGGCATGACGCATTTGCTCGTCACCGTGGACAAATTCACCAAGTGGATTGAAGCAAAGCCGATCAAGAAGCTGAATAGGCCGACTGCTGTGACATTCATCATAGACATAACAACTCGGTACGGCGTGCCACACAGCATCATCACCGACAATGGCATGAATTTTGCCAAAGGAGCCTTGGCACGTTTCTGCGCAGCCCAAGGCATCCGGCTGGACTTAGCATCCATCGCCCACCCGTAGTCAAACGGCCAGGTCGAGCGAGCCAACGGCCTCATCCTCTCCGGCATCAAGCCCCGACTGGTCGTACCACTGGAGTGTTCAGCCGGCTGTTGGCTCGATAAGCTGCCGGCTGTCCTCTGCAGCCTGCGCACTATGCCAAACAAGTCAACCGGCTTCACCCCTTTCTTCCTCGTGTATGGTGCCGAGGCGGTCATCCCAACTGACATCGAGTTCGACTCGCCTCGAGTAACCATGTACACGGAAGCGGAGGCCAGGGAAGCACGAGAAGACGGCGTCGACCTGCTGGAAGAAAGCCGGCTGTTAGCCCTCAGCCGGTCTGTCATCTACCAGCAGGGCCTGCGCCGCTACCACAGCCGGAAGGTCAAGCCAAGATCCTTCCAAGAGGGCGATCTTGTGCTCCGGCTGATCCAGCGAATAGCCGGCCAACACAAGCTCTCGGCCCCTTGGGAGGGGCCCTTTGTCATCAGCAGAGCCTTAGGCAACGACTCCTACTACCTGATCGACACGCAGAAGCCGAAGGCATGAAAGAGAGATGACTCCGGCAAGGAGTAGGAATGACCATGGAACGCCAACCTCCTTCGAAGATTTTACAGCTGAAATGCAGTATGTATCACGCTAACTTTTGTACTAAGTATGAGACAATAGGCCCCCTGAGGAGGGCTCGGGGACTGCCATCTTTTATCTATGAATGAAAAGTATCATGCTTATGACCTTGTCATTTCATTTACTTGTTCCGTCCGGCACCGGGTTCGACTAGTCGTCTCGGGGACTGGCCGACTGGAGTTATATTAGAAGTCCTACCCGCAGTCAGACAAGTAGTGTGCCGGCTCCCAAGCCTTCTCTTGCCAAAAGTCGCAGTTCGAAGAACCGGCTGTCCGGCTGGCAAGAGTTAAAGGCAGGAACGGGAACCCACACGAAAAACGGCTAGGGACTAACGGACTAATATAACAAAAGCCGGTTTTTCTCCCACCGCCGACTAGCTACCAGAGTAGCCGCCCGGCCGGTTTCCATTCACTTCACTTCAATCCAAGAAAGCTCGAGTACTTGCCTCCCCAAAGAGGGAAGGCGGCAAAGGAAAAAGCCTAAGGATAAAAAGCATACGTGAATGGAAACCAAACATGCACATAATAATATTTACATAAAAGACCTCCAAGAGGCCAGCATTCAACATAGTTTGGATACACCCCCAATGGGTGGAACTGCGAAAACTTAATAAAGATTGTTCAAAAGGCAACAAGCAGGAAAAATAAGGACGGCAGGTCAAGCCGGTGGAGCGATCGACGAGCTGGGCTGATCGGCGGAGACGGTTGTGCCGGCTAAAGGAGTGGCCGGCTAGCGAACCTCGGCTTGATCACCGCCTCCCGCAGAGGGCGCGCTTCCACGCGCCTCGTTGCTGGAGGCACGGTCATCTTGAGGCTGGCCGGTTGTTCCACTAGCCGGCTCGACGTCTTCGCCGTCCTCTTCTTCGTCATCCTCGCCCTCGTTGCTGGAGGCGATCTACTCGGCCGAGTCTTCGCCCACCGCCGGGTCCAGCCCGAACCACTCCTCTGGCTGGGTAACGCCGTCATCATTGATTTCACGTGCAAAGACACTGATGTCGGTGCACTCGGCAATCGTCGAAGCACGCTGGGCGATAGCCGGCCGCACCTCCTCCAGCTCCGCGTCGGCCTCCAGCCGCCAAGTGCGCAGCTGGTCTAGGTTCAGCCCTGGGTACCAAGCCCGAACAAACTCCAATGCCTGCCTGGCTCCAAGACGGGCCGCCGACGCCTTCCAAGCTTCAAAGCGACCGACTGCGACCTCCAGCCAGTCGGCCATCCGGCTTGGGGTGCGGGGGATCGTCTCGCCGGGCCAGAGGGCGGCCAACACCTGCGCCCCGGCACGTTGGAGCCGGCGAAGCATCCGATGAGCCGGCTGCAACCGCGCCTGGACAGCCAAGAGCTGCTCCTCAAGCGTCCGGTTCGCGTCCGGCGCAATGTTGGCCCCCGCCTGACGGCGCGCCTCGCGATGGGCCTCGATGCTTTGGGCGGCGAAGGCGGAGTAGCCGGGAAAGTAGTCTGCACAAGAAAATAGGCAGCAGCACAAGTCAAGCCAAAAACCAGGCGCCAAGGGGCAGGAGAGGAGCGAGGAAGGCGGCTTACCGTCGATCAAGTCCTCGATGCGGCCGAAGCCTTCATCCAGTGCTCGCCGGGTCTCAGCCCAGCTCGCCGCCTCGGTCTCAAACTCCGCCTTCAGGGTGGCCTCGCTATCCTACGCTTTCTACAGGGCCGCCTTGTGGCTCTTCTCTTGGTCAGCCAGCTTCTTGGCCAGGCGGTCACGCTCCTGGACCAAGGCAGCGTACTCGGCATCCTTGGTATGAAGGGCGGCCTGCGCTTCGCCGAGCTCCTTCCTCAAGTCGGCGTTGGCCCCTGAAGACAAAGAAAAAGCAATAACCAATAAGGAAAAAGTCGTCAAGAAAGATCCGACCCGACTGCTCAGCAGTCGGCCCGAATCTCGGGGACTACACCCAGTGGGTGCGCTGACGCGCCCCCATAGGAGGCGGACAAGATCAAGCACTTACTTTGGCTGTCGGCCAGGTCGTCGGTCCTTCGACCCAACTCCCGAGCCTGGGAGTTGAAGGCGGCAGCACGGGAGTTATGATATTCCTGGAAGTTCAGACAGGAAGCAAAAATAAGGTAGCCGTCAAGAAAGATCCGACCCGACTGTGCAGCAGTCGGCCCGAATCTCGGGGACTACACCTAGTGGGTGCGCTGACGCGCCCCCACGGAAGAAATCAAGAAATCAAAGCGGCCAAGAATGGAAGACTCACCCGGATGGCAGCCCGCGTCGACAGGAACTCCTGAGTGTATCGCTGCAGCAGGGCGGCCTGAGCTTGAAGCCGGCTCCGGACCTCTTGAGCCACCACCTTCAGCTCGCCAGTCCCCCCGCTGGGAGTCCACTCGGACGTGGCAGTGCTGGCCGTCTCCAGAGCCTCCGCCGACTGACCGGCGCCCACGGCTCGGCGCGACTCCGGCGGAGCGGCGCCTCCCCCTGCGCGCCGGTGCGTCACCGGCTGCACCTCGAGGCCGGCTCTGTCCTCCGGCTCACCCCCGGCCGGCTCCTCTGGCGCCGCTGACGATTGCCCGCCTTGGCCCACTCCGGTTGGCGCTGCTGGCGGCGCTCTCCTCGCGAAGGTCACGGGGTCCTCCCCCTCTCCATCAGCGGCGGGTCTTGGACGATTTCCTCCGCCAAGGGCAATGGGGTGTCAGGGGCCATGGCTCGGAGGGGAATGGCGAGCAGCGGAGGCTGGTTGCGCGAACCCTCCGCCTCCGTCTCCGCGGTCGCCACCTCCACCTGGGCCTTGGCTACCGCGTCGGCCTGCTCCCTCGCCGCCTGGGCGGCCGCTTTTTCCGCCGCCTCGCGCTCCTCCCGCGCCTCACGGGCGTTCCGCTCTGTGGCCTCCCTGAGGTCGGCGCGGGGGTCCATGCAGTGGGAGCTCGAAGACCCTCCAGTTGGCCCAACTACGGAGCCGCCCGGACCCCGCTCAAGGGAAAGCGGCGCCCTGTCCAGCAAGCGGGAAAAAGTTAAGAAGAATGTTCGAACAAGAAGAGAATGATGAAGAGCATACGACAAGGCAGTTGACGACTTACGCTGAGACCGCCTGAGGCTGCTTCACAGCCTTGCGGAAGCGGGCCGCTTTTGCGGCCGCCTCGTCTCGTTTGGTTGCCACGGTGGAGGCTTTGGACTTCTTCGGCCGACTGCCGAAGAGGATTGACGCGGCCCGGCGTTTCTGTGCGCCACCACTGGCAGCCGGCACGGTGGACGAGCCCGCACCTTGATGGTCGGCCGCCGGCTGGCGATGCGGGGCGACTTCTGCTTCGGCGTCATCCGACCAGTCCTCGAAGCTGGCGGTGAGCCTTGTGCCTCCGGGCTCGGCATCGTCCCCCACGACGGCGTCTTCCATGGCGGCCGCCCCCAAATCCGGGTCGTCGACGTCTTCCGCCGTGTGGTCGGGGGCGTACTCGCGCTCTATCCCTGCTGCCCCGGTCGTCGGCGGAAGAAGGGGGTTCTGCTAAGAAGAACCGACAAATCAGAAGCTGGCCATCATAAAGCCGGCTACCAACAAAAAGAAGAAAGAGAGGAAAACTTACCACGGGCGAAGGGTTGGCGCGAGAATACGGCGCCTTGCCGTATCGCCAGTCCTCGGCGAGCTTGCAATTGGAGATATAATTAACCATGTATGACACCTCCGCGTGAGGCATCTCCCTGGTGCTCAGCCGGCTTGGGTCAAAGCGGCCGCTCATCTGGCACATCATGTGGGGCCGGCTTTGGAGAGGAGATATCCGGCGCTCCACGAAGGCGGCCACCAAGTCGGCCCCGCTCAGACCTTCCGACTGGATCATCACCCGAATCCGGGAGACGGCGGCATTCCCGGCCTGAGACAGTGACCGGGATCGGAAACTCCATGAGGGCTGCCTCCCAGCCGGCGGGCCGGCTACATAAGCCGGCAGGTTGACGTGGTCTCCTTGCTGGGCGACGTTCTTCACGTAGAAGTACGACTTCTGCCAAATCTTCACCGACTGGATCAGGGGGATGGGCGGGAATAGGTTGTTCTCGCCCGCCCTCCTCATGGCGATGAAGGCCCCGCAGGGGGCGGGCACGCCAGCGACGACGGTGCTGAGTTTGCTCTGGAAGAATTCCCCCAGAGCTCCAGTGTGGGGAGCAGCCCTAAGAAACCTTCGCAGAGAGAGACGAAGGCCGACAGCAGCATCACTGTGTTGGGCGTGAGATGATGCGGCTGAAGATTGTAGAACTCGAGGAAGGAGCACAGGAACCCGCTCGCCGGAAGGCCGAAGCCGCGCAGGAAGTGCGAGCGGAAGACGACCCGCTCGCCCTCCTCCGGTGCCGACGAGATCTCCGTCTCTCGCGCCAGGCGGATCCGCACGAGGTTGGCGTCGGGCAGGCGCCGAGTCTGGCGGAGGAACTCTACATGGTCCTCGTGGACGTTGGAGCCGTCCCACGAGCTCGACAGCGCCATGGAGCAAGACGATGTGGCGGCGCGGCGGCGCTGAGACGGGAGGCTGCAGCGGCAACGAGAGGAAGAAAGGAGGACGGGAAGGGGCGGAGCGAGAGAGAGCGTGCGAACCTCTGTCGCTCCCCCTCCTCCCCCTAGTTATAGGCTCGCGTGGCGGAGCCGAGGAGGCGCGGCGTGGGGAAACATGGGGATCGATCATGCCCACTTCCCCACGTCCCGCGCTTATTGCGCCTTAACGGCGAAATAAAATCGCCACGAGAAGGTGAGCGGTCCACCTAGGCCGCAGAGGATCAGTGTTCGGGCCGAGGCCTAGGAGTGGCGGGCCCGGGCCTGCGGCGGCGTCCCATCGCGCGCGTGCGATGGTAGGGTCTCGCTGCCACGTGGCCCGCGGGAGGGCCCGCGGTCAGCCCGCGGGTCGACCACTTTCCCGCCTGCCAGACGCAGGGCTCCTCGAAATCGGCATACACCCGCAAAGCCGGCTCTTCAGGATAGGAAGCTAACCAAGCTTCTCGTCCCTTTGTCCGCCTCGAAGCTCGGTCAGCTTCGGGGACTACTGTCGGACTAAATAGCCATGGGTAGCCTAGCCGGCTTCCCCTGGCCCTTCTGAAAAAATTACGAGCCCGTCCGGCTCTCAAGAATCCAAGACATGGGGCCGCCTTCCCCTTCCTGGCTGTCACCCAGGCCGGCTTTCGGAAGGTGGCCCGACTTTAGCCCTCATGAACAAAGCCATGGGAGGGCCGACTTCGAGAAGCCGGCCGCGAGAAGGCCGACTCCAAGAAGCCGGCTCCCATAAAGCGCTCGAGACCGTACCCTCAAAGTTTGCACCCACCTAACGGTGGTGCGACGGGGCGTGGCTACAGTGAGGCCAGCCACCACCGAATCCCGGAGCACGCCTGGCACAGTGCGCCATACGGGTGGCCTTGACCCGTCCGGCGCGACACTGTTGCCACGTTACCCCTGATGTCATCCACGACGGGCCACCTGTACGGCCCACGGGCGGTGGGCCCCTTCGGGCAGAGAGACACCCGAAGGCGGCCATGCCTCCCCCAGTCGGCCCAAGACAGAGCCGGCTCCCCGCAGCCGGCTTGCCGCCTCCCTCGAAGGGGACGCCCCATTAAGAAGACAAGACGCGGTGAGGCTACAGCGATCGCCCGCCGGGTGGCGGCACTGTATCCACGCCTACCACGACGAAGCCCACGTCACCAAGATAGAGCAATAGTGATCAGCCGCTGACCAGGTCCTGGACAGTGGGGCCTGCTTGTCGACAAAGGGGTCGGCAGCCGGCGGGACCCACCAGTTGGCGGGCCCCAGCAGCCGGCGCAGAAGCTGGCGAGCGCAGTCATAGACGGCTGGGCCCCATGCCTAGTCGGATTACTATTGTACCCCTGGGGGGTAAGCTTATATAAACCCCCCGGGGCACCCATGCAAAGGGTTCGACCCCCTGCTAGTTCTAGACTCCACACAAGGAGAAGAAGCAAGCTAGCCGTGCCCTTCTTCCTCCTCCCACCGAACAGCTCAAGGAGCATTGTATAGCTACTTGTCCATCTAGTGATCATGCGGAGACCCCGCAGAGCAGCGGTAGGGGTGTTCTCTTCGCCTCATCCCGTTTCCAGGCACTGGCGACGTCTTACTGGCTCCCACAATGATAGGCCACCCGTTGGCATATGTCGCACCTACCACCCGACACTGGCACACCGCCTTACGAAGCGGGCGACCCTGAGTTGTCGTCGTGGAGGGCTTCTCCTGATCCGGCGAGGCCAGAAGGTAATCCTATGGCCACACGAAGACCTCAGTATCTGGCTCTCGAAGAGAGCAATCAAAAGAGTCCGGCACCGTCTGGTGCGCGGTCGGATGTACAGAGGGATCTGCTGGAGAAAGCGGCTATCTCAGAAGAGCACCGCACATTGATGTGTACGGTGATTGAAAGGATTTCGTCCGCCAAAAGCGGACTGCATGAAGACTTTATGAGTCTACTGACGGGTTTTGAGGTACGTGAAATGATGTACATTTTTGAAAGTACCGCACATTTTTAGATGTGCCATGTGTAGATAGTAGCCCCTGAGACTCTGGTTGTCGTCGAAAACGACGGCAAACATGGGATCATAGTCCCAGGTAATAACCAGACTGCCTTGATGTGCAGGTGGTGGAAGCTCCGGTGGCTAGTCAGACTGATGGGTATCCCGAACTAAAGCGACAGCTGGATGCGGCAGATGCCCACATCGTGCTTTTCAACAAGCGGCTTGATGAGGCACAGGGTGAGTGGCCTTTCTGGTGACCATCACATAATAAGAGCAGCATGATGCCAGTATCTTTAATATGTTGTGACTGTAGATGGAGTGGCCACCGTGGAGACCCTTCGGGCGGAGATTGCCCGAGCCAAGGAGCAAGCCAGGGGTAGCAATGTGTCTGCTTTACAGGCGGACGAAGAGTTAAGGGCCAAACAGGCCGCACATTGCGAGAACAAAGAAAAAATTGCCAAGACGGCCGTGGATTTAAAAGATGCTGCTGACCGTTACTGGCTTCTTGAAGAGGAGAAACGGGTGAAAGCGACGGACCTGGAGAAGGCCCGGGTGGCTGCCAAGGAAGCCCGCTCCAAAATTAGAGCGACGAAGGAGGAGCTGAATCAGGCTGCAGATATCATGTCTGGGAAGCCTTTCTTGTTGCGGACTAAGTTCGGAGATCCGAAGTATGCTCCTCTGGACCAGCTATGGAGTTCTGCGGACGTGTACATGGATTTGGCTGCTAGCGCTACTCATGCCGCCGAATACTTCAAGGATCAGGATGGTCCCGAAGTGGAGAAGCTGTTCTGGTCACAGTTTCACGCTCCAGTCCGTCCGCTGCTACTGAATGAGCGATTGACCGGTTGGGCCGAGCTCCATAGATTATCTGGACTGGCCATGAGGTCCGTTGTGGATCATTTGTGGCCAGGAGGGCCAAGGCCGAATAGCTACTTTAGTTTAGTGCAACAGTTCCTTGGCGCTGTGCCACGCATCGATGCTGTGAAGAGGTCGGCGTGCATAGAAGGCTCGTGGATGGCCCTTGCCCGTGTCAAAACATACTGGGCGGAGATGGATGCCACCACTGTTGCGGCACAGGGTTCGGACATAGGCCGGGTGGCTGCCGAGCACTACTTTGAAGAAGTTCTTGAAGGCGCTCGTTCAATAGAGGCTCAGTGCTCGAAGAATATTATGTTTGAGTGACATGTATTCCCATTGTAAAAACAATGTTTTATTGAATTTATCAAGGTTGCATTTATACTTTTGCCCAAAAGTCCTATGATGCCTCCTGTGCGGCCGTTTATGTATATATGTATATAACCTGAAAGATTGCAGTCGTCGGCTTCAGCCCCCATGCATATAATGCGGGAGTGTTCGCAGAAGACGCATGTTCACACTTGATCCAACGTCTTGGTCCATTAAGGAGGTGATAGCGCAGCGAACTAGGCAACCGGACTATAATGCTTTACCACTTTCACTTAGCCAGAGGAGTTTGACAGTGGGGCTACTATATAGCCCCTAGTGGCTCCGCACTCACCTAATTCGGGGTGCGTACATGCCTGACTGGGAAACGGCCCTTCGTTAAAGCGGAGGAATCCCGAAGATTCCGCTAGGTCATCAAGTGGTTGACCAATCTCACGCTATATCATGACAGTCAGTTTTCGGTTTTCTCTACTGAGGTGCTCGTCCAGATGAACCAGGGCACAATCGCAGTAGTTCTCCTGGTGCCGCCTTAGCCGATAGAGCAGAACATAAGGCAGCAAAACACAGGAACCGGGCAAACCCAACATTTGACCAAAGACATGATTCAGAGCTGATGCATATACGATGCCGAACACTCCCTAAGGTATTCGGTCTTTATGATGTAAACCGGGCCTAAATAGTGCCCTTTGTAATAAGCCCCTAGTGTCCAGGTACATGCAATATTCTGAAGTGGCCACATGCCAATACGTCAGCATCCTTCTTAATTGTACTGAGAATCCGAGGGATGTGTATCAACAAGAGACAGTAAAAAAGGTTTACGCATGGTCTTAATCTAAAAAGAATCCTTGGAACGGGTCCCTGCTGCACGTCTGCGCCTGTGTCTCCGTTGTGCCGTATTCTGGACGGGTGTAGCACGATGGTCATCTGAAAAAGAGAGGAACTTAATTGAAAAGTTGTCGTGCAAAAGGTAAGTTGTACTAAATAAATAATATATAGTTCAAAATGAGTAAAGTTGAGCCTGATTGCCAGTTGTGCACGCGCGTTGAGCCCCTCGTATTGTAATAGGGGTATAGCCATCAAACCTGTATCAATTACATATAGTTGTACCGGACTCGTCCACCCGTGTCCGTGGTCTTAACGACCTGTCATATGCTTTAGTTTGTGAGGCCGTTTAGTGTGCGGCTGCCGAGGCAGCCGCACGGTCTTCCGTGCGCAAGGAGCGCTCAATATTTCCATTTGCTGTGATGATGCCTGTCAGAGTAAATAGCCATGGGTAGCCTAGCCGGCTCCCCCTGGCCCTTCTGAAAAAAGTTACGAGCCAGCCCGGCTCTGAAGAATCAAAGACATGGGGCCGCCTTCCCCTCGCTGGCTACCACCCAAGCCGGTTCTCGGAAGGCGGTCCGACTTTAGCCCTCATGAGAAGGCCGACTCCAAGAAGCCGGCCATGAGAAGGCCGACTCCAAGAAGCCGGCTCCCCATAAAGCGGTCCAGACCGTACCCACAAAAGTTTGCACCCACCTAACGGCGGTGCGACGGGGCGTGGCTACAGAAGAGCCTGCCACCCCCGAATCCCGGAGCATGCCTGGCACAGTGCGCCGTACGGGGTAGGCATGACCCGTCCGGCGCAGCACTATTGCCATGTTGACCCTGGCATCACCCACGACGGGCCGCCAGCGTGGCCCACAGGCGGTGGGCCCCTTTGAGCAGAGAGACGCCCGAAGGCGGCCACGCCTCCAACCAGTCGGCCCAAGACAGAGTCGGCTCCCCGCAGCCGGCTTGCCGCCTCCCTCGAAGAAGACGCCCAATTAAGGAGACAAGATGCGGTAAGGCTACAGCGATCGCCTGACAGGCGGCGGTACTATAGCCACGCTTACCACGATGAAGCTCACGTCAACAAGATGAAGCCACAGTAACCAGCCGCCGACCAGGCCCTGGACAGTGGGGCCTGCCTGTCGACCAAGGGGCCGGCAGCCGGCGGGACCCACCAGCCGGCGGGCCCCAGCAGCCGGCGCAGAAGTCGGCGAGCGCAGTCACACACGGCTGGGCCCCGCGCCCAGTCGGATTACCATTGTACCCCCGGGGGGTAGGCCTATATAAACCCCCTGGAGCACCCATGCAAAGGGTTCGACCCCCCGCTAGTTCTAGACACCACACAGGGAGTAGAAGCAGGCTAGCCGTGCCCTTCTTCCTCCTCCCCCCAAACAGCTCAAGGAGCGTTGTGTAGCTACTTGATTCATCTAGTGAGCATGCGGAGACCCCGCAGAGCAGCAGTAGGGGTGTTATCTCCACGGAGAGCCCCGAAGCTGGGTAAGATCCGCCGGCGTGCATGTCTTCGCCTTATCCCGCTTCCAGGCACCGGCGATGTCTTACTGGTTCCCACAATGATAAGCCACCCGTTGGCATATGTCGCACCTACCACCCGACATTTGGCGCCCACCGTGGGGCCAGGTGCACCGTCGTCCGGAGATCTGTTCTGGACGGGAACCTTCTTCCTCCCCCGCGAGCGTAGCCAGCCCGGCACGCCCGATGGCGCTTGCCACGACGCGCTGCAAGGCGTCACCAGCGTCTGCGCGGCAAGCGGCCTCGCCGACCTCCTCGACGAAACTCTCATCTCCGACGAGCTCGCTTCCGATGCGGGCACCGACCACCTCGCCAACCTTCTCGGCCAGCTCCATGTCTCCAGCGAGCCCGCTGCGGACCTGGAGTCGGTTGGCTCCACCGACCCGATGCTTGTCGACTCCGACACGACCTCCTACGACACCTTCCCCACCAACGTCACGATTTACAATGACCCGCTTCCTCGAGCCGACGGCTGCGATGCTGTCACCACCGAAGTGATGGTTGTCGGCCACGACGGCCCGGCCGACGAGAGCGCCCGCGACGCCTCGCGCACGGCGGCCCACGACTTGTCCGCTCCCCTCCCGGCTGATGCCGACGACGAAGCATTGGAGGCACGCCGCCTCGCCCTCCTCGCAGAGGGCCGGAGGCTGGCTTCCGTAAGATGCCTCACTGAGGCCTATCAGCGCGAAGCTGACCGTGCCGCCTTCGGCACGCCGGCCCCGGGCGGGCCAAGCCAGGCCGGCCTTGTCAAGCAACGCGGCGCTGTCATCGCCGACACGCTGGGAATCGACCGCCCAGTCTATGCCACTCCGCTCGAGAACTTGCATGCCGCCCAGGCGGCTGTAGATGAGTTGGACGGCTTGGAGGCCAAAGACCTCCCCCACATGACCCGGCGCATCCAGCAATTGATTGACGCAGCCGCGCAGCGACACGAAGCCGACTCCCACGCGAAAAGCCCTCCCCCGCGCCGAGAGCACGGCGCGACGTCCCGGACGACGACTACGAGCAACACCCGCGCGCGACGCGAGAAGGAGCCGGTTGCCAGCCGCAGCCGGACCCGGATCCCCGAGCCATGAAATGGCGGGGCGACCCGCCTCCGCCTCTGCCCCGTGGGAAGAGATATCCCGCCCCGCAGCCAGTGGCGCACCCGACTCTCAGCGGCCGGCTGGGCCGCCGCGAAGGAATCGGCGAGAACGACGCCCGCCATCGGATCGACCGCCTGGCGCGATCCCTGGCGTTGGAAGAAGAAGACGATGTCGGCCCGCCTTGTTTCGGCCCTCGCATCCGCGACGAGCCCTTTCCCAAAGGGTTCTCGCTCCCAAGAGACACTCCCAAGTACAACGGCTCCGTGAAGCCAGAAGATTGGTTGATCGACTACTCCACGGCGGTTAGCATAGCCAACGGCAACCGGCGCATTGCCATGAAGTACGTGCCCCTCATGCTGCAAGGCACGGCGCGGACCTGGCTCAACAGCCTCAAGCCGCGTAGCGTCAACAGTTGGCTAGATTTCATAGAAGCCTTCATCCGCAACTTCACCAGCACCTACAAGCGGGTTCCCAAGCCCAAACAGCTCTCCTTGTGCGTAGAAGGCCCCGCCGAGTCCACTCGCGATTACCTCACGCGTTGGGCCGAGCTCCGCAACTCCTGTGAAGGGGTGCACGAGGTGCAAGCTATAGAATACTTCACAGCCGGATGCCGAGAATGCACCCTCCTCAAGCACAAGCTCCTCTGCGACGAGCCGGCTACCCTCGACGAGCTTCTGGACATAGCGGACAAGTACACCACCGCCGACTCCTCGATGAAGACCGAGCTTCGGGTAGACGCGTCCGGAAAGGTACTCAACCCGGCGCCCAAGACGCCGGTTGGGGATTCCAGCCGGCACCCCAACTTAAACGACCACAAGCGCAAGGGCCCCGCGCCGCCTCCCGCCAGCCGGCAGGTGGCCACAGTCGAAGATGCGCCGCCTGAAGAACGACCGGCGCCCAAGAAGCCCAAGGGCGGCAGGCCGGCTTGGCAGCCCGCCTTCTCCTACGAGCAAACCCTCGACGCCCCTTGCAAGTTCCACAGCGGCGCGAAGCCGTCCAGCCACACGACCCGGAAGTGCCATTTGCTCACCCGAATCTCTAAGGGCGAGGGGCTCGTGCCGCCTTCGCCTGCCGGCCCACCGCCTCCGCCTCCGCCGCCTCCGGCCGCTCGGCCCGCAGTCGGAGCCGTGCATGACGTGTTCCCTGATGAGCAAGCAACCTACATCGTCTTTACAAGCCAGCCCGAAGACCGGCGCAGCAAACGCCGAGAGCGCCAGGAAGTTGGCGTGGTCGCTGCGAACCCCGCTGGGCACATGCATTGGTCAGAAAAGCCCATCAGCTGGAGTCGGGCCGACCATCCGGAGGTGATGCCGTCTCCCGGCTCTTATGCTTTTGTCCTGGAAGCCACCCTTGCAACGGATAGACGCGCCGCCCGCTTCTCCCGTGTGTTGATAGACGGCGGGAGCAGCATCAACATCCGGTACCGTGACACCCTGGAGAATCTAAATATCAAGACGAAGCAGCTCATGCCTACTCGGACAGTGTTCCACGGCATCGTAAACGGCCTGTCCTGCGCCCCCAATGGCAAAATCAAGATTGATGTACTTTTTGGGGACAAGGAGCATTTCTGCCGGGAAGCGATCTGGTTTGAAGTGGTGGACCTAGAGAGCCCTTACCATGCATTGCTGGGCCGACCTGCCTTGGCCAAATTCATGGCAGTTCCCCACTATGCATACCTCAAGATGAAGATACCAAGCACCAAAGGCGTCATCACCGTAGCCGGTGATTACAAGAAGTCCTCCGAGTGCACAGCGGCCAGTAGCCGGCTGGCCGAGTCCCTTGTGATTGCCGAAGAGAAGAAGATGCTGGACCGAGTAGTGGCCATAGCCGGCAAGCAGTCGGCCGTGTCCCCCGACCCCAAGGAGCATGATGCTCAAGGATCTTTCCAGCCGGCCAAGGAGAAGAAGATGATACCTCTTGACCCCGAGCATCCAGAGAGGTTTGCCATCATCGGGGCAAACCTTAACAGTAAATAGGAAGGCGAGCTCGCCGATTTCCTCCGTGAGAATCGGGACATCTTTGCATGGTCCCCCAAGGACATGCCGGGTGTTCCGAGGAAATTCGCCGAGCACAAACTACACGTTCGAGAAGACGCAAAGCCAGTCAGACAACCCCTTCGCCTACTGTCGGAGGAGAAACGCAGGATTGTAGGGGAGGAGATAGCCCCGCTCTTGGCGGCCGGCTTCATCATGGAAGCTTTCTTTCCAGAGTGGCTCGCCAACCCGGTCCTTGTGCTAAAGAAGAACAACAAGTGGCGCATGTCTATAGACTACACAAGTGTCAACAAGGCCTGCCCCAAAGATCCCTTTGCCCTGCCAAGGATAGACCAAGTGATAGACTCCACAGCCGGATGCGAGCTGTTGAGTTTTTTGGATGCTTACTCCGGATACCATCAGATAAAGCTGAATCCGGATGACCGCCTGAAGACCGCCTTCATCACGCCGTTCGGAGCCTTCTGCTACCTGACTATGACATTCGGCTTGAGAAATGCCGGTGCCACCTTTCAGCGTTGCATGCAGAAGTGCCTCCTCAAGCAGCTCGGCAGGAATGCTCACGTTTACGTGGACGACATTGTGGTGAAGACGGAGAAACGCGATACCCTGCTGGGAGACCTCAAGGAAACGTTTGAGAACCTACGCCGGTTCCAAATCAAGCTTAACCCTGAGAAATGCGTGTTCGGGGTGCCAGCCGGCCAGCTCCTAGGCTTCCTGGTCTCCGAACGCGGCATCGAATGCAACCCGGTGAAGATCAAGGCCATCGAGAGAATGGCGATCCCTACCAAGCTTCGAGACATTCAGATGTTCACCGGGTTCTTGGCCTCCCTGAACCGCTTCATCAGCCGGCTCGGAGAGAAAGCTCTCCCCCTCTACCGCCTCATGAAGAAGAGCACTCACTTCGAGTGAAATGACCAGGCCGACCAAGCTTTTCACAACCTGAAGAAGATGTTGGCCACGCCGCCTGTCCTCGCGGCGCCGACTGAGAAAGAGCCCATGCTCCTTTACATCGCCGCAACCAGCCGGGTGGTCAGCACCGTCATCATAGTCCAGCGCCCAGAGGAAGGCCGAGCGCAGCCGGTCCAGAGGCCGGTGTATTATTTGAGCGAGGTGCTGTCCGCCTCAAAGCAGAACTACCCGCACTACCAAAAGATGTGTTACGGCGTGTACTTCACCGCCAAGAAGCTGAAGCCCTACTTTCAAGAGCATCCCGTCACGGTCGTATGCACTGCCCCGCTAGCCGAGATCATAGGCAGCCGGGATGCATCCGGCCGGGTGGCAAAATGGGCCATCGAGCTGGCCCCCTACATGATCTTCTACGAACCCCGCACTGCCATCAATTCCCAAGCACTGGCCGACTTCCTCGTCGACTGGGCCGAGACCCAGTACCTACCGCCGGCTCCCGACTCCACCCATTGGTGCATGCACTTCGACGGGTCCAAGATGCGCACCGGCTTGGGAGCCGGCGTCGTCCTTACCTCTCCCAAAGGCGATAAGCTCAGATACACGCTACAGATCCACTTTGCCGCCTCCAACAACATGGCCGAGTACGAGGCGCTCATACACGGGCTCCGGCTTGCCAAAGAACTTGGCATTCGCCGGATCCTATGTTATGGCGACTCGGACCTGGTGGTCCAGCAATCATCCGGCGACTGGGACGCCAAGGACGCGAATATGGCGAGCTACCGTTTCCTGGTCCAACAACTCAACGGATTCTTTGAAGGATGCGAGTTCCTCCACGTACCACGAGCCGACAACGAGCCAGCCGATGCCCTGGCTCGAATAGGCTCCACTCGGCAAGCAATTCCAACCGGCGTCGCTCTACAACGCCTCCTCAAGCCGTCTATCAAGCCGTCTCCGGAATCCGATTCCATCTTCGTGCCGCCTAACCCCGATGCGGCAGGGTCCGGCTCGAAGAATCAAGTAGCCGACCCCAAGACCCCCGTAACCGGCCCGGCGACTTCGACAGCCGGCTCGGGGACTTCGGCGGCCGGCTCGGGGACTTCGGCAACCGGCTCGGGGACTGCCACGACCGGCTCGGGGACTGCGGTAGCCGGCCCAGGGACTGCACTAGCACTACAGCCGGCGGCCGACTCCAGCACCTCACCGCCCAGCCCGCCCACCCTGGTGGCAGTAGCCACTTTGGCAGTAGAAGAAGTGGCGGCTCCATCATGGGCTCAGTCCATCCTCAACTTCCTAGTAAACCAAGACCTGCCGGCTGACGAAATAGAAGCAAGACAAGTCCAACGTCGAGCCGGAGTGTACACAATCATCAACAGAGAACTACTCAAGCGCAGCGTCACTGGAATCCTCCAACGGTGCGTCGAGCAAGAGAAGGGCATTGCAATCCTCACAGACATTCACCAAGGAGAATGCGGCCACCATGCGGCCTCAAGATTACTTGTCGCCAAAGCCTTCTGCCATGGTTTCTTCTGGCCGACTGCTTTGGATGACGCCAAAGAATTAGTCAAACATTGCAAGGGATGCCAACTCTTCAGCTCCAAGCAACACGTGCCGGCTTCGGCACTCAAGACCATTCCCCTCACTTGGCCCTTTGCCGTTTGGGGACTGGACATGGTGCGCCCATTCAAGACGGCGCGCGGCGGCCTGACGCATTTGCTCGTCGCCGTGGACAAATTCACCAAGTGGATTGAGGCAAAGCCGATCAAGAAGCTGAATGGGCCGACTGCCGTGATGTTCATCGCAGACATAACAACTCGGTATGGCGTGCCGCATAGCATCATCACCGACAATGGCACGAATTTTGCCAAAGGAGCCTTGGCACGTTTCTGCGCAGCCCAAGGTATCCGGCTGGACTTAGCATCCGTCGCCCACCCGCAGTCAAACGGCCAGGTCGAGCGAGCCAACGGCCTCATTCTCTCCGGTATCAACCCTCAACTGGTCGTACCTCTGGAGCGCTCAGCCGGTTGTTGGCTCGATGAGCTGCCGGCTGTCCTCTGGAGTCTGCGCACTACACCAAACAAGTCAACCGGCTTCACCCCTTTCTTCCTTTTCTATGGTGCCGAGGCGTTCATCCCAACTGACATCGAGTTCGACTCGCCTCGGGTAACCATGTACACGGAAGCGGAGGCCAAGGAAGCACGAGAAGACGGCGTCGACCTGCTGGAAGAAAGCCGGCTATTAGCCCTCAGCCGGTCTGCAATCTACCAGTAGGGTTTGCGCCGCTACCACAGCCGGAAGGTCAGGCCAAGTTCTTTCGAAGAGGGCGATCTTGTGCTCCGGCTGATCCAGCGAACAGCCGGCCAGCACAAGCTCTCAGCCCCTTGGGAAGGCCCCTTCGTCATCAGCAGAGCTCTAGGAAATGACTCCTACTACCTGATCGACGCACAGAAGCCGAAGGCGCGCAAGAGAGACGACTCCGGCAAGGAGTCGGAACGACCATGGAACGCCAACCTCCTCTGAAGATTTTACAGTTGAAATGCAGTATGTACCGCGCTAACTTTTGTATTAAGTACAAAACAATAGGCTTCCTGAGGAGGGCTCGGGGACTGCCATCCCTTATTTATGAATGAACAGTATCATGCTTATGACCTTGTCGTGTCATTTACTTATTCCGTCCGGCACCGAGTTCGACTAGTCGGCTCGGGGACTCACAGACTGGAGTTATGTTAGAAGTCCTACCTGCAGTCAGACAAGTAGTGTGCCAGCTCCCAAGCCTTCTCTTGCCAAAAGTCGCAGTTCGAAGAACCGGCTATCCGGCTGGCAAGAGTTAAAGGCAGGAACGGGCGCCCACACGAAAAACGGCTAGGGACTAATGGACTAATATAACAAAAGCCGGTTTTTCTCACACCACCGAATAGCTACCAGAGTAGCCGGCCGGCTGGTTTCCATTCACTTCACTTCAATCCAAGAAAGCTCAAGTACTTACCTCCCCAAAGAGGGAAGGCGGCAAAGGAAAAAGCCCAAGGATAAAAAGCATACGCGAATGGAAACCAAACATGCACATGATAATATCTACATAAAAAGACCTCCGAGAGGCCAGCATTCAACATAGTTTGGATACACCCCCAGTGGGTGGAACTTCGAAAACTTAACAAAGATTGTTCAAAGACAACAAGGCAGGAAAGATAAAGACGGCAGGTCAAGCTGGCAGAGCGGCCGACGAGCCAGACTGGTTGGCGGAGACGGTCGTGCCGGCTGAAGGAGCAGCCGGCTGGCGAACTTCGGCTCTGTCGCCGCCTCCCGCAGAGGGCGCGCTTCAACGCGCCTCGTTGCTGGAGGCGCGGTCGGCCTGAGGTCAGCCGGTTGTTCCACCAGCCGGCTCGACGTCTTCGCCGTCCTCCTCTTCATCATCCTCGCCTTCGTCGCTGGAGGCAATCTCCTCCGCCGAGTCCTCGCCCACCGTCGAGTTCAGCCCGAACCAATCCTTCGGCTGAGCAACACCGTCACCATCGATTTCGGGTGCGAAAACGCTGATGTCGGTGCAATCGGTGATGATCGACGCTCGCTGGGCGATAGCCGGCCTCACCTCCTCCAGCTCCGCGTCGGCCTCCATCCGCCAAGTGCGCAGCTGGTCCAGGCTCAGCCCAGGGTACCAAGCTCGAACAAACTCCAACGCCTGCCCGGCTTTGAGGCGGGCCGCCGACGCCTTCCAAGCCTCAAAGCGACCAACTGCGACCTCCAGCTAGTCGGCAGTTCGGCTTGGGGTGCGGGGGTCATCTCGCCGGGCCAGAGGGCGGCCAACACTTGCGCCCCGGCATGTTAGAGCCGGCGAAGCATCCGATGAGCCGGCTGCAACCGTGCCTGGATAGCCAGGAGCTGCTCCTCAAGTGTCCGGTTCGCATCCGGCGCGATGTTGGCTCCCGCCTGTCGACGCGCCTCGCGATGGGCCTCAATGCTTTGGGCGACGAAGCCGGAGTAGACGGGGAAGTAGTCTGCACCAAAAACAATCAACAGCTCAAGATAAGTCAAAGAAACCCAAGCGGCAAGTGGCAGGGGAGGGCCGAGGAAGGCAGCTTACCGTCGATCAAGTCCTCGATCCGGCCGAAGCCTTCGTCCAGGGCTCGCCGGGTCTCAGACCATCTCGCCGCCACGATCTCATACTCCACCATGAAGGCGGCTTCGCTTTCCTGCGCCGCCTGCAGGGCCGCTTTGTGGCTCTCCTCTTGGTCGGCCAGCTTCTTGGCGAGGCGATCCCGTTCCTGGACCAAGGCGGCGCACTCGGCCTCCTTGGTATGAAGGGCGGCCTTCGCTTCGCCGAGCTCCTTCCTCAAGTCGGCGTTGGCCCCTAAAGACAAGGAAAAAGAAAAACCAATAAGAAAGAGTCGTCAAGAAAGTTCCGACCCGACTGCGCAGCAGTCGGCCTGATTCTCGGGGACTACACCCAGCGGGTGCGCCGATGCGCCCCCACAGGAGACAGACAAGTTTGAGTACTTACTTCGGCTATCGGCCAGGTCGTCGGTCCTCCGGCTCAGCTCCCGAGCATGGGAGTTGAAGGCGGCAGCACGAAGGTTGTGGTATTCCTGAAAGTTCAGAAAAAAGCAAAGTAAGATAGCCGTCGAGAAAGATCCGAACCGACTGCACAGCAGACGGCCCGAATCTCGGGGACTAGACCCAGTGGGTGCGCTGACGCGCCCCCACGGAAGAAATTAAGAAAGCAAAGCAGCCGAGAACGAAGGACTCACCCGGATAGTGGCTCGCGTTGACAATAACTCCTGGGTGAACTGTTGCAGCAGGGCGGCCTGAGTTTGCAGCCGGCTCCGGACCCCTTGAGCCGCCACATTCAGCTCGCCAGTTCCCCTGCTGGGAGTCCACTCGGATGTGGCAGTGCTGGCCGCCTCCAGATCTTCCGCCGACTGGCCTGTGCCCGCGGCTCGGCGCAACTCCGGCGGAGCGGCGCCTCCCCCTGCGCGCCGGCCCGTCGCCGGCTGCACCTCGAGGCCGGCTCTGTTCTCCGGCTCACCTCCGGCCGGCTCCTCTGGCGCCACTGACGATTTACCGCCTTGGCCCGCTCCGGTTGGCGCTGCTGGCGGAGCTCTCCCCGCCAAGGCCATGGGGTCCTCTGCCCTCTCCAACAACAGTGGGTCTTGGACGATCTCCTCCGCCAAGGGCAATGGGGTGTCGGGGGCTACGGCTCGGAGAGGAATGGCGAGCAGCGGAGGCTGGCTGCACGAGCTTTCCGCCTCCGTCTCCGCGGTAGCCGCCTCCGTCTGGGCCTTGGCTGCCGCGTCGGCCTGCTCCCTCGCCGTCTGGGCGGCCGCCTTCTCCGCCGCCTCGCGCTCCTCCCGCGCTTCGCGGGCGTTCCGCTCTGTGGCCTCCCTGAGATCGGTGCGGGGGTCCACACGGCGGGAGCTCGAAGACCCTCCAGCCGGCCCCACGACGGAGCCGCCCGGGCCCCGCTCAAGGGAAAGCGGCGCCTTGTCCAGCAAGCGAGGAAAATTTAAGAAGAATATTCAAAGATAAAGAGAATGATGACGAGAATGCGGCAAGGCAATTGAAGACTTACACCGAGACCGCCTGGGGCTGCTTCACCGCCTTGCGGAAGCGGGCCGCCTTCGCGGCCGCCTCGTCTCGCTTTGTCGCCACGGTGGAGGGCTTGGACTTCTTCGGCCGACTGCCGAAGAGGCCTAGAGCGGCCCTGCGCTTCTGCGCGCCGCCGGCAGCCGGCGCGGCAGACGAGCCTGCGCCCTGTTGGTCGGCCGCCGGCTGGCGACGCGGGGCGACTTCGGCTTCGAAATCGTCCGGCCAGTCCTCGAAGCTCGCGGTGAACCTTGATCCTCCAGGCTCGGCGCTGTCCCCCACGACGGCGTCTTCCATGGCGGCCCCCCAAGTCCGGGTCGTCAACGTCATCCACCGTGCGGTCGGGGGCGTACTGGCGTTCAATCCCTGCCGCCCCAGCCGGCGGTGCAAGAAGAGGGTTCTGCTCAAAAGAACCGACTGGTTAGAGGCCGGCCGTCATGAAGCCGGCTGACGAGAAAAAGAAAATAAAGAGAGAAACTTACCATGGGCGGAGGATTGGCGCGAGAATACGGCGCGTTGCCGTATTGCCAGTCCCCGCCGAGCTTGCAGTTGGCGATGTAATTAACCATGAGCGCCACCTCCGCGTGGGGCATTTCCCATGTGCTCAGCCGGCTTGGGTCGAAGCGGCCGCTCATCTGACACATCATATGGGGCCGGCTCTGGAGAGGGAGAATCCGGCGCTCCACGAAGGCGGCCACCAAGTCGGCCCCGCGCAGGCCTTCCGACTGAATCATCACCCGAAGCCGGGAGATGGCGGCGTTTCCGGCCGGAGACAGTGACCGGGACCGGAAACTCCACGAGGGCTGCCTCCCAGCCGGCGGGCCGGCTACGTAAGCCGGCAGGTTGATGTAGTCTCCTTGCTCGGCGACGTTCTTCACGTAGAAGTACGATTTTTGCCAGACCTTCACCGACTGGATGAGGGGGATGGGCGGGAACGGGTTGTTCTCGCTCGCCCTCCTCATGGCGATGAAGGCCCCGCAGGGGGCGAGCACGCCGGCGACGACTGTGCCGAGCTTGCTCTGGAAGAACTCCCCCCAGAGCTCCAGCATGGGGAGCAGCCCCAAGAAGCCCTCGCAGAGGGAGACGAAGGCCGACAGCAGCATCACCGCATTGGGCGTGAGGTGATGCGGCTGGAGGTTGTAGAAGTCGAGGAAGGAGCGCAGAAATCCACTCGCCGGAAGGCCGAAGCCGCGCAGGCAGTGCGAGCGGAAGACGACCCGCTCGCCCTCCTCCGGCGCCGGCGAGATCTCCGTCGCTGGCGCCAGCCGGACTTGCACGAGGTCGGCGCCGTGCAGGCGCCGAGTCTGGCGGAGGAACTCCACATGGTCGTCATGGACGTTGGAGCCATCCCACGAGCTTGACAACACCATGGGAGCGAGGCGGTGTAGAGACGCGACGACACTGAGACGGGAAGCTGCGGCGGCAGCGAGAGGAAGAAACGAGGGTTAGGAGGGGCGGAGCGGGAGAGAGCGTGCGAACCTCTGTCGCTCTCCCTCCTCCCCCTACTTATAGGCTCACGTGGCGGAGCCGAGGAGGCGCGGCGTGGGGAAGTGTGGGGATCGATCGTACCCACTCCCCATGTCCCGCGATTATTGAGCCTTAACGGCGAAACAAAACTGCCTTGAGAAGGCGAGCGGCCCCTGTGGGCCACGGAAGATCCGCGCCCGGACTAAGGCTCGCGAGTGGCGGGCCGGGCCTGCGGCGGCGTCCCGTCGTGCGCGTGCGCTCGCAGGATCCCGCTGCCACGTGGCCGCGGGGGGGGGGGGGGGGGGGGCGTAGTCAGCGCGCAGGTCCCCCCTCCTCCCACCTGTAAGACGCGGGGCTCTCTGAAGTCGGCATACGCCCACAAAGCCGGCACCCCTGTATTTGGGTGTACCATGGTATTGGGATGTTTGTTGTGTTGCATTGCATGCTGGAGCACGCTTGCGTGGCCCGTAGATGGATCTGGTTGCGCCGTACTTTTGATGCGAGTCCTCACGTGGATCGCGTACCGGCTTATGTGCGGTGTCGTTTGCTGTTCTATGTTGGCCACGGGGTCGTCTATCAGACCAGATGGCCATTTTGTTCTTTGATTGCGGGGGATCTAAGGCCTCCTCATCAAATTCAGGTAGCAACTTTCACTTCGGGTAGCTCTTGGTGTGGCGATTACCGCCGTACTTCGCTTCAGTGTTGAGTACTTCACTCCATTTGATTTTGAGTGTGTCTTGTGCAGCCATGAGCCTTTGTTTCTGCTTTTTCAGACTCCTCGCAGTGGCAACAAGCCTTTTATGGGCATTCTGTTGCTCCGGGTGCCTGTCCGGTGTGATGTTATCCGGACTGTTATCCTCGACGGAGTCGGGTTGTTCGGTTTGATTCTCCATGTTTCCGTGGTCGGACGATGGTTCAATGCCGTGTTTGTCGTTCACTGGCTCACCTTGCTCTATCGCTGGGTTTATATGATCGTTATTTCTGCCGAGGCGGGATTTGGAGCGGTGCTTCCGCCACCGCTTTGACTGCTTCTCAAGGGAACAACCCTTCGCTGCGTCCTTCCGCTCTTCGTCGTTGTTTTCTTTGGGTGCGTCCACCATGTATACATCATATGATGAAGCGGGCGTCCCGTGCCCTGTGGGCAGCGGTTCCTGTTTGTCTCCTGCATTGTCGTCCATACCGTCAATGTCTTCAGAGTCGAAGTCGAGCAAGTCGGTAAAATAATCGATAGTGGCTATTAAGTGGGTGATAGGTGGGTGGCGGATTTCTTCGTCGTCCGCATCCCAATCCTGCCGAACATAGTTCGGCCAGGACTCTCCTGACAGGGAGAGTGTCGGTGTCAAAACCGGCGGATCTCGGGTAGGGGGTCCCGAACTGTGCGTCTAGGCCGGATGGTAACAAGAGGCAAGGGACACGAAGTTTTACCCAGGTTCGGGCCCTCTCGATGGAGGTAAAACCCTACGTCCTGCTTGATTAATATTGATGATATGGGTAGTACAAGAGTAGATCTACCACGAGATCGGAGAGGCTAAACCCTAGAAGCTAGCCTATGGTATGATTGTTGTTCTGTATGTTTCCCTACGGACTAAAACCCTCTGGATTATATAGACACCGGAGAGCGCTAGGGTTACACAAAGTCGGTTACAATGGTAGGAGATCCACATATCTGTATCGCCAAGCTTGCCTTCCAGGCCAAGGAAAGTCCGTTCCGGACACGGGACGAAGTCTTCAATCTTGTATCTTCATAGTCCAGGAGTCCGGCTGAAGGTATAGTCCGGCCATCCGGACACCCCCTAACCCAGGACTCCCTCAAAGAGAGACCTTAATGAGTTCAGTATGTTGCCGAAGGGCGAGTGCTGAAAGATATCCGCGGAGGTGGACTCCATGGTCGGCGCCCATTCGGATTCGATAGGCAAGAGCACAGGCGGTTCGAAGTCCGTGGCTGGGGAAGAATCTGGTAGTTCGGCGTCACGGCTCCTGTGAAGGGTAAGGTCGATATTCGGCTTGATCGCCGCTGGGAGTACGGCCTCCGTGGCGGGGTCTATCCACCCGTCCATGGATGGCGCAATTGGCTCTGAATTGAGGGTCGAAGAGGTTGTTGGAGCGGTCTCTTGAACACTGTCTGATGGCAGAGCTAAATCATGCTCATCGTGACCGTGCGGCGCACTCAACAGGGGCTCAAATCCGTCGAAGATCAAGTCTCCGCGGATGTCGGCCGTGTAGTTTAAGCTTCCAAACCTGACCTGGTGGCCAGGGGCGTAACTCCCGATCTACTCCAGATGGCCAAGTGAGTTCGCCCGCAGTGCGAAGCCACCGAATACAAAGATTTGTCCGGGGATAAAGGTCTCACACTAGACTGCATCGCCATCGATGATCGAAGGAGCCATCAAGCCTAATGGCGACGACACAGAGGAACTCTCAATGAAAGCACCAATGTCGGTGTCAAAACTGGCGGATCTCGGGTAGGGGTCCCGAACTGTGCATCTAAGGCAGATGGTAACAGGAGACAGGGGACACGATGTTTTACTTAGGTTCGGGCCCTCTTGATGGAGGTAAAACCCTACGTCCTGCTTGATTATTCTTTATGATATGAATAGTAAAAGAGTTGATCTACCACGAGATCGGAGAGGCTAAACCCTAGAAGCTAGCCTATGGTATGATTGTATGTTGTCCTACGGACTAAAACCCTCCGGTTTATATAGACACCAAAGGGGGCTAGGGTTACACAAGGTCGGTTACAAAGGAGGAGATATACATATCCGTATTGCCTAGCTTGCCTTCCACGCCAAGTAGAGTCCCATCCGGACACGGGACGAAGTCTTCAATCTCGTATCTTAATAGTCCAACAGTTCGGCCAAAGGATATAATCCGGCTGTCCAGACACCCCCTAATCCAGGACTCCCTCAACGAGGATCGTGTCCGGCTCTGCAAAACAAGTTCCACATACCGCCGTAGAGAGAATAATATTTCCACAAATCTAATCTGCTGACGTACCCCGTAGCGTGACGTCACACCACAGCCAGGTCTTTATTCGAATCGTTTTTAATAACCCATCTCAGCGTGTTTTGCGAGGCGGTTTCCTTGGCACGTCTGGTCGAAGCAGAGATCGTGTCCCCTTTATCACGGGATTCTCGTCAGTACGGACGTGGGTAACCCAACCATGCCTGTGGGTAGGAATCCTAGATCTTAGGCAAGTCCCAAACGGCGACAAGGAGGACGCTTGATATTCACCCTCTTTATAAAGGGGACAAGGCTTTTTCTTTTTTCCCTCTCGTGCTTAATCAAATCCTTCCCCCGCCACGAGTTCTAACACCCAAAACTCAGGTTAGGCGCTTCAGACCTTCAACTATGTCCGGATCCAACCTTCAAGGTCGGTGGATGCCTTCCTCCGTCACGGAGGAGGACATGAAGAAGTTGAGAGAGGCCAGATATCTGACCGCCAAAATTTTACATCGGCTGCCTGCCCGAGGGCAGGTCTCCCCACTCCCGAACCCAACGAGAGCATCGTGTTCGTCTCCCACTTCCTCCGAGGACTAGGCCTCGCTCTGGATCCCTTTGTTAGGGGTCTTATGTTCTATTATGGGCTAGATTTTCACTATCTGGCCCCGGATTCCCTTCTTCATATCTCGACATTTATTGTCGTATGTGAGGCCTTCCTCCGCATTACCCCTCACTTCGTCCTGTGGCTCAAGACCTTCGATGTGAAGCCGAAGATGATCGAGGGGCAGCACACAGCGTGCGGAGGCGCTTTAATAAGCAAAATCGCTGATGCTCCATGGCCTGAGGGTTGCTCCCAGAGGTGTCCGGATTGTGGCAGCGGGAGTGGTTCTACATCACAGCACCCCAAAGTGCCAAGTGGGTAGCTGCCCCCACCTTTCGCTCAGGTCCCCCACCACAACTGATGTCATGGATCAGCAGGGGGCTGAGCTGGGGTCCATCCAAGGACGTGCCAATACTGCAAAACTGTATCCGAGATCTCTTTGAGAGGGATTTTAGTCTGGTTATGGTAGTGCAACTTATGCTAGTTCGTCAAGTCCAGCCTTGCAAACGCCGACCCCTTCGCATGTGGGAATTTAACCCGGAAGGACCACGAGCTATTCAACATTTCCTCGGCATGACGCACGAAGAGATGTACAAATTGTTCTTCGGACCACAAATAATGTGTCCGGACATCACTGAGGATGCAGGTCTGAGCTGCAATCGCCCGGATACCCAAGTAAGTAGCACCGCACCCGAACACACTATCCGTTTATTTATCGCAACGTTGCCCTAAAAAAACTGCTCTTTGACCAAGATTGGATAGCGAAGGCAAAGTTGATCAGGTGTCTGGCCCCCTCCCTGAGACCTCACCAAATCCCGTGCTAACCAGGATGCTGGAGATCGCGCCTTATTAAGCGCCTTTGGGAGAAGATAAAGGAGGGAACAAGGAGGCTAGCGCCTCCACGAAGGAGGTTAGCCGGGGAGGAGGGACTGAAACTTCCTCTCCCCAGGGAAGGAAGAGGACCGCCTCCGAGGACCCGGAGATAATGGTTTCCAAACAGGGGAAGAAATCTTCGCCGGAGGGTCCTGCCTCGGGGGCTACCCTGGCCGTAGTATGCCCTCAAGGGGATCAACCCTCCATCGAGCTATAAGTAAAAGGGTACTTAATAATGAAAATATCTCGCTTTACTTCTGAGGAAAATAACCGAAGAATTTATCTTGCAGTTCGGATCTTAGCCCTTCTCAGCAGAGCTCGTCTTCAGGGGACCTTCTTCCAGAGATGATGGAGAGTGAAACGCCCCCCTGCCACTCCGCCTCATGAGGCGGGCGACCCCGAGGTGTCGTCGCAGAGGGTTTCTCTTGATCCGGCAAGGCCAGAAAGTAATCCTATGGCCACCCGAAGTCCTTAGTATCCGGCTTTTGAAGAGAGCAATCAAACGAGTCCGACACCATCTGGTGTGCGGTCCGACGTACTAAGGGATCTGCTAGAGCAAGCGGCTATCTCAGAAGAGCACCGCACGTTGATGGGTACGGTGATTGAAAGGATTTCGTCCGCCGAAAGTGAGTTGTATGAAGCCTTTATGAGTCTACTGACGGGTTTTGAGGTACGTGAAATGATGTACATTTTTGACAGTACCGCACATTTTTAGATGTGCCCTGTGTAGATAGTAGCCCCTGAGAATCTGGTTGTCGTCGAAAACGGCGGCAAACAGAGGATCATAGTCCCAGGTAATAACCAGTCTGCCTTTATGTGCAGGTGGTTGAAGCTCCGGTGGCTAGCTGGACTGATGGGTTTGCCGAACTAAGGCGGCAACTGGATGCGGGAGATGCCGACATCGTTCTTGTTAACAAGCGGATTGACGAGGCACATGGTAGGTGATTTTTCTGGTGATTGTCACATAATAAGAGCAGCATGATGCCAGTATCTTTAATATGTTGTGACTGCAGATGGAGCTGCCACCGCGGACACCCTTTGGGCAGAGCTTGCCCGAGCCAAGGAGCAAGCAAGGAGTAGCAATGCGGCGGCTTTAAAGGCGACCAAAGATCTAAGGGCCGAACAGGCCGCGCATTGCGAGAGCAAATAAAAAATAGCCAAGATGGCTGTAGAGTTAAAAGATGCTGCTGACCGTTACCAGCTTCTTGAAGAAGAAAACCGGGCGAAGGCGACGGACCTGGAAAAGGCCCGGGTGGCTGCCAAGGAAGCCCACTCCAATATTGTATCTGGGAAGCCGTTCTTGTTGCGGACTAAGTTCGGGGATCCGAAGTATGCACCTTTGGATTGGCTATGGAGTTCCGCGGACGCCTACGTGGATTTGGCTGCAAGTGCCGCTGATGCGGCCGAGTACTTTAAGGGTCGGAAAGATCACGAAGTGGAAAAACTGTTTTGGTCACAATTTCATGTTCCAGCCCGTCCGCTGCTGTTGAATGAGCAAATGGCCGAGTGGGTCAAGCTCCATAGATTATCCGGACTTGCCATGAGGTCCGTTGTGGATCATCTGTGGCCGGGAGGGCCGAGGCCGAATAGCTACTTTAGCTTAGTGCATCAGTTCCTTGGTGCTGTGCCACACATCGATGTTGTAAAGAGGTCGGCGTGCATAGAAGGCTTGCGGATGGACCTTGCCCGTGTCAAACATACTGGGCGGAGATGGATGCCACCACTGTTGCGGCACAGGGCTCGGCCATAGGCCGAGTGGATGCCGAACACTACTTTGAAGAAGTTCTTGAAGGCGCTCGTTTGATAGAGGCTCAGTGCTCGAAGAATATTATGTTTAAGTGACATGTATTCCCATTGTAAAAATAATGTTTTATTGAGTTTATCAAGGTTGTATTTATACTTTTCCCGAAAGTTCTATGATGCCTCATGTGCGGCCGTTTATGTATATATGTATATAACCTGAAAGATGGCAGTCGTTGGCTCCAGCCCCCACGCATATAATGCGGGGGTGTTCGCAGAAGAGGCATGTTCACACTTGATCCAACATCTTGGTCCATTAAGGATGTGATAGCGCAGTGAACTAGGCAATCAGACTATAATCCTTTAACACTTTCACTTTGCCAGAGTAGTTTGACAGTGGGGCTACTATATAGCCCCTGGTGGCGCCGCGCTCATCCAAATTCGGGGCACGTACATGCCTGGCCGGGAAATGGCCCTTCGTTAAGGCGGAGGAATCCCGACGATTCCGCTAGGTCATCGAGTTGTTGACCAGTCTCACGCTATATCATGACAGTCAGTTTTTGGCTTTCTCTACTGAGGTGCTCGTCCGGATGAACCAGGGCACAATCGCAGTAGTTCTCCTGGTGCCGCCTTAGCCGATAGAGCGGAACGTAAGGCAGCAAAACACAGGAGCCGGGCAAACCCAACATTTGACCAAAGACATGATTCGGAGCTGATGCATATAAGGCCAAACTCGCGACGCCGAACACTCCCTAAGGTATTCGGTCTTTATGATGTAAACCAGGCTTAAACAGTGCCCTTTGTAATAAGCCCCTTGTGTCCAGGTACGTGAATTATTCTGACCCGGCCACATGGCAATACGTCAGTATCCTTCTCAATTGTACTGAGAATCCGAGGGATGTGTATCAACAAGAGACAGTAAAAAAGGTTTACGCAGGGTCTTAATCTAAAAAGAATCCTTGGAACGGGTCCCTACTGCAGGTCTGCGCCTGTGTCTCCGTTGTGCCGTATCCTGGACGGGTGTAGCATCATGGTCATCTGTAAAAGAGAGGAACTTAGTTGAAAAGTTGTGATGCAAAAAGGTAGGTTATACTAAATAAACCATGTATAGTTCAAGATGAGTAAAGTTGAGCCTAATTTTCACTTGTTTACACGCATTGAGCCCCTTGTATTGTTATAGGGGTATAGCCATCAAACTTGTATCAATTATATATAGCTGCATCGGACTTGTCTAACCGTGTCCGTGGTCCTAACGACCTGTCAGATGCTCTAGTTGGTGAGGCCGTCTAGTGTGCGGCTGCCAAGGCGGCCGCACGGTCTTCCGCGCGCAAGGAGCGCTCAATATTTCCATTTATTGTAATAATGCCACGTGGACCGGGCATCTTAAGTATGAGAGAAGCGTAATGCGGTATTGCATTAAAGCGAGCGAAAGCTTCGTGTATGAGTAGTGCTTGATAGCCACTTTGGAACGGAGCGATGTGGAAGGTTAAATTTTCGCTGCGGAAGTTATCGGGAAAGCCGAATATAACCTCTAGTAGCAGGGAGCCCGTGCAATGGGCTTCTGGGACTGGCGTTACTCCTTTAAAGGTAGTATTGCTATGGCTGATTTTTGTTGGGTCTATCCCCATTTTGCGGACTGTGTCTTGATATATCAGGTTTAAACTGCTGCCGCCGTCCATTAGGACTCGTGTGAAGTTGTATCCTTCAATTATCGGGTCTAACACCAAGGCAGCCCATCCTGCATGCCGGATACTTGCCGAGTAATCCCGATGGTCAAAGGTGACCGGTTGGGACGACCAGTAGCAGAACTCCGCGGTGATAGGCCCTGGGGCATGTGTCTCTAGGAGTGCGCTTTGTTTCTCCCCTTCATCACATGTAACACGTTTACTGTTTTGACTTCTGGTGGGAATTTCTTCTGTTCCCCAGTGCTTTGCTTGCGAGGCTCGTCCTCGTCTTCGCTTGGTGTATCCTGCCCCTTGTGTTCGGCGTTGAGTTTTCCGGACTGCTTGAAGACCCAACATTCTCTATGGGTATGATTTGCAGGCTTATCGGGGGTACTGTGGATCTGACATAGTTTGTCCAGAATCTTGTTCAGGCTGGACAGTTCATCTCTGTTGCCTTTGGAGGGCAGCTTTTGCTGACCTGGCCGAGAGCTTCTGAATCCGGCGTTTACCGCCGTGCTCTTCGGGTTGTCTTCTTTATTCCGGTGCTTGTTTTTGCTGCGTCGTGGCTTCCCATTTCCGTCCCTGACTTCGGATGTACTTGGGTCACTGGTGCTGCATCGGGCTAACCAGCTGTCCTCGCCCGCACAAAAGCGGGTCATGAGGCTTGTTAATGCAGCCATTGTTCTCGGCTTTTCTTGGCCGAGTTGTCTGGCAAGCCATTCGTCTCGAACGCTGTGCTTGAAAGCTGCTAAGGCTTCGGCGTCTGGACAGTCGACTATTTGGTTCTTTTTAGTGAGAAACATGTTCCAAAGCTTTCCGGCTGACTCTCCGGGCTGTTGAGTTATATGACTTAAATCGTATGCATCCGGTGGTCGGACATAGGTCCCTTGAAAATTTCCCCAAAAAGTGTCCTCGAGCTCTTCCCAGCTTCCAATGGAGTTTTTGAGGAGGCTTTTAAGCCAGTGCCGAGCTGGCCTTTTGAGCTTGAGGGGTAAGTACTTGATGGCGTGGAGATCGTCTCCTCGAGCCATGTGTATATGGAGGATGTAGTCCTCAATCTAGACCCCAGGGTCTGTCGTTTCATCGTATGCCTCTATGTTTATGGGTTTGAATCCCTCTGGAAATTCATGGTCCAGCACCTCATTGGTGAAACATAGGGGGGTGTGCGGCGCCCCTGTATTTGGGTGTACCGTGGTGTTCGGATTTTTGTTCTGTTGCATTGCGTGCTGGAGTGCGCGTGCTTGGCCCGTAGATGGACCTGGTTGTGCTGTCCTTTTGATGTGATCCCTCACGTGGATCGCGTACTGGCTTGTGTGTGGCGTCGTTTGCCGCTCTATGTCGGCCACGCGGTCGTCTATCCGACCAGATGGCTATTTTGTTTTATGATTGCGGGGGATCTAAGGCCTCCTCATAGAATTCCGGTAGCAGCTTTTGCTTCGGGTAGCTCTTTGTGTGGCGACTACCGCTGTACTTTGCTGTAGTGTTGAGTACTTCACTCCATCTAATTCTAAGTGTGTCTTGTGCATCCCTGAGCCTTTGCTTCTGCTTTTTCAGACTCCTCGCAGTGGCAACAAGCCTTTGATGGGTATTCTGTTGCTCTGGGTGCCTGTCCGGTGTGATGTCATCCAGACTGTTATCTTCGACGGAGTCGGGTTGTTCGGTTCTGATTTTCCGTGGTGCCGTGGTCGGACGGTGGTTCAATGCTGTGTTTGTCATCCGCTGGCTCACCCTGCTCTATCGCTGGGTCTATATGATCGCTGTTTCTGCCGAGGCGGGATTTGGAGCGGCGCTTATGCCGCCGCTTTGACTGCTTCTCGAGGGAACGATCCTTCGTTGCGTCCTTTCATTCCTCGTCGTTGTTTTCTTTGGGTGTTTCCACCATGTATACATCATATGATGAAGTGGGCGTCCAGTGCCCTATGGGCAGTGGCTCCTGTTCGTCTCCTGCATCATTGTCCATACCGTCTATGTCTTCGGTGTCGAAGTCGAGCATGTCGGTCAAATCCTCGACAGTGGCTACTAAGTGGGTGGTGGGTGTGTCGGTGTCAAAACCGGCGGATCTCGGGTAGGGGGTCCCGAACTGTGTGTCTAGGCGGATGGTAACAGGAGACAAGGGACACGATGTTTTTACCCAGGTTTGGGCCCTCTCGATGGAGGTAAAACCCTACTCCTGCTTGATTAATATTGATGATATGGGTAGTACAAGAGTAGTTCTACCATGAGATCAAGGAGGCTAAACCCTAGAAGCTAGCCTATGGTATGATTGTTGTTTGTCCTACGGACTAAAACCCTTCGGTTTATATAGACACCGGAGAGGGCTAGGGTTACACAAAGTCAGTTACAGTGGTAGGAGATCTACATATCTGTATCGCCAAGCTTGCCTTCCACGCCAAGGAAAGTCCCTTCCGGACACGGGACGAAGTCTTCAATCTTGTATCTTCATAGTCCAGGAGTCCGGCCGAAGGTATAGTCCGGCTATCCGAGCACCCCCTAATCCAGGACTCCCTCAGTAGCCCCTGAACCAGGCTTCAATGACGACGAGTATGGCGCGCAGATTGTCTTCGACATTGCAAGGCGGGTTACTCCTCCAAGTACTTCATAGAAGATTTTGAACACAAAGGTAGTGTCCGGCTCTGCAAAATAAGTTTCCACATATTGCCATACAGAGAATAACATTTACACAAATCTAATCTGCTGACGTATTCCGTAGCGTGACATCACACCACAGCCAAGTCTTTATTCGAATCGTTTTACTGTCCCACCTCAGCGCGTTTAGCGAGGCGGTTTCCTTGGCACGTCTTGTCAAAGCAGAGATCGTGTCCCCTTATTCCGGGATTCTCATCAATACGGGCGTGGGTAACCCAACTGCGCCATTGATTACGACACTTGGTAGATAAGCGAGTTTTACTACGCTGGTGGGGACGCATAGTCGCGTCCGCCCATATAAGGGGATAAGGATCCACCTTTTCATTCATGCCTTCTTCCTCCTTTGCCTATCCATTTCCACGCACTCGAGCTCCAGCGCCCAAGTCCGCACACTCCACCTCAACCTTCTCCAGCCATGTCCGGAGCGGGAGGCAAGTGGATGGTCTCCTCCATCACGGAGGGACACATCAAAAAACTGAGGAAGGCCGGATACTTGTCTAACGACATTGCGCACCGGCTTCCCGAAGAGGGGCAGCTCATCCCCACCCCAAGCCCCATGAGAGGGTGGTGTTCCTCCCCCATTTCTTCCACGGACTGGGCTTCCCTCTCCACCCATTTGTCCGAGGGATCATGTTCTACTATGGCCTGGATTTCCACGATCTGGCCCCGAACTTTGTCCTCAACATCTCGGCGTTTATCGTCGTTTGCGAGGCTTTCCTCTGCATCCGCCCCCATTTCGGCCTATGGCTCAAGACATTCAATGTCAAGCCGAAGGTGGTGCATGGCACCCAGGCGGAGTGCGGAGGCGCCATGGTGGGCAAGATGCCCAACGTCCTATGGCTCGAGGGCTCCTTCGTGGAGACCCTAAAGGGGTGGCAATCAGGGTGGTTTTACATCACCGAGCCGTGCGACCCTGAATGGGTCGCAGCCCCCGAGTTCCGATCCGGACACCCTACGCGGCTCACCTCCTGGAAAGAGACGGGCCTGTCGTGGGTTAAAAAAGGAGAGCTGACCGGACTCCAAACATGCGTCCAAACCCTGGTGGACAAGAAGCTCAAACTTGTCAACGTAGTCCAGGTTATGCTCATCCACCGGATCCTCCCGTGTCAACAACTTGCTTTCAACCTGTGGGATTTCGACCCGGCGCAGCACCGAACTCTGAGCAGGATCTTCGACATGACGTACGAAGATGCCTGGAAGGTGCTTTTCAAGGGCGCCGAGGCCCCCGCATCCGCTACCGAGGATCGCGGATTCAGCATGCAGCGTCACGCTAGTGCGGTAAGCTGTTTTTACCTTTTAGAGGGTATTAGTTTTTCATAGTTTGACTCCATGCTGGATCTAAGCTCCCTTACCTTCGACAGGATTGGCAGGAGACGTCCGGACAGATCAACTGTCCTGGCGAAGCTGCTGGTTCCGGCACCCTATGTGGTGCCGGAGAAGAAGGCCAAGAAGAAGGCCACAGGGACTCGAAAGAGTGCCCGGCGCCTGGAGGTGTCGGATTTATCATCCAACGACTCCAAGACGCACTCCTCCCGTGAAGACGAGGAGGAGGAAGAAGAGACCTCTCCCCCTCCACCGGGGGGAGGGAAGAAAAGGAAGGCCGCCCCAACTGGGCAGGCCAAAGGGTCCAAGAAGGGCAAGACCCTTCCTCCGGACTACTCCACCAACGCCGACGACGGCGAAGAGGAGTGGCCGCACAGGGCCAACCCCTGGCGAGATCATAAGTATTCGGACACCAGAGCAATTCATAGTGTTCCTTTCTTGCACAGCTCCTCCTTACGCCGAATATGACTACGCAGTCCGCCCAAGGCCGGGCTTGACAAGTCGTCGAGCGGCTCCCTGGATTCGTCGGACGTGAATTCACTTCCGCCCGCTATCTCCCCCCACCCTACGGACGACGCCGAGGTGGCGTCCCAACAGGTTCCAAGCCAGGAGGAGGTGGTCCTGGAGGCGCCGCAAGGCGACCTCCCGGACGCCAGCCGTAAAGGGGGTAGAACCCCCATGGGCTCCAAGTCCGGCCTTGAGCCGGACACCGCGCCGGAACCTTCAATGGGTTCGGACACCGGTAGGCAGCCTCCTTCCAAGAGGAGCAAGCGTATCGAGCCGGTGACCTCCGTCCAACCGGAGGCACCAGACAATTTGCTGGAGGTGCTTAACGGCGCCTCCATCGACGAGGAGCATCGCATTATTATGAGTGCGGTGATCCAGAAGGTTCAGTCCACCAAGAGCGGACTGACTGAAGCCTGTGCCAGCCTTCTAACAGGCTTTGAGGTAAGTAAAGAATGTGTAAAAATATTACCGCATAGACAGTAGCCCCTGATGCTCTGTTCGGCGTTCGGAAAGAAAAGCCGAATAGAGGATCTAATAACATTCGCAGGAGTCTACCATAATCAAGTCAATATGCATATGCAGGCTTCGCTGCTGGCCTCCGCCGCACTGACTGCGGAGGTGGATACGCTGAAGCAAAACCTTTCGCGGGCCGGGAACGAGCTTGGCCATGCCAAGAGGCAACTCGAGGAGAAGGAAGGTAAGTAATACCTTGCGCAAGTATATAGAGAAGATGTGGTTGCAAAAAATGACAGGATCAACGTGCTATTATAGGGGCCACGACCGAGGTGGCAACCCTTAAGAAAGCGCTGTCCGAGGCCGAAAACAGAGCGGTCACAGAGCACACAGGGAGAGGGAAGCAGGAGGCGCGGGTAGAGGAGGTGCAGAAAGAGCTCCAGGCTCTCGTGAAAAAACACGAGAGTTTGGAGCTTGACTCAAAGACGCAAGCGTCCGAGCTTGCGGCAGCCCTCGAAAGCGCGAAGCCTGCCAAGGCCGAAGCCCAGAAAGCCCTCCAAGAAATTGAAGCAATGAAGAAGATAGCGGCGGGTAAGGCATTCATTATGCACAACAAGCCCGTGAAAGTGAATTACTTCTTACTTACCCGAGTCCAGAGCTCTCCAGGACCATTCGTAGATTTGCCTCGCAGTGCGTCTGATGCCGCCGCCTACTACCGAGCCGAAGAGGGGAGCTCGACGGAGAAGGTGTTCTGGTCTCAGTATGCTGAGGCCGGACACCTGGTGCCTTTGAGCGACCAGCTGAAGCAAATGGTCGAACTCCACAAGGTGGCCGAACAGGCCATAAAGGCCCTCATAGTTCAGCTTTGGCCTGGAGAGGCTCTGCCTGGTAGCTACTTCGGGCTGGTGCGGCGGCTGGTGGATACCTGTCCATGGCTTGAAGTAATCAAGCGCTCCGTCTGCATCGAAGGTGCCCGTAGGGTGCTTGCCCGCGCTAAAGTGCACTGGGGCAAGATGGATGCGGAGAAGCTGGTGAAGGACGGGCCGCCGCTGGGCAAGGAGCATCGCATCCCGGAAGCATATTATGAGGGCATCCTGAAGGGTGCCCGCCTTATAGAGGATGAATGCTCCAAAGATGTAATTTTTGAGTAAACTCGCATTTGTGATCATGTACGCTGAAAACTTGTTCATATACACTAATCAACACTTTTGAATTTAAAATATTACCTTCTGTGCGGCCGTTTATCAAATTTGAGAGATGGCGAGTCGTCGGCTTCTGCCCCCATGCCACGAGTGCTGGGGTGTTCAGGATAAACATGAGCGCTCTTTTTCCCATTCTTGGGTCCTTCGAGGGAGGCGCTCAACACAACGAACAAGGCAATCGGACTATAATGCTTGAAGACTCTCACTTAGCTATAGAATTCTATAATTTTAAATTTCGGGCGAAGCCCCTAGGGTTCGGAAGACCGATTTCGGGGCGCTATCCACGCCTAGGCCGGACAAAGCCGACTCCTCGCTCTAAGGGGCATAAGTCTTTAGGGACTCGAAAACCTCTCGAACAGCGACCAGCTCTCGCCTCAACATGACGGTCAGTTTTAGCTTTCTATACTGAGGTTCTTAGCCCAGCTCAACTGGGGCACAATCGCAGTAGTTCTCCTAGTGCTACCTTAGCCGATATGACCGAATGTAAGGTACCAAAACATAGTAGCCGAGCAAATCCAACTATTGACCCAAGACATGATTCCGAGCCGATGCATATAATGATATAAGTTTGGGGTGCCGCACTTGTAAAAGTGTTCGGACTTCTCACACCGTGTTTTGGGGTACTTAAGCCCCTGGAGTATTGGCCGTACCAAAGTGTACGGGCAACATGTCATTAATGAACATATATTCGTAAAAAAGAGTAATGCAATAATAGACGGAAGCTATGCATTGTTTATTTAAAAAGGCTGCGATCAAAGCAGAACGATACAAATAGTGCTATAAGCAAAAGATGGGACTATTTAACATGTCCTTTCCAGGGGCGAGCTGCGGAATGGTATGTGAAACAGGTATACTGTTCGTTATAGAGACCACCTTAGAGTTCCGTAGTGCGGCGTAGCTTTCTGCTCCCCTGGTTGTTGTATCGTTTGTGCGGCGGCAATTGTACTGCCGGACAGGCCTTCTGAAGAGTGGAGTGCTGAAAGTAAGAGAAAATGAAGAAGTCGGCAGCCCCTAGTGCGGTTTAAGCCGTGTTTCGGGCGTGCCGTGATGGTGCCCCTCCCCCTTTGCCCATGGTATTTCCAGAGCGTAGTTATGTACGCGCAACACTGGTTTCGCAAGTTCGCGAGAGCTGGGGTTGGGGCCGCATTGCTACACTTGCTCGGAACGTGCCAGGCGGTCTTGTTGTAGGTTACTCCGGGCGCGCTTGACGGTGTCCAGACGTTAAATGGACAGACTGGAGAATTGCCTTGAGAGGCTACTTTGTACTTCCGCTGCGATAGCCGCCATATGCTCGTCCGTTTGGAGAGAGGGTTCGGTGTTTCCATTGACCATGATGACTCCTCGAGGGCCTGGCATCTTGAGCTTGAGGTATGCGTAGTGCGGCACCACATTGAACTTGGCAAATGCGGTTCGCCCGAGCAGTGCGTGACAGCCACTGCGGAACGGGACTATGTCAAAGATTAACTCCTCGCTTTGGAAATTATCCGGAGATCCGAAGACCACTTCAAGTGTAACTGAGCCTGTATAGTTGGCCTCTACACCTGGTATGACGCCTTTAAAGGTCGTTTTAGTGGGTTTAATCCTCGAGGGATCGATGCCCATTTTCCGCACTGTATCCTGGTAAAGCAGGTTCAGGCTGCTGTCGTCGTCCATAAGGACTCTAGTGAGGTCAAATCCGTCAATAATTGGGTCTAGAACCAATGCGGTGAATCCGCCATGACGGATGCTAGTGGGGTGGTCCCTTTGATCAAAAGTGATCGGGCAGGAAGACCATGGGTTGAACTTTGGGGCGACTGGCTCCATTGCGTATACGTCCCTTAGCGCACGCTTCCGCTCCCTCTTGGGGGCGTGGGTTGCGTATATCATGTTCACCATCCGCACTTGTGGGGCAAAACCTTTCTGTCCACTGTTATTCGGCGGCCGGGGCTCCTCCTCGTCATCGCTATGCAGCCCCTTGTCCCTGCTTTCGGCATTTAACTTGCCTGCCTGCTTGAACACCCAACAATCCCTGTTGGTGTGATTGGCTAGTTTTTCGGGGGTGCCATGTATCTGGCATGAGCGGTCGAGTATTTGGTCCAAACTGGACGGGCCCGGAGTATTTCTTTTGAATGGCTTTTCCGCTGACCGGGTTTAGAGCCTCTGAATCCGGCATTAACTGACGTATCCTCAGCATTGTCGCCGTTAATGCGGCGCTTTTGCTTGTTGTGACGCAACCTGCCACTGCTGTCCTTGGTATCCGAATTACCAGGGCTCTTGGTCATGTTATTGCTGCGAGCTAGCCAGCTGTCTTCTCCCGCACAAAAGCGGGTCATAAGTGTTGTGAGGGCTGCCATAGATTTCGGCTTTTCCTGTCCTAGGTGCCGTGCAAGCCACTCATCGTGGATGTTATGCTTGAAGGCTGCTAGGGCCTCTGCGTCCGGACTGTCGACGATTTGATTTTTCTTGGTTAGGAACCGTGTCCAGAATTGTCTAGCCGATTCCTCTGGCTGCTGAATTATGTGGCTTAGGTCATCGGCGTCTGGTGGTCGCACATAAGTGCCCTGGAAATTGTAGAGGAATGCGGCTTCCAGGTCCTCCCAACAACCAATTGATTCTGCTGGCAAGCTGTTAAGCCAATGCCGAGCTGGTCCTTTAAGCTTGAGTGGGAGGTATTTGATGGCGTGTAGGTCATCACCGCGGGCCATGTGGATATGAAGGAGATAGTCCTTGATCCATACCGCAGGATCTGTTGTGCCATCGTATGATTCGATGTTCACGGGTTTGAAACCCTCGGGGATTTGATGATCCATTACTTCATCTATGAAGCATAGTGGGTGTGCGACGCCTCTGTATTGGGCTATATCACTATGCAGCTCAAACGAGCTTTGTCTACTGTGTTCGGCCCGGCCGGATTTACTGTATCCGACGTGACGAGTACCGTCTCGTGCCGTGGGGCGCCCACGCAATCCATAGATCGATCTTGTTTGCCTTGCCTTGTCTTCCAATATATCTCGCAGGGCTGGCACGTTTTCCTGTTCCTTGGTATTTTTTAAGCGGCGTCGGGGTGCGGCTTGAGTGGAGGGCCGAGAGGCCTCTCTGTCATGGCCACGGGGTGGCCGGTCGGCCGCATCATGCGCTGGTGATGTAGGTTTAGGTGCTTCCTCCTCTAATCGGGGTAGCAACCTGCGCTTTGGGTAGCTCTTGGAGGGGCGTTCGAGTTCATACTCTTCGGCCGCAAGGACTTCAGTCCATCTGTTGGCTAGCAAATCTTGATCAGCTCTAAGTTGTTGAAGTTTTTTCTTGAGGCTGCTCGCCATGGCCATAATCCTACGTTTGAAATGCTCTTGTTCGACGGGATCCTCCGGCACGACAAATTCGTCGTCGTCAAGGCTTGCCTCGTCTTCGGAGGGAGGCATATAATTATCGTTCTCGACCTCTCTGTCTACCGCTCTCTCATAAGGGCTGGCTTCTCCATCCTCCTGTGCTGAATCTTGCTGGAGGTGGTTGTCTTCGGCACTGTCCGGGGTGTTATTATCTCCCGTGCCGGAATCACCATTTTTGCTTTGGCGGGATTTAGAGCGGCGCAGCTGATGCCGGCGTTTAGGCTGCTTCTTGGAGGGGTCATCCACCGCTGTTCCATCGCCATTTCCTTCTTTTGGAGTGTCCACCATGTATATATCATACGACGAGGTGGCTTTCTAGTGCCCTATAGGCGCTGGTTCTTGATCGTCTCCTACATCGGCGTCCATACCGTCGATGTCTTCGGAGTCGAAGTCGAGCATGTCGGTTAAATCATCGACAGTGGCTACGAAGTGGGTGGTGGGTGGGCTCTGAATTTCTTCATCATTCGCATCCCAACCTTGCTGACCATAGTCCGGCCAGGGCTCTCCTGATAAAGAGAGAGACTTTAGTGAATTCAGAATATCGCCGAAGGGCGAGTGCTGAAAGATGTCCGCGGCGGTGAACTCCATGATCGGCGCCCAATCGGGTTCGATCGGTAGGGGCGCGGAGGGCTCGGAGTCTAGAGAGGAGTCCGGCTCCTTGGAGTCACGGGCTTTGCAGAGAATAGGGCTGGTGTTCGGCTCGATCGCCGTAGAGATTGCAGCCACCGACGCGGTGTCCAACCACCCATCCTCGATTGGCGCAGTTGGTTCTGAATTAAGGGTCGGAGCTGATGCGGGTGCGGCCTCCAGGGCACTGTTTGGCGGCAGAGCTAGATCATGCCCAACCTGACAGTGCGGCGCACTCGGCTGCGACTCAAATCCGTCGAAGATCAAGTCTCCGCGGAGGTCGGCCGTGTAGCTCAAACTTCCAAATCTGACCTGATGGCTAGGGGCGTAGCTTTCGATCTGCTCCAGATGGCCAAGCGAATTGGCCCGCAGTGCAAAGCCGCCAAATACGAAGATCTGTCCGGGGAGAAAAGTCTCACCCTAGATCGCATCGTTGTTGATGATCGGAGGAGCCGTCGGGTCTAAAAGTGATGACACAGAGGAACTCTCGATGAAAGCACCAATGTCGGTGTCAAAACCGGCGGATCTCGGGTAGGGGGTCCCGAACTGTGTGTCTAGGCGGATGGTAACAGGAGACAAGGGACGCAATGTTTTTACCCTGGTTCGGGCCCTCTCGATGGAGGTAAAACCCTACTCCTGCTTGATTAATATTGATGATATGGGTAGTACAAGAGTAGATCTACCACGAGCAAGGAGGCTAAACCCTAGAAGCTAGCCTATGGTATGATTGTTGTTCGTCCTACGGACAAAAACCCTCCGGTTTATATAGACACCGGAGAGGGCTAGGGTTACACAGAGTCGGTTACAATGGTAGGAGATCTACATATCCGTATCGCCAAGCTTGCCTTCCACGCGAAGGAAAGTCCCTTCCGGACACGGGACGAAGTCTTCAATCTTGTATCTTCATAGTCTAGGAGTCTGGCTGAAGGTATAGTCCGGCTATCCGGACACCCCCTAATCCAGGACTCCCTCAGGGTGGGCGGCGAATTTCTTCGTCATCCGCATCCCAATCCTGCCGGACATAGTTCGGCCAGGACTCTCCTGACAGGGAGAGAGAACTTAATGAGTTTAGTATGTCACTGAAGGGCGAGTGCTGAAAGATATCCGCGGAGGTGAACTCCATGATCGACGCCCAGTCAGATTCGATAGGCACGGGCGCAGGCGGTTCGGAGTCCGTGGCCGGGGAAGAATCCGGTAGTTTGGTGTCACGGCTCTTGTGAAGGGTAAGGTCGATACTCGGCTCGATCGCCGCTGAGAATGCGGCCTCTGTGGCAGGGTCTATCCACCCGTCCATGGATGGCGCAATTGCTTCAAATTGAGGGTCGGAGCGGTTGCCGGTGCGGCCTCCTGAACATTATCCGATGGTAGAGCTAAATCATGCTCATCGTGACCGTGCGGCGCACTCCGCAGGGGCTCGAATCCATCGAAGATCAAGTCTGTGCGGATGTCGGCCGTGTAGTTTACGCTTCCAAACCTGACCTGGTGGCCAGGGGCTTAACTCCCGATCTGCTCCAGATGGCCAAGCGAGTTGGCCTATAGTGCGAAGCCCCCGAATACGAAGATCTGTCCGGGGAGAAAAGTCTCACCCTGGACTGCATCGCTATCGATGATTGAAGGAGCCATCAAGCCTAATGATGACGACACAGAGGAACTCTCAATGAAAGCACCAATGTCGGTGTCAAAACCGGCGGATCTCGGGTAGGGGGTCCCGAACTGTGCGTCTAAGGCGGATGGTAACAGGAGGCAGGGGACACGATGTTTACCCAGGTTCGGGCCCTCTTGATGGAGGTAATACCCTATGTCCTGCTTGATTGTTCTTGATAATATGAGTAGTACAAGAGTTAATCTACCACGAGATCAGAGAAGCTAAACCCTAGAAGCTAGCCTATGGTATGATTGTTGTTGTTGGTCCTATGGACTAAACCCTCCGATTTATATAGACACTGGAGGGGGCTAGGGTTACACAGAGTCGGTTACAAGGAAGGAGATCTACATATCCGTATTGCCAAGCTTGCCTTCCACGCCAAGGAGAGTCCCATCCGGACACAGGACAAAGTCTTCAATCTTGTATCTTCATAGTCCAACAGTCCGGCCAAAGGATATAGTCCGGCTATCCGGATACCCCCTAATCCAGGACTCCCTCACTCGCGATACATCAAGATCGTATCATCTCAAGAATACGAGAGAGAGAGAGAGAGAGAGATCAAACACATAGCTACTGGTACATACCCTCAGCCCCGAGGGAGAACTACTCCCTCCTCGTCATGGAGAGCACCGGGATGATGAAGATGGCCACCGGAGAAGGATTACCCCCTCCGGCAGGGTGCCGGAACGGGTCTAGATTGGTTTTCGCTGGCTACGGAGGCTTCTGGCGGTGGAACTCCCGATCTATTGTGTGTTCGGGAAGTTTTAGTATACGTAGGTATATATGGGTGAAAGAAGCACGTCGGTGGACCGAAGGGGGGCCACGAGGCAGGGGGCGCGCACTAGGGGGGTGGGCGTGCCCCCCACCCTCGTGGGCACCTCCCTTCTTTCCTGACGTGCGCTCCAAGCTTTTCCGGTAGCTTTCTGTCGGTGTACTAGAGTAGGGGTACCCTATTACCCCGAACTTGTGCACGGGCAGTCGCAGCATCCCGCGGCAAGGCTTGCCGCGGTGGCCGGCAAGACCCCCCGCGGCTACTTTGAAGACCATTCAAGAACAAAGTACTAAAACCAAGGCCCCGGCAAGAGGAGCTTGCCGGGAAGACCAACCAAGGCCCCGACAAGAGGAACTTGCCGGGAAGACCAACCAAGGCCCCGGCAAGAAAAGCTGGCCGGGAAGAAGACAAGACCCCGGCAAGATGAGCTTGCCGGGAAGGCCACTCAAGGCATACCAAGAAAGCTTGCCGCGACGCACCGCGCGTCCCGGCAAGGCCCGGTGAGCGACAAGCTCCCGAATACGACAAGGCGACGACCGCGGCAAGGAGCTTGCCGCGGGAAACCCCCACTTCGTGCCCGCGCTCCAGCACACCTGCCAACGTGTCGCTCTGGGACCTTCCCAAGCAAACGTGGCAGAGAGGCCGTGCAGCTAGGGGTGCACGGTGGCAAGCAGGCGCTGACAAGATAACCATCGTGGCAAGCAGGAGCTGACAAGGTAACCATCGTGGCAAACGGTGGCGTCCCTAGTGGTCCATTTCGGTACTGTTTAGGCGACACAGACGGGCAATTAATGCCCTTGTCCCCTGCCGCCAGGGTTAGGTATGATAACACTGTACAGGTAGCTGTACCAATCGCCACTTTTACAATTTTGTCCCCCGTTGCTATGTCGGTAACCCCTTGAGCATATAAAAGGAGGCCTGAGTGCAACGAGGGGGGGGGTGAGCCAGTTCGTCCACTCACGCTCGGTCTCGCTAGCCGCCGGTGTGTACTGTAGCACTCCGCGCTCCCGAGCTAGAAATCAATACAAACCACAAAGCAGGAGTAGGGTTTTACGCATCCGTGCGGCCCGAACCTGGGTAAACCGCTCGCGTGCTTCGCCTCGATCTGCTCTTTGCGCGACCTCCGCCCCCGCCGAACCGAAAGGGACCCGGTCCGCCGGTCCCATAGGTGCCCGTGGATCAGCAACCCCGGCATCTCTGGTGCGCCAGGTAGGGGGCGTCGAAGTTGTGTGAATCAGATCCGGCGTCCTTGCGAGCTAGATCTTTTTCATCTTCATCAACATCAGATCCGGCGTTCTCGCGAGCCAGATCTTCACCATCTTCATCAACATGCCGCCGAAGAAGAAAGTTTCGGAGGCCGCTGCTCCGTCCGCGCCGAGCCAGCCACCGCCGGAGCAAACGGTTGGTGGGGCAGGCGCCGGCGGAAGAACACGCGTCAACGAGGGGACTCACGGTGCTGCCAGGTCCCAGGACAAGGCTGCGCTGCCCACCGGCAGCGTAGCCGGCTCCCATAATGACCGGGCGCACTCCAAGACCTCGGCGTCCGTGCATGCACCGCGCCCATCTCAAGAGGCGCGGGACCGGCAGCGTCATGGTACTCACGGTACCATGTGTTCGCTAGATCAAGATCGAGCTGGTGGATCTCGGAGCGCTCTGGACCGCCATGCACGTCAACCTGCTGACGAGCAAGGGAGATAAGTTGCCAAAGTTTGAGCAATCAGATTTTTTAAATTTGATGTTATCTCCCTCGAACGACCGTGCTTTGTATGTAAAACCTGTGTGCGGAGGAGCCAACTTGTAGCTGGCTGCACCCTCACGTTGTTTCGAGCTCGCTCAACAACCTAAGTGAGCTGCGACTAGTTGCTTAGCTGGCCGCGCCCTTACCTTGTTTCGAGTCTGCTCAACAACGTGAGTGAGCTGCGACTAGTTGCTTAACTAGCCGCGCCCTTACTTTGCTTTGAGTCCGCTCAGCAACTTAAGTGAGCTGCAACTAGCTGCGACAAGGTTTCTTGCCGGTAGCGGCACCGCTAGCAGGCTGCTGACGTTCCGCACTCAGCGCTCGCGGCTCGGGTGCCTGCACCGGCAAGTTCCCTAAAAGCGTAGGGCAAAAACATACAAAGCGAGGAATCAAGTAAAGGGAGTAACGTGAGCAAGGCGACCTTGTTCTTCGGCACGTTCATTCCGCCAAGAATTCCAACAAGTTGACGCCGGAGTGGGAAAGCCCTTACCGGGTGAAACGAGTCACTAGGCCCGGCGCTGTCCGCCTTGAGACCGAAGATGGCATTCCGGTGAGCAACTCCTGGAACATCGAGCCTCTTCGTAAGTTTTACCCGTAAGGCGCGGTTGTCGGACCCTGTCCGGCAACCACCCTTATGTACAAGTCTTGCCGCTGTTGCATGTGATCCTTGTACAAAGCCGGGCGCAGATCCCGTGCATAAGTAAAGATCATGTGCTCCGCACATTTTGTCAATTTTATGCTTCCTATTTCCTGGCATATATGATCTGACACTTTGTGCAGCACCTACTCCACGGTAAGCAATAACGAGCCATAAGGCTCCATATCTGTATTTTCTCTTGTTTCTTTTTCTCAAGGAAAGGAAGGCTCCCTCGCGCACAAGTTTGCCGGAGGGAGAGGAGAAGAAAAGGGTATGGACCAGGCGTCATTCAAGAATTTCGCCTTGCCGGGAAGCAAACAACAGAAAAGATAAGTTGCCAAAGTTTGAGCAATCAAATTTTTTAAATTTTAAGTTATCTCCCTTGAACGACCGCGCTTTGTATGTAAAACCTGTGCGCGGAGGAGCCAACTCGTAGCTGGCTGCGCCCTCACATTGTTTCGAGCTCGCTCAACAACCTAAGTGAGCTGCGACTAGTTGCTTAGCTGGCCGCGCCCTTACCTTGTTTCGAGTCTGTTCAACAACGTGAGTGAGCTGCGACTAGTTGCTTAACTAGCCGCGCCCTTACTTTGCTTCGAGTCCGCTCAGCAACTTAAGTGAGCTGCAAATAGCTGCGACAAGGTTTCTTGCCGGTAGCGGCACCGCCAGCAGGCTGCTGATGTTCCGCACTCAGCGCTCGCGGCTCGGGTGCCTGCACCGGCAAGTTCCCTAAAAGCGTAGGGCAAGAACATACAAAGGAAAGAGTCAAGTAGAGGGAATAACATTGCAATGGCTACCCAGAACCAAGCTATATTGCAAAAATAACTTGTCGCAGCTCTGATAAATTGTTTTCATGACGAGGTAAACAGCGACAAGAAAAGAAGAAATGAGCGGCCTAATCTACGCGATCGCCCTCGACCCGCTTGATCCCGCTCACCTTGTCCACAATGGGTGCGACAAGGGCCTTGAGCTCCTCCAGATCAGCTTCTGGCGGCAAGGACCTGAGGATGTTGGTGAGGCGGAGGCCCGGATTGCGGAAGGCCACCTTCATCAACACTTTCTCGAGGGCTCCTGCGCAGATCTCGCGCGACTCGTCAGCTAGTTGCTTCGGGATCCTCTCCCGGAGTCGCCGAAGGGCCGTCGCCACGCCCTTGAAGAACAGGACGAGCTTGGCGCTGGGTTGGAGGTTGTCGTCGGTGGAATACCCGAGATCCTCTATCCCCAGTTGCGCTAGCTCCTTGTCGATGTCCATGGCGGCGTTCACAAGGCTCTCCGTCCAGTGCGTCATGGTCTCCCTGAAGGCGTTCTGGGCGGTGGCAGCGCTCTCCAGTAGCGCCTTGTCGGCCTTGATTTCCTCCTTCAAGGCCGCCTCCCACTCCTTGGCGCTGTCCAGAGTCTTGGTCAAAGTGGTTAGCTTCAACTCAAGATCCACGTTGGAGACCTTGGCGGCGCTGAGCTCCTTTCCCTTCTCGGAGAGATCGGCCTCCAGCCGCGCAACCTTCGCCTTCAACTCCTCCTTGGCGGCCTCGGCGGCGGCGGCAGCGTCCTCCGCTTGCTTGAGGGCTCCGCCAAGCTTCTCCTCGCGCGAGGCGAGCTCCTCCTCATGGGCGTCGAGATTGACCTTCCGCTGCGCCAGCTCGCCCTCTTCCGCGGCTAGCTTCACAGCGGCAAGTCGCTGGCGCTCTTCGGCTTCGGCCCTCTCGAGGAGCAAGGCCTTCTGCGCTTCAACGAGCCGCTCACGCTCCTCCGCCAGGGATCGGAGGGCTTCCCGGTGGAAACCCCCGAGCTCTTCCGCGCGCTTTTCAATGTCTGCCCCCGCCTTCGCGACAAGCGCCTCGCGGGACTCCAGCTTGGCTTGTCGCGTGCGGTAGAGCGACATCAACCTGCGCAGCAGCCGCTCTTCTTCGGGCTCGTTGCTGCTGCTGCTTGGCGCGTCGACCAGCTTCAGCCCCGCGGAGGCGAGCACTTCTCCGTCGAAGACCTCCCCCTCGACCGGCGCTCTGGAGCTTGATGCCCAGGGAAGATTGATGAAGACGTCGTCGCCGGCCTTCAGGTAGACGCCTGGCTGGGGTTCTCCGGAGCCTGGTGCTGTGGTAGCGGCGGACGGGTCGGTGGTCGGTGCAGCGCCTGGCGCTCCTGCGGCCTCAGGGCCGTCAGTACAATCGCCAGACCCCTCGCCAGTTGTCGCGGCGTCTGCCTTGGCGGCCTCTGCGCCGGCGGCGTCGCCACCATCGGTTGCCTCGTCAGCGGCGACCTCGGCTTCCATCTGCTCCGCAGCGGGTGGATCTGTAGACCGGAAAAAGGGGGAAGAGTCAAGCAAAATCCAGCAAAAACTCAAGAAAATCAAGAGAAGAACCCAAGGGAAGTTTCGAAGCGAGAGGAGTACCTGCAGTCGTGGTCTCCGCCGTCGGGGGGCTATTGGCGTTGTCCCTCGCCGGAGAACCCTCCCTTGCCGGAGACTTCTCCCTTGCCGGAGATCCTTCCCTTGCCGGAGAATTCTCCCTTGTCGGGGGATTCTCCCTTGGCTCTTGGTGGGGCTGCTCGGCCCCTACACAAGTCAACAAGCAGATATCAGCAAAGACAAGTACCCATGCGCGCCTCGCCGCGGAAAATAATTCACACACTTACGCTGGGGGCTGCCATGGAGGAAAGTCGCCAGGTCCGGCAAGCTTGTCTCGGGCACGCCACCTGCCGTCGCAGCGGGCTGGTCCTCGACAACGATCACCGGGGCCTTGGCTCTCTTTGCCGCTCTTTGGGCCAGAGTCCTAAGAAGGAACAAATTCAGAGCAAAGCAAATGAGATACAAGACCAACAGCAAGAGTTGAAGAAATGCAAGTACAACAAGAGAAACTTACTCTTCTTCCTCTTCCTCGTCGGAGCTTAACGCGGAGAAGTCGAAGCCCGGCGTGCGCCCGGCACAAGGAGGCGGAGGAGAAGCTTCCCTTGGCCGCTTGGAGGGAGCAGTGGCGGCGGCCTGAGACGTCCCCACTCCGGCTGTTGGCACGGCGCGAGTAGCGGCAGGGACTGAAGCGGTGGTCCGGCTAGACTCCGCTCCATTTGCCGTCGTAGCACGAGGCGCTCCCGCGGCAGCGGTGTCTGCCGTGGTCGAGCGCGTCACGCAGCGTGGCGACTGTCGGCCCGCTTGCCGCTCCGCCACATCACAAGCCTTGCGGAGACGCCTTCTTGGTGGGGTGGAGGCCCTGCTTGAAGTAAGCTGCCTGAAGGCGAGGAGGAAGAAGAGTTGATTTCCAATGAGCCGCTCATGTCCCTGGCGGGCTCGCTCGGCTCGGCGTCACGCCTGACAAGCTCCTTCTTGCCGGCGGCGTCCCCTCGCTCGGCATGGCTTGCCGCTTCCGCTGCATCAGCCTCCTCCACAGTAAAACGAACTCGCCCACGGTTGCGGCTGCCGCTGCCTCCTCCATCCTGGTGGCGATGAGCGCCAACTCCGCATCCGTGGTGTCGCGGGTGAGGCCGTCCTTCTCGTCGAGACGGATTGGCACTTCCACCAAGTCGTCGAAGAACTGCTGCACGACCTCGTCGGCGGGTTCCTGCCAAGTTGGCACAATTCCATGCGAGTCGCACTCCGGCATCATTGCGCGGATGCGGTCGAGCTCGGAATTGTTGCACAAAGGCACGACACCCCCCGGCAACCTGAACACCTTGGGATGCTAGGGGTCATATCTGAACAGCTCCTGCAGCATCGCATCGAGCTCCAGGACTGTGAAGTTGTAATTCAGGCCTGGCCGCAGCCTCATGATGTCTGCCGCGTTCTTGAACTCCCAAGTGGGCCTCCCCCGTTCCTGCAGGGGGGCGATGCGGCGGCGAAGGAAGTCTGTGCCAACAGCGCCAACAGTAAGCCCGGCAAACCTCAGGCGCAGGATCCTGGTAACGGCAATCTTCAGCCTGGCGTCCTCCGGGGCCACGTCACTCCAATCGCCGCCGCGTGCTACTGGGGCTTTGTGCTGGGAGGTGAATGGCTGCAGATCCTCTTCGTCAATCCAGCACCAATCCGCTCTCCACTCCTCCCACTTGCCGCGGAACTCTCCATCCAGATAGGTCTCCTTCATGCCGGACCTTGAGATCCAGGCAATCCTGCCGGATAGAGGCTCTCCTCTTTCTACTCGGGGTATGAAGAAGTGCCGGAAGAGGGCTACGTTGGGAAGGACTCCGACAAAGTTTTCGCAAAGGTGTGCGAAAACTGCCATTGTCAAGACGGCGTTGGGAGTGAAGTCAAGGAGATGGAACCCGTACGTATTCATGATAACGCAGAAGAAATCTGAGAAGGGCGGACAGAGCCCGCAGTAGAAGAACAGAGCAAAAAAGGGGTATCCGTTCGGAGCCTTCTTCGAAGTGATGGCGGGGAGTACCTTTGTGCGCGGATGCGTGCGCGTCTCCGCCGACCAGAAGAGGTAGTACTTCTCCTTCAGCTCCTTCGCGGAAAGCCTGGGGGGAAGACTGCTCGCTCCTTCCGCAGCGTCGCGAGCCGCTGCGCCTCGGTCGACTTCACGGCCTTCCCCTTGTCGGCTTTCGGAGCCATGGCGGAAGCAGTGGAGGAGGCCGACGGCGTTGGTGATGCTGGCGGCGATGGGGGGCGGGGCGCTGCTCTCTCTCTCTCTGCTCTGGGAAGGCGAGGGAGCGGCGGAGGTTTCTGAGATTGGAAACAGCAACGGGCGAATGTGCGAACTGCCCCCATTTCCTCTGCTTATAAAAGGGAAGGGGGGGGGCGGACGTTCCGCATTTCCGAATAAAATAACCACCCACGATCTTGCCCACGACGCCGGATTCAACGCATGCCGTTCCGGGCGTGCGCGGTGGAAGCGGGGAATGCGGCGTGACCTAGGCCGCGCGTGCCCGTGCACTGTTTTGGGCCTGGCCCAACAGCGCTCGGCACCGTGTCTGGCCCAGGCCCGGGGGCTCCTGTCGGTGTACTAGAGTAGGGGTACCCTATTACCCCGAACTTGTGCACGGGCAGTCACAGCATCCCGCGGCAAGGCTTGCCGCGGTGGCCGCCAAGACCCCCCCGCGGCTACTTTGAAGACCATTCAAGAACAAAGTACTAAAACCAAGGCCCCAGCAAGAGGAGCTTGCCGGGAAGACCAACCAAGTCCCCGGCAAGAGGAACTTGCCGGGAAGACCAACCAAGGCCCCGGCAAGAAAAGCTGGCCGGGAAGAAGACAAGACCCCGGCAAGAGGAGCTTGCCGGGAAGGCCACTCAAGGAATACCAAGAAAGCTTGCCGTGACGCACCGCGCGTCCTAGCAAGGCCCGGTGAGCGACAAGATCCCGAATACGACAAGGCGACGACCGCGGCAAGGAGCTTGCCGCGGGAAACCCCCACTTCGTGCCCGCGCTCCAGCACACCTGGCAACGTGTCGCTCTGGGACCTTCCCAAGCACACGTGGCAGAGAGGCCGTGCAGCTAGGGGTGTGCGGTGGCAAGCAGGCGCTGACAAGATAACCATCGTGGCAAGCAGGCGCTGACAAGGTAACCATCGTGGCAAACGGTGGCGTCCCTAGCGGTCCATTTCGGTACTGTTTAGGCGAAATAGACGGGCAATTAATGCCCTTGTCCCCTGCCGCCAGGGTTAGGTATGATAACACTGTACAGGTAGCTGTACCAACCGCCATTTTTACAATTTTGCCCCCCGTTGCTATGTCGGTAACCCCTTGAGCATATAAAAGGAGGCCCGAGTGCAACGAGGGGGGGGGGGGTGAGCCAGTTCGTCCACTCACGCTCGGTCTCGCTAGCCTCCGGTGTGTACTGTAGCACTCCGCGCTCCCGAGCTAGAAATCAATACAAACCACAAAGCAGGAGTAGGGTTTTACGCATCCGTGCGGCCCGAACCTGGGTAAACCGCTCGCGTGCTTCGCCTCGATCTGCTCTTTGCGCGACCTCCGCCCCCCGCCGAACCGAAAGGGACCCGGTCCGCCGGTCCCATAGGTGCCCGTGGATCAGCAACCCCGGCACTTTCCTTCCAAAAATAACTTCTGCAGTTGATTTTGTTCCGTTTCGACTCCGTTTGATATTCCTTTTCTTCGAAACACTGAAATAGGCAAAAAACAGCAATTCTAGGCTGGGCCTCCGGTTAATAGGTTAGTCCCAAAAATAATATAAAGATGTATAATAAAGCCCAATATTGCCCAAAACAGTAGATAATATAGCATGGAGCAATCAAAAATTATAGATACGTTGGAGACGTATCAAGCATCTCCAAGCTTAATTCCTGCTCATCCTCGAGTAGGTAAATGATAAAAATAGAATTTTTGATGCGGAGTGCTATTTGGCATAATTTCAATGTAATTCTTAATTGTGGCATGAATATTCAGATCCGTAAGATTCAAGATAAAAGTTCATATTGACATAAAAATAATAATACTTCAAGCATACTAACTAAGCAATCATGTCTTCTCAAAATAACATGGCCAAAGAAAGTTCATCCCTACAAAATCATATAGTTTAGTCATGTTTCATTTTCGTCACACAAGAATGCTCTCATCATGCACAAGCCCGATGACAAGCCAAGCAATTGTTTCATACTTTAGTAATCTCAAACTCATAAACCTTCATGCAATACATGAGCGCGAGCCATGGATATAGCACTATGGGTGGAATAGAATATAATGAGGGGGGTTATGTGGAGAAGACAAAAAGGAGAAAGTCTCACATCAACGAGGCTAATCAATGGGCTATGGAGATGCCCACTGATTGATGTTAATGCAAGGAGTTGGGATTGCCATGCAACGGATGCACTAGAGCTATAAATGTATGAAAGCTCAACAAAAGAAACTAGTGGGTGTGCATCCAACTTGCTTGCTCACGAAGACCTAGGGCACTTGAGGAGGCCCATTGTTGGAATATACAAGCCAAGTTCTATAATGAAAAATTCCCACTAGTATATGAAAGTGATAACATGAGAGACTCTCTACTATGAAGATCATAGTGCTACTTTGAAGCACAAGTGTGGTAAAAGGATAGTAACATTGTCCCTTCTCTCTTTTTCTCTCATTTTTTGGGCCTTTTCTTTTTTTATGGCCTTTATCTTTTTTTGGGCCTTCTCTCTTTTTATGGCCTTTTTTTATTCCTCACTTGGGATAATGCTCTAATAATGATGATCATCACACTTCTATTTATTTACAACTCCATGATTACAACTTGATACTAGAACAAAGATGACTCTATATGAATGCCTCTGGCGGTGTACCGGGATATGCAATGAACCAAGAGTGACATGTATGAAAGAATTATGAACGGTGGCTTTGCCACAAATACTATGTCAACTACATTATCATGCTAAGCAATATGACAATGATGAATGTGTCATGATGAATGGAATGATGGAAAGTAGCATGGCAATATATCTCGGAATGGCTATGGAAATGCCATAATAGGTAGGTATGGTGGCTGTTTTGAGGAAGATATAAGGAGGTTTATTTGTGACAGAGCGTATCATATCACGGGGTCTGGATGCACCGGCGAAGTTTGCGCCAACTCTCAATGTGAGAAAGGGCAATGCACGGTACCGAAGAGGCTAGCAAGGATGGAAGGGTGAGAGTGCGTATAATCCATGGACTCAACATTAGTCATAAAGAACTCACATACTTATTGCAAAAATCTACAAGTCATCAAAAACCTTGGCACTACGCGCATGGATAGATTGGTAGGAAAAGACCATCGCTCGTCCCCGACCGCCAATCATAAGGAGGACAATCAAATAACACCTCATGTTTCAAAATTGTTACACAACGTTTACCATATGTGCAAGCTGCGGGACTTGCAAACTTCAACACAAGCATTTATCAAATTGAGAACTACTCAACTAGCACGACTTTTATATTATTACCTTCATATCTCAAAACAATCATGAAGCATCAAACTTCTCTTAGTATTCAATACTCTATATGAAAGTTTTATTATTAATCTTGCATACCTAGCATATTAGGATTTTAAGCAAATTACCATGCTATTTAAGACTCTCGAAATAATATAAGTGAAGAATGAGAGTTCATCTATTTCTTCAAAATAAAACTACCACCATTCTCTAAAAGATATAAGTGAAGCACTAGAGCAAATGACAAACTACTCCGAAAGATATAAGTGAAGATCAGTGAGTAGTCGAATAATTATGCAACTATCTGAAGACTCTCTAACATTTAATAATTTCAGATCTTGGTATTTTATTCAAACATCAAGCAAAGCAAAATAAAATGGCATCTAAGAATAGCAAACATCATGTGAAGAAGTAAAAACTTAGGATCAACCGATACTAACTGATAGTTGTTGAAGAAGAAAGGTGGGATGCCAACCGGGGCATCCCCAAGCTTAGACGCTTGAGACTTCTTGAAATATTATCTTGGGGTGCCTTGGGCATCCCCAAGCTTGAGCTTTTGTGTCTCCTTAATTCCTCTCATATCACGGTCTCCCTAAATCTCAAAAGCTTCATCCACACAAAACTCAACAAGGACTCGTGAGATAAGTTAGTATAAACCATAGCCAAAACCTTATCATACTGTACTGTAGCAAATCACTAAAATTATTATTAAACATTGCATAATAAATTCCTCTGCATATTTAATAGTCCTATCCTCAAATAGAATCATTAAAGAAGCAAACATATGCAAACAATGCAAACATAACAGCAATCTTCCTAAACAGGATAATCTGTAAAGAATGCTGCAACATCCATACTTCCCTAGATCCAAAAATTATGAAATAAAATTCCCACTGTAGTAAATTTATCAGAGCTTAATATTCAAAAGGTTTCAATATTTTATCACATTCTTACTTTTCTAGGGAATTATTGCAACAGCGGTAAACTTTCTGTTTTCAAACAGCAACATGTGGACTTCTAACATAGGCATAGTAAAGGCTATCAATGCCACTTTTATTGAAATAAAATATGCAAAACATTGTTATAAATAACAGCAAGAAAATACTAACAAAATAAATTGACTCTCCAAGCAAAACACATATCATGTGGTGAATAAAAATATAGCTCCAAGTAAAGTTACCGATGAACGAAGACAAAAGAGGGGATGCCTTCCGGGGCATCCCCAAGCTTAGGCTCTTGGCTATCCATGAATATTACCTTGGGTTGCCTTGGGCATCCCCAAGCTTAGGCTCATGCCACTCCTTATTCCATAGTACATCGAATCTTTACCCAAAACTTGAAAACTTCACAACACAAAACTTAACAGAAAACTCGTAAGCTCCGTTAGCGAAAGAAAACAAAACACCACTTCAAGGTACTGTAATGAACTCATTCTTTATTTATATTGGTGTTAAACCTACTGTATTCCAACTTCTCTATGGTTTATAAACTATTTTACTAGCCATAGATTCATCAAAATAAGCAAACAACACATCGAAACAGAATCTGTCAAAAACAGAACAGTCTGTAATAATCTGGATCAAACGTATAGTTCTGGAGCTCATAAAATTCTCAAATAAATTTCTGGACCTGAGGAATTTATCTATTAATCGTCTTAAAAAAGAATTAACTAAATAGCACTTTCCAAATAAACATGGCAGCAATTCACGTGAGCGCTAAAGTTTCTGTTTTTTACAGCATGATCAACAAGACTTTGCCCGAGTCTTCCCAAAGGTTCTACTTGGCACAAACACTAATTAAAAGCATAAAACTCAATCATAACAGAGGCTATATAAATTATTTATTACTAAACAGGAACAAAAAGCAAGAAAAAAAATAAATTTGGGTTGCCTCCCAACAAGCGCTATCGTTTAACGCCCCTAGCTAGGCATGATGATTTTAACGATGCTCACATAAAAGATAAGAATTGAAACATAAAGGGAGCATCATGAAGAATATTACTAGCACATTTAAGTCTAACCCACTTCCTATGCATATGGATTTTGTGAGCAAACAACTTGTGGGAACAAGAATCAACTTGCATAGGAAGGTAAAACAAGCATAACTTCAAAACTTTAAGCACATAGAGAGGAAACTTGATATTATTGCAATTCCTGCAAGCATATATTCCTCCCTCATAATAATTTTCAGTAGCATCATGAATTAATTCAACAATATAACCAGCACCTAAATCATTATTTTCATGATCTACAAGCATAGAATTTTTATTACTCTCCACATAAGCAAAATTCTTCTCATTCGGAATAGTGGGGGTGTCATAAGAGACTTGAATACCATAAATTGTTTCCACATTAAAAGAGTAATGTTCAGAAAAAGGGTAATCATAATCATTAAAAGTTTTATAAATATAATCATCACTATTTTTATAGCATATGTATCATCACAATAATCATCATAGGTAGGAGGCATGCTATCATGATTATAAATTTGCATATCAAAACTTGGGAGACTAAAAATATCATCTTCATTAAACGTAGCATCCCCAAGCTTGGGACAAACATTAATTGCAGCAAATATATTCTCAAAAACATCATCATCAAACATAGCATCCCCAAGCTTGGGCCTTTTCATATCATAAGCATAATCACTTTCATCATCAATAGTATGGATAGCACCAATAGTATAGCAATTATCATATTCTTCCAAGCAAGTGCTAAAAAGATTTTCAAGATCATAAGAAGTATCATTATCTTCCACACTTATATTTTCATGAGGCATAATAGTAATAGGAGCAACATTATTTGGGGGAGATATCTTTTTACCTCTCTTTCTTTTTCTTTTCTTCTTCTTGACCACATCATGTGTGGGTTCAATCCTCTTTTTGGAGCTCTTTATTAATGAGATTGGTTGAATAGGAGGCTCCTCCTGTTACCTGATTCATCATAAGAAATAATAGGAGGATATTGGGAAGTCTCTTCCCTTTCATTAGTATTCTCTTCATCTTCTATTTGTTTTCTTTTCCTTATGTAATTGGCAATATAAGGATTTCCAATGCAATTCACCGCACAATATATATAAATCTATTCTAGATTAAAATCAAGAATTCCATCAAGAGAAAATTTTGGAATATCCTTAGTTATACGTTTAATTTCTTCATAACCCAAGAGCAAACTAAGTTCAGTATGATGTGCAAGGGAAATCAAGTCATCACAATTTTTGGACATGATACGATCAGGAAACAATTTGCATTGGGTACTAAAATGATCACGTTCATTGCAAAGTTCACAAGTAGGGCTAAGAAAAATTAAATTTCCAGCACATTCATCTAGCTCTTCTTGCAACAGTTTAGTTTCTAAGTACTTATGCCTCTTGCAATATCTATCTTCCCTATTTGGTGTGTACTTACGAACCCAATGCACTCCACAAAAATTGACATGTTTATAGGAGACATTTTCATCATAACTAGTGCAATCATCATTAGTATCATGGATATTCAAACAATTCGTAGTGACAACATTGCAATCATGCTCATCATTCAATGATTTAGTGCCAAACATTTTAATGCATTCTTCTTCAAGCACTTGAGCACAATTATCCTTTCCATCATACTCATGAAAGATATTAAAAAGGTGAAGCGTATGAGACAAACTCAGTTCCATTTTTTATAGTTTTCTTTTATAAACTAAACTTGTGATAAAACAAGAAACTAAAAGACTCGATTGCAAGATCTAAAGATATACCTTCAAGCGCTAACCTCCCCGGCAACGGCGCCAGAAAAGAGCTTGATGTATACTACACAACCTTCTTCTTGTAGACGTTGTTGGGCCTCCAAGTGCAGAGGTTTGTAGGACAGTAGCAAATTTCCCTCAAGTGGATGACCTAAGGTTTATCAATCCGTAGGAGGCGTAGGATGAAGATGGTCTCTCTCAAGCAACCCTGCAACCAAATAACAAAGAGTCTCTTGTGTCCCCAACACACCCAATACAATGGTAAATTGTATAGGTGCACTAGTTCGGCGAAGAGATGGTGATACAAGTGGTATATGGATGGTAGATAAAGGTATTTGTAATCTGAAATTATAAAAACAGCAAGGTAACTAATTATAAAAGTGAGCGTAAACGGTATTGCAATGCTAGGAAATAAGGCCTAGGGTTCATACTTTCACTAGTGCAAGTCCTCTCAACAATAATAACATAATTGGATCACATAACTATCCCTCAACGTGCAACAAAGAGTCACTCCAAAGTCACTAATAGCGGAGAACGAACGAAGATATTATGGTAGGGTACGAAACCACCTCAAAATTATTCTTTCCAATCAATCCATTGGGCTATTCCTATAAGTGTCACAAATAGCCCTAGATTTCGTACTAGAATAACACCTTAAGACACACATCAACCAAAACCCTAATGTCACCTAGATACTCCTATGCTACCTCAAGTATCCGTGGGTATGATTGTACGATATGCATCACACAATCTCAGATTCATCTATTCAACCAACACAAAGGACCTCAAAGAGTGCCCCAAAGTTTCTACCGGAGAATCAAGACGAAAACGTGTGCCAACCCCTATGCATAGGTTCATGGGCGGAACCCGCAAGTTGATCACCAAAACATACATCAAGTGAATCACGTGGTATCCCATTGTCACCACAGATACGCATGGCAAGACATTCATCAAGTGTTCTCAAATCTATAAAGACTCAATCCGATAAGATAACTTCAAAGGGGAAAGTCAATTCATTACAAGAGAGTAGAGGGGGGAAGAAACATCATAGGATCCAAATATACTAGCAAAGCTCGCGATACATCAAGATCGTATCATCTCAAGAACACGAGAGAGAGAGAGAGGTCAAACACATAGCTACTGGTACATACCCTCAGCCCGAGGGAGAACTACTCCCTCCTCATCATGGAGAGCACCGGGATGATGAAGATGGCCACCGAAGAAGGATTGCCCCCTCTGGCAGGGTGCCGGAACGGGTCTAGATTAGTTTTCGGTGGCTACGGAGGCTTTTGGCGGCGAAACTCCCGATCTATTGTGTGTTCTGGAAGTTTTAGGATTCATAGGTATATATGGGTGAAAGAAGTCCGTCGGTGGACCGAAGGGGGGGGGGCACGAGGCAGGGGGGCGCGCCCTAGGGGGGTGGGCGCGCCCCCCAACCTCGTGGGCACCTCCCTTCTTTCCTGACGTGCACTCCAAGCTTTTCCGGTAGCTTTCCGTCAAAAAATAACTTCTCAAGTTGATTTCGTTCCGTTTCAACTCCGTTTGATATTCCTTTTCTTCGAAACACTGAAATAGGCAAAAAACAACAATTCTGGGCTAGGCCTCCGGTTAATAGGTTAGTCCCAAAAATAATATAAACATGGATAATAAAGCCCAATATTGCCCAAAACAGTACATAATATAGCATGGAGCAATCGAAAATTTTAGATACGTTGGAGACATATGAGCGTCACAAACTCTGGCGCTGGCGGGGCGGAGTTCAAGGGAATGACAAATAACAGCGACTGATGGCGCGCGGCTTCTTCGGCCCGCTGCTTCGCCATGGCAGCAGCCTCGGCTTCTGCCAGCTTCTTCAGCGTGGCGGCCTCCGCCTTGTCCGCCTCTGCCTTCTCCGTGCGGACGGCTTCCTGCTCCTCGCGCGCCTCCCGCGCGTTTTGCTTCTGCGCCTCCCGGAGGTCGCCGGCCCGATCGATTCGCCGGGTGGTGGTGGAGGTCTCCGCCGACCCAATGACGGAGGCAGCGGCCGACTTCTCAAGAGAGAGCGGGGCCCTAAGTCAAGAAAAGTAAAGCGAAGAAACTCAGACACAATCGGCAAGGAAGGAAAGCACGAGAAAAGATACTCACGCCGACACTAAGGGAGGTGCCTTCGGGAGCTTCTGAAACTTGGACGCCTTTGCCGCGGACTCCTTCCGCCTAGTCGCGGCGGTTGGGTTCTTGGCCTTCTTCGGCGTGCTGCCGAACAAGGCGGCGCCCTGTTTATGCTTTCGCGTGCCGCCTCAAGCGGTCGGCTCGGGGAGGGGCCCGCGTCCGCCCTGCCGGTGCCTCGCGCAGGGCGCGGCTCGTCTACATCATCATCATCGTCAGGCCAAGTCTCGATGCCGCCTTCTTCGGAGCCGCCTGCGACGTCGCCGCCGCCTATGGCGTCATCCTCCAGGGCGGCCGCCCCCAAGTCGGGGTCGTCTATGTCGCTCTCCTCCCGGTCCGGCTGGTAGTTACCACCCCGCCCCATGGCGGTGGCCGTCGCTGGAGACATGAAGATCTGCGTCCCCAAAGATCGGCTGTTCAAGACCAGGATCAAGAGCAAGACAAGTACCAAAAAGAAAGAGTTGAAAAACTTACCGCAGGTGGCAGGACGGCGCGGGAGTATGGCCGCTTTCCAAACCGCCATGATCCCTCCGACAAATTGAGGTCGACAATCTCGTTCACCATCCTGGCCACCTCGACAGTCGGCATGTCCCTCGTGCACATCCGGCTCGGGTCATAGTGCCCGCTCATCCGACAGATCAGATGAGGCCGGCCTTGGAGCGGGAGGACCCGACGCTCGACGAAGGCGATCAGTAGGTCGGATGCCACGAGGCCCTCCACCTCTGTTAGCACTCGGAGCCGGTTGATGGCGGCAGTGGCGTCAGCTGATAGGGGCTTCGACTTGTAGCCCTAGTTGGCCCGAGGCTCGGCTGGGGGGGCATCTTCATAGGGTGGCAGGTTGATGAAGTCGATCGCCGGGTCGACGTTCTCCAAATAAAAATATGATTTCTGCCACATTTTCACCGACTGCGACAGCTTGATGGCAGGGAAGACATTCTTCGGGGATGGCCGGCGCACCACGACAAAGGCGCCGCACTGGGCTGCCATGTCCCGGACGGAGGTGCCTAGTTTGGTGTAGAAGAAGGCGCCCCACAACTCGGTGGTGGGGAGGATGCCGAGGTAGCCCTCGCACGCCGTGACAAGGGCGGACAGTAGTGTCACGGTGTTGGGCGTCAAGTGATGCGGCTGAAGATGGTAAAACTCCATGAAGGAGCGGAGAAACCCACTCGCCGGCAGCCCGAAGCCGCGGAGGAAATGCGAGCGGAGGATGACCCGCTCGCCTCCTTGTGGCATCGGCGAGATTTCCTTCTCCGGCGGCACGCGCACCTTAACGAAGCCCGGCCTGGGCAGCCGCCGTGTCGCGTGGAGGAAGGTGAGGTGGTCGTCGATCACCACCGACCCATCCCAGCCCCCTCCCTTCTCGCGCATCATGGAGACCGAGCAGGATCGAGCAAGAAGCTTGGGGCGGGGAAGCCTGGCAGCGGCATACTGCGGCAGCGCCTCGGTGGAGCACGAAGGTGCGGCGGCAACAAGGGGAAGAAGGAGGAGGTGACGAGGATGGGGCAGCAGGGCGTGCATGCTCTGCCGCTCCCCCTCCTCCCCCTACTTATAGCCGGCGGGCTATGAAGCCGAGGGGGCGAGGCGTGGGATCGTGGGATTAATTGAGCCCACGACCCCACGTCCCCGCGTTTACCGCGCGAGTTACTGCACGCAGTAACTCTGCGAAGAAGCTCGACCGCCAGCCTCAGACGCAGCCGATCCGCACGCATGCCGAGGCCCGGTGGTCGTGGGCCCAGCCTGCTGTCGCGTCCCATCACGCGCGTGGGCTAGCAGGGTGGCCCGGCTAGCTGACGCCACATGGCATGCCCACGACGGGCGGTGGGCCTGGAAGCTTAGCTAGGACGCCACCGAGTTCCTGTCGTTGCGTTCGAAGTTTCAGACAAATCCGACTGAATGTGGCCAACTCCAACCTGGCGGCTTGCCAGGAGTCGGATGAAGCTTCCGTCTAGAGCAACCGGAGAAGGAAACTGCCGAGGCTCCTCGGCCCCTCAGCCGTGGCGCCTCACTAGCTTCGGGGACTACTGTCGGAGTAATGGGCCACGGGTAGCCTAACCCGAGTCCCTGAACTTTTCAAGACATCGGGGCCGGCTGCGCCCCTCAGGACATCAAGATGAATCACTACCTTCTAATGGCCGGCTGGCCCAAGCGGTCGGTAGCCAGAAGGCGACAGAGCTCCAGAAGGCGGCGCAAAGACGAGCCGACTCCTAGTAGGCGGCCTCTAGAGAGGCCGACTCCTAGCAGGCGGCCCACGGCGCGCTTAGAGTCTGCGCCCCCATTAAGAAGACAAGACAGTGTAAGGCTACAGTGTAGCCAATCACCCTCGTATTTAGGGCGGGGCGTGGCCATATTGCTCCTTACAGGCGGAGATCTCCGCCTGGCGCGGCATTGTTGCCACTCCGCCCCTGACGTCACTGCTCGGAGGTGGAGCCCTGTTCCCACAACGGCTTGTCGGTACAGCCTGCAGGCGGCGGGCCCTACCACGTAGCGAGAGCCCGGAAGACGGCGGAGGCCTGACCAGTCGGACCCGAGGGAGGCCGGCTTCCAGCAGGCGGCCCGTTCCTTCCTTGGGGCCCGCGCACCATTAACCAGATGAGACACCGTGTGGCTACAGTGATCTCCCACCCGGCGGTGGGACTGTAGCCACGCTCCCCTGACCAAGCATGCATCATTACCGTCGCGGCTACAGTAATTAGCCACCGACTAGACCCGCAAGCGGTGGAGGCGGCATGTCGGCTCTGTACCAGACCAGTCAGCGGGGCCCACCAGGCGGTGGGCCCCAGCAGCCGGCGGAGAAGCCGGCGACCAGAGACACTGACAGCCGGGTCCTACACCCGGCTAGATTACCATTGTACCCCTGGGGGTAGGCCTATATAAACCCCCTGGGGCACCCATGCAAAGGGTTCCCAACCTGTTAGAACTAGACTCATACCTAGAGGAAGGAGAGAGCGTGCCTGCCTTCTTCTACCTCTAGCATACAGCTCGAGGAGCACCATGGTATCACTAGTGCCTTAGTGATCATGCGGAGAACCCGTAGAGCAGGACTAGTGGTGTTATCTCCTAGGAGAGCCCCGAACCTGGGTAAAGTGCACGGACGTTCGTGTCTACGCCTCATCCCACTTCCAGGCACCGGCGACGTTCTACTCGCTCCCACCATGATAAGACATCCATTGGCACATGTCGCACCCAACCCCCGACACTAGGTGTGATCATGTATATAGGCATCAAGTCCATGACAAGTAGACTGACTCCTGCCTGCATCTACTACTATTACTCCACACATCGACCGCTATGCAGCATGCATCTAGAGTATTAAGTTCATAAGAACAGAGTAACGCTCCAAGCAAGATGACATGATGTAGAGAGATAAACTCAAGCAATATGATATAAACCCCATCTTTTAATCCTCTATGGCAACAATACAATACGTGTCGTTTCCCCTACTGTCACTGGGATCGAGCACCGCAAGATTGAACCCAAAACTAAGCACTTCTTCCATTGCAAGAAAGATCAATCTAGTAGGCCAAACCAAACTGATAATTTGAAGAGACTTGCAAAGATAACAAATCTATATCTATACCTACTAATAAAACAAGGTGTGTTCCTCTAATTTTTTCATCTGTTCACCACCTAAACATATCAAAACTTTTTTATTCAAGGTAGTACTAAAATTTTAGGTGTCCGTACGCTAAAAAGGAAAAGAAAACGCTTGATCTAAAATTTCATTGATGGACTGCAGCACGCGCGGCCACAAACTAAGCCCAAGGAAAAGACTGGCGCACACAAGCCCAAAGAAAATCAAAAATAAATGCCGACTCCTGGAGTCGAACTCACAACCACAAGCATGTGTACAATGGGACCAGGCAACCGAGCTAGCACACTTTTATGTTTACAAGTAGTAAGTGGTAGTACTATATATTTCTAATCGATCTAGCCCAATTTTTTTGAGGGGGCATCTAGCCCAGTTGGGCCTCCATATGCCCACCGGCCCCTAATCAAATTGTTTTTTCGTTCGTCCATCAATTGATAAAAAATAATTCGATTTATTGGGCCTTTTTCAGATTTTTTTCATCTATATATAGAGTAATAAAAATGATTATTTTTATGGGCATTTTTCTGGTAGAAAGGTGTGAATTCATGGGCTGCACGCGGAGTACCAGAAAATAAATGGTTGTGTCGGAATTGAACACATGAACTCTCCTATTGTCCTAATAGCCGCAACCAACTAGGCTAACATATAGATATTAATCTGTTCCACCTCACTGATTTAGAGTGATTTCTACCAGTTTATATACTTCGTAATTTACATGAAATTTCAGCAAGAAGAGAACTGGCGAAACGTAATTGTGGGTTGCCTTCAAGACACTAAAGGAAGGATGCATTTCGATAATTAATAGGAATTATGTGGGCTGTCTTGGTGACAGTGTATTAAAGGAAGGGATTTCAAGGACATCTGGATGTATTCACATTTCAAGGAAAAAACATACTAAAGGAAATGTGAAAGGAAGGATGGCAATGATGGGAGGTTTGTGTATATATTAAACGAAGGAAATTGTATTCAAAAGGAATGGAAAACCATGTGTGACCAAATAAGAAGGAAGGAAATGAATCGATCAAAAAAAGAAAGGAAATTAATAAAGAAAATAAAATCAACGGCTTCCGGCAAATACCCAAAATACATTCCGCCAAGTAGGCATGCGATAACAATTTATTTCCACACCCGCAGAAACAAAGATAACAATTAATTTCCTAGACCACAAGGTGTTGATTAGTCTTTTTTAGAAAATGGGATAACACCTGCAATGAAAATCTAGCATACACGCTAGCCACAATATCAAGGCATTTTTTGTAGTCATAAAGATCATGCGAGGTTATTTTATACTATAGCTGAGAATGGATTTATTTGTAGTCAGAAAGATAATGAGGGCTAGACAATGAGTAATAGGATGAAACAATTTTTTTCCTTCCTCTCCTTTCACTGTTTCAAGGGAGTAGCTCACGGATGACGGCACTCACGTCTATCTCAATGAGATTATTTTTTGAAGTTTTTTTAAACACTTCTTTCACTAGCACAGTTGAATGATACTAAGTCATGTGATGGCCGAACTCATCGTCTTAAGATTAACGATATGTTCACGGTGGTCCTATTAGGCATACACGACGACCACTGTCGGCGGGACGGAAAGGACGATAAGCGATGATACATGTGGGACACTATATTCAAATGCACGACATGCACCTACTGGGAGGGGTTCTTGAGCTATGCTTTATTGCACTAGGTATGTATGATATTATTTTTCTCCCGTTGCAACGCACGGGCATATTTGCTAGTCATACATAAAAGAATTCAGAGGAGATTCAAATATTGTTCATAGATAATCTTGATCATAAACCCACAATTCATCGGATCTCGTCAAACACACCGCAAAAGAAGATTACATCGAATAGATCTCCAAGGGAATCGATGAGAACTTTGTATTGAGATCCAAAGAGAGAGAAGAAGCCATCTAGCTAATAACTATGGACCCGAAGGTCTGAGGTAAACTACTCACACTTCATCGGAGAGGCCATGGTGTTGATGTAGAAGCCCTCCGTGATCAATGCCCACTCCGGTGGAGCGCCGAAAAAGGCCCCAAGATGGGATCTCACGGGTACAGGGAGTTGCGGCGGTCGAAATAGGGTTGTGGCTCCGTATCTAATGTTTCTAGGGTATATGAGTATATATAGGCGAAAGAGGTCAGCCAGGAGAGCTACGAGGGGCCCACGAGGGTGGGGGCGTGCCCAGGGGGGCAGGCGCGCCTCCCTGCCTTGTGGCCTCCTCGTTGATTGCTTGATGTTCACTCCAAGTCCTCTGGATCACGTTTGTTCCGAAAATCACGTTCCCGAAGGTTTCATTCCTTTTGACTCCGTTTGATATCCTTTTCCTTTGAAACACTGAAATAGGCAAAAAAACAGCAATTTGGGCTAGGCCTCCGGTTAATAGGTTAGTCCCAAAAATAATATAAAAGTGTATAATAAAGCCCATTAAACATCCAAAACAGAATATATAATAGCATGGAACAATAAAAAATTATAGATACGTTGGAGACGTATCAAGCATCCCCAAGCTTAATTCCTGCTCGTCCTCGAGTAGGTAAATGATAAAAACAGAATTTTTTATGTGGAATGCTACTTAGCATAATTTTCAATGTAATTCTCTTAATTGTGGCATGAATATTCAGATCCGAAAGATTCAAGATAAAAGTTTAATATTGACATAAAAGTAATAATACTTCAAGCATACTAACTAAGCAATTAAGTCTTCTCAAAATAACACGGCCAGAGAAAGTTCATCCCTACAAAATCATATAGTTTGGTCATGCTCCATTTTCTTCACACAAGAATGCTCTCATCATGCACAACCCCAATGACAAGCCAAGCAGTTGTTTCATACTTTAGTAATCTCAAACTTTTTGAACTTTCACGCAATATATGAGCGTGAGCCATGGATATAGCACTATGGGTGCAATAGAATATGATGATGTGGGTTATGTGGAGAAGACAAAAAAAGGAGAAAGTCTCACATTGACGCGGCTAATCAACGGGCTAGGGAGATGCCCATCAATTGATGTCAATGCACGGTGTACGGATTGCCATGCAACAGATGCACTAGAGCTATAAATGTATGAAAGCTCAACAAAAGAAACTAAGTGAGTGTGCATCCAACTTGCTTGCTCACGAATACCTAGGGCATTTGAGGAAGCCCATTGTTGGAATATACAAGCCAACTTCTATAATGAAAAATTCCCACTAGTATATGAAAGTGACAAAACAAGAGACTCTCTATCATAAAGATCATGGTGCTACTTTGAAGCACAAGTGTGGAAAAAGGATAGTAGCATTGCCACTTTTTATTTTATTTTCCTTTTTTCCTTTTTTGGGCCGTTCCCTTTTTTGGCCTTTTTTGGGACAATTCTCTATGAATGATGATCATCACACTTCTATTTATTTACAACTCGATACTAGAACAAAGTATGACTCTATATGAACGCCTCCGGCGGTGTACCATGATGGGCAATGAATCAAGAGTGACATGTATGAAATAATATGCATGGTGGCTTTGCCACAAATAGGATGTCAACTAAATGATCATGCAAGGCAATATGACAATGATGAAGCGTGTCATGATAAATGTAATGGTGGAAAGTTGCATGTCAATATATCTACGAATGGCTATGGAAATGCCATAATAGGTAGGTATGGTGGCTGTTTTGAGGAAGATACAAGGAGGTTTATGTGTGATAGAGCGTATCATATCGCGGGGTTTGGATGCACCAGCGAAGTTTGCACCAACTCTCAAGGTGAGAAAGGGCAATGCACGGTACCGAAGAGGCTAGCAATGATGGAAGGGTGAGATTGCGTATAATCCATGGACTCAACATTAGTCATAAAGAACTCACATACTTATTGCAAAAATCTACAAGTCATCAACAACCAAGCACTACGCACATGCTCCTAGGGGGATAGATTGGTAGGAAAAGACCACCGCTCGTCCCCGACCGCCACTCATAAGGAGGACAATCAAAGAACACCTCATGTTTCAAATTTGTTACACAACGTTTACCATATGTGCATGCTACGGGACTTGCAAACTTCAACACAAGTATTTCTGAAATTCACAATTACTCAACTAGCACAACTTTAATATTACTACCTGCATATCTCAAAACAATCATCAAGCATGAAACTTCTCTTAGTATTCAATGCACTTTTATGAAAGTTTTTACTAATCTTGGATGCCTATCATATTACGACTAATTTTATAACCAAAGCAAATTACCATGCTGTTCTAAAGAACTCTCAAAATAATATAAGTGAAGCATGAGAGATCAATAATTTCTATAAAACAAAACCACCACCGTGTTCTAAAAGATATAAGTGAAGCACTAGAGCAAAAACTATATAGCTCAAAAGATATAAGTGAAACACATAGAGTATTCTAATAAATTCCGAATCATGTGTGTCTCTCTCAAAAGTGTATTCAGCAAGGATTATTGTGTTAAACTAAAAAGAAAATACTCAAATCATACAAGACGCTCCAAGCAAAACACATATCATGTGGTGAATAAAAATATAACATCAAGTAAAGTTACCGATGGACGAAGACGAAAGAGGGGATGCCTTCCGGGGCATCCTCAAGCTTAGGCTTTTGGTTATCCTTGAATTTTACCTTGGGTTGCCTTGGGAATCCCCAAGCTTAGGCTCTTGCCAATCCTTACGCAAAACTTGAAAATCTCATGAGCTACGAGATTCAAATATTGTTCATAGATAATCTTGATCATAAACCCACAATTTATCGGATCTCGACAAACACACCGCAAACGAAGATTAAATCGAATAGATCTCCAAGAGAGTCGAGGAGAACTTTGTATTGAGATCCAAAGAAAGAGAAGAAGCCATCTAACTAATAACTATGGACCCGAAGGTCCGAGGTAAACTACTCACACTTCATCGGAGAGGCTATGGTGTTGATGTAGAAGCCCTCCGTGATTAATGCCCCCTCCGGCGGAGCGCTGGAAAAGGCCCCAAGATGGGATCTCACGAGTATAGAGAGTTGCGGTGGTGGAAATAGGGTTTTGGCTCCGTATCTTATGTTTCCAGGGTATATTAGTATATAGGGAAAGAGGTCGGTCAGGAGAGCTACGAGGGGCCCATGAGGGTGGGGGGCACACCCAGGGGGCAGGCGCGCCTCCCTACCTCGTGGCCTCCTTGTTGATTGCTTGACGTCCACTCCAAGTCCTCTGGATCACGTTTGTTCCGAAAATCACATTCCCGAAGGTTTCATTCCGTTTGGACTCCGTTTGATATCCTTTTCCTTCGAAACACTGAAATAGGCAAAAAAACAACAATTTGGGATGGGCCTCTGGTTAATAGGTTAGTCCCAAAAATAATATAAAAGTGTATAATAAAGACCATTAAACATCAAAAATAGAATATATAATAGCATGGAACAATCAAAAATTATAGATACGTTGGAGACGTATGAGTGGCCTCTCCCACATAAAACTTGCTATCGGTCTAGTAAAGTAGTCAATTGCTTAGGGACAATTTCGCAACTCCTACCACCACTTCTCCACACTCACTATACTAACTTTATTGCTTCTTTACTTAAAATAGCCCCTAGTTTTTATTTACGTGCTCTTTATATTCTTGCAAACCTATCCCGTTACACGTACAAAGTACTTCTAGCTTTATACTTGTTCTAGGTAAAGCGAACGTCAAGCGTGCGTAGAGTTGTATCGGTGGTCGATAAAACTTGAGGGAATATTTTTTCTACCTTTAGCTCCTCGTTGGGTTCGGCACTCTTACTTATCGAAAGAGGCTACAATTGATGCCCTATACTTGTGGGTTATCAATTACTTATAACAAGTCTTCTCCCATGTCCTCAGAACAAACGTAACTACTCACAAAGCATATTCATGTTCAAGATCATAGGGTATTGAATATAATTAAGGATCTGAACATATGATCTTCCACCAAATAAACCAACTAGCATCAACTACATGGAGTAATCAACACTACAAGCAACCTACAGGTACCAATCTGAGGTTTTGAGACAAAGATTGAATACAAGAGATGAACTAGGGTTTCAGAGGAGATGGTGCTGGTGAAGATGTTGATGGAGATTGACCGCCTCTCGATGAGAGGATCGTTGGAGATGAAGATGGCTTCGATTTCCCCCTCCGGGAGGGAAGTTGCCCGACAGAATAGCTCCGTCGGGGCCCTAGATTGCTTCTGCCCAGGTTCCACCTCGAGACGGCGGTGCTTCACCCCGAAAGCTTCCTTATGATTTTTTCCAGGTAAAAATCCTTCATATAGCAGAAGATGGACAACAGAGACCTGCTAGGGGTCCCACAAGCCCTAGGGGCGCGCCCCAGGCTTGTGTCCACCTAGTGGGTCCCCTCTGGTATTTTCTTCACCCAATAATTCTTATACATTCCAAAATAATTCCTCGTAAATTTTCAGGACTTTTGGAGTTGTGCAGAATAGGTTTCTCAGATTTGCTCCTTTCCGGTCCAGAATTCCAGCTGCTGGCATTCTCCCTCTTTGTGTAAACCTTGTAAAATAAGAGAGAAAAGGCATAAGTATTGTACAATAATGTGTAGTAACAACCCATAATGCAATAAATATCAACATAAAAGCATGATGCAAAATAGACATATCAACTCCCCCAAGCTTAGACCTTGCTTGTCCTCAAGCGGAAAATGAAATCGATAATCATGTTCACATGCTTACAGATAAAGGTGTCTGTCGGTGTTCTGGGAACGGGGGTCCCCAGACTTGCCTGCCTGCGGCCTGCGGCGTGGCTCAATGGGGGGCCCAGCGCGGCCCATCTTCATCAACACAGACCCAAGACCCTCGTGAGGGACCAAGCCTCGTGGGGCGGACGACACGGAGCTTCCTCAGGCACGGCCTCATCAGGCTGGCTCGCGAGGAGGCGGAGAGATCAAGGCGGGGTACCTCACGAGGTGCCCGTGACGCAAGCCATGACGACCAAGGGCGCCAGGCGGGCGCCAGCCCGCGTAGTGTCCTCCTTTCCTCTTTGGTGCAAAGGGAGCAAGCGCAGGCGAGAGCATCAAGCAAAGGCACCCGTTTCGGTGCAATGAGACCAAGGCCAGCCCAACGGCAGGGAGGAAGTCATTGTGGAGCCCAAGCCAGCGTCATCACGCGAGCCTTTGGCAGGCGAGGACCAACTTTAGTCAGGATAAGTGTACCAGATGTTCCCCTTCAAAATGGACAATTGTTGGCACCCTTCCCGCTCAATATTTGGGAAGAGGCCCAGGGCCTTTGCCTATAAATAGGACTAGCCACCCCCAGGGTATAGAGGATCGGCCAATCAAGAAACAAGTTGGGATCGGATCGAGTAGCATCACGCAGAGAGAGAGAGAAGGGTGACTGAACTCCTCCTAGCAGTTCATCCCCCCAGCCAAGAACAGACCCTCGCGAGGCTGTTCTTCCTTATATTGCTCATCATCATCAGCCCAAGAGGCAATCCACCACACCACAAACTAGAGTAGGGTATTACACCACAATGGTGGCCCGAACTAGTATAAACCCTGTGTCTCTTGTGCTGTTCTTTCCATAGCTTAGATCTTAGCGAGGTGGTGGGGTGCAGGTAGGTAGAAGGCGAAATCTCCGCACGCACCCCAGTGTTCGAACCTCAAGGGTCTGCCGGAACCCGAAATCCGACATTTGGCGCGCCAGGTAGGGGTGCGCCGGAATCCACCTTCTACCGCTTCGTGTCCCGTCACGTCGTCATCACCATGTCAGGCGACCAGGCGGGCAACCCAGATCCTTGGGCAGCGTGGCCCGCCCGTGCAGAGCCGCTCGCCTCGGGCGACCCCGTGCCCCAGGCAGCTCGCGGTCCGCAGGGCGCTGCGGGCCGCGGGCGACGCGGACAGGCTTTGACAGCTCTCACACCGCGGCAGGCGCAGTCAGCAGCAAGGGCCTCCAATCACGCCGCGACCACGACACCGTACACCCGCCGGGAGCAGGCGAACTCGAGGGCCGCGCTAACGGTGGCCCGAGAGCTGCTGAAGTGTAGGCTACTCGAGGGCGGCCGCGACGTGCTGCTGGAGCGGGTGGTAGAGCTCCTGGGCTTTGCCGCCTCGGGGGCTCACCCCTTCCGCACCCAGCTCCCATCTCAAGCCCAGGGCGGCCTGCGCGGGGGCTCCGCGCGCGCCCGCAGGCTCCAAGGCTACTCCAATGCCAGCGAAGCTGTCGGCACCGGACCGGCGGCGGTGCTGCCCCCACTCCCGGTCCGCGAAGAAGAAGGACTCGACGCGACCCACAACCCCAGTGGATAGCCGCTCTACCACCCCACGGTGGGCGCGTCAAGTAGAGTCGCACGGCATGCGGAGCACTACGGCGTGGCCTTCGGGATGACGGCGCCAGAAGAATACGTGCCCCACATGATGGACCAAGGGCACTGTCGGTGTCAAAACCGGCGGATCTTGGGTAGGGGGTCCCGAACTGTGCGTCAAGGCCGGATGGTAACAGGAGACAAGGGACACGATGTTTTTTACCCAGGTTTGGGCCCTCTCGATGGAGGTAATACCCTACTCCTGCTTGATTAATATTGATGATATGGGTAGTACAAGAGTAGATCTACCAAGATACCGGATAGGGTTAGGGTTACATAAAGTCGGTTACAATGGTAGGAGATCTTGAATATCCGCATCACCAAGCTTGCCTTCCATGCCAAGGAAAGTCCCATCCGGACATAGGACGAAGTCTTCAATCTTGTATCTTCATAGTCCAGGAGTCCGGCTAAAGGTATAGTCCAGCTACCCGAACACCCCCTAATCCAGGACTCCCTCAGTAGCCCCTGAACCAGGCTTCAATGACGACGAGTCCGGCGTGCAAATTGTCTTCGGCATTGCAAGGCGGGTTCCTCCTCCAAGTCCTTCATAGAAGATTGTAAACACCAAGAGTAGTGTCCGACTCTGCAAAATAAGTTTCCACATATTGCCATAGAGAGAATTATATTAACATAAATCAAATCTACTGACGTATTCCGCAGTGCGTCATCACACTACAGCCAAGTCCTTCACTCGAATCGTTTTTACTTTTCCACCTCAGCATGTTTTGCGAGGCGGTTTCCTTGGCACGTGTTGTCAAAGCAGAGATCGTGTGCCCCCCTTTTACGAGATTCTCATCAATACGGACGTGGGTAACCCAATCGTGCCCGTTAGCATGTTTTCTCGACTAAAGGCGAGTCCCAAACGGTTACGGGGAGGGCTCCCGGTATTCAACCTCTTATAAAGAGACCAAGGCCTCACTCCTTTTCCAAATCTCAAACGAGTTCGCCCGTCGCCTCGAGTTCCAACACCCTAGGCTCCATGTTCCAGGCCCTTCGGACCTTCGACAATGTCCGGTTCCGACCTTTAAGGCCGATGGATGCCCTCCTCCATCATGGAGGAGGACGTGCTAAAGTTTAGAGAGGCTAAGTTCTTGACCACCGAAATTTCGCATAGGTTGCCTGCTCAAAGGAAGGCTATACCCAGTCCCCAGCCCGGTGAGAGCGTAGTGTTCATGTCTCACTTCCTTCGGGGGTTAGGCTTCCCGATGGATCCCTTCGTGAGGGGCTGCTATTTTATTACGGGCTAGAATTTCATCACTTAGCTCCGGAGTCCATCCTCCACATTTCCTCATTCATCGTTGTGTGCAAAGCGTTCCTCCGTGTTACTCCTCACTTCGGATTATGGCTCAAGACTTTTGGAGTGGAGCCAAAGATGATCGAGGAACGGCACGCAGAGTGTGGAGGCGCTGTCATAAGTAAGAATGCTGATGCTCCATGGCCCGAGGGCTCCTTTCAAGAGGAGCTCGGCTTGTGGCAATGGGAATGGTTCTATATCACCGCTACGAGGAGCGCCAAGTGGGCGGTGCCTCCTGCCTTTCGCTCGGGTCCCCCATCACGGCTAGCGTCATGGGTCAACAAAGGATTAGACTGGGGGTTATCCAAAGACGTGCCCTTGCTACAGGGCCGCATCAGGGATCTCTTAGAAAGAGACCTCAACCTGGTCAAAGTGACGCAGGTCATGCTGATTCGCCGAACACTGCCCGGCAAACGTCGCCCGCTTCGTTTGTGGGAGTTTAATCCGGAGGGACCACGAGCTCTCCAGCGTTTTAGGGGCGCAACGCCCGTGGAGACGTATAAACTGTTCTTCGGATCACAAATGATGTGTCCGGATTTGACCAAGGACGCAGGCCTAAGCTGCAATCGCCCGGATACCCAAGTAAGTAACCTTGTGCCCAGACCGACTATCCATATAATCGTCATAAACTTGCCCCTAAAAGAGTCGTCCTTTTAAACAGGAGAGGATAGCGAAGGCAAAGCTGATCAGGTGTCTGGCCCCCTTTCCCGAAACCAGGCCGGATCCCGTGCTTGTCAGGATGTTGAAGATAATGCCTTTGGAGGGAAGTAAGGGGAAGGACAAGGGAACTATGGCCTCCTCGAAGGAGGCTGCTCCGAAGGGAGGAACCGAAAATTCCTCTCCCAAGGGGAAGAAGAGGCCGCCTCTGACGACCCAGAGACCATGGCCCCGAAGCGGGGGAGAAAATCCTCGTCAGAGGGTCCGACGCCGGGGAGTTCCTCGGCCGAACTACGCCCTCAAAGGGATCAGCCCTCCAGTGAGCCGTAAGTAGAGAGAGGTTTTCCTTTTGAGGGATGAAAGAAATCCTTGATTTATATTTGAGAAGATTAACCGAAACTTTACCTTGTAGCTCGGAACTCAACCCTTCTCAGCAGAGCTCGTCTTCGGGGGATCTTCTTCCGGAGATGATGGAGAGCGGGACACCTCCCCCTGCCATACCGCCTAGGGAGGCGGGTGACCCTGAGGTGTCGTCGCGGAGGGTTTCTCTGAATCCGGCAGGGGCGGAAGATAGCTATGTGGCCCCCCAAGGCTCTCTGCGTCCGGCCTTCGAAAGAGGCCATAGGACAAGTCCGGCACCGTCTGGTGCTCGGCCGGAGGAGCTAAAGATTCTGCTGGGGTGAGCTTCTATCTTAGAGGAGCACCGTGCATTGATGGGCACGGTGATTGAAAGGATTTCATCCGCAGAAAAGCGGATTGCATGAGGCCGTCAAAAGTTTACTGACGGGTTTTGAGGTACGTTAGATAGTGTACACTTTTGTCAGTTGCACATAAGTAAGATGTGCCCTATGTAGATAGTATCCCCTAAGACTCTGCGCGTTGTCAAGAAATGTCGGCACGTAGAGGATCATAATCCCAGGTCTAAGATTTCGCCTTTGAATGTAGGTGGCGAGGTGTCCGGAATCGAGCCGAACTGACAATTTTGCCGAACTAAAGCGGCAACTAGACATGGCAGATGCCGACATCACGCTTGTCAATAAGCGGCTTGATGAGGCTCAAGGTATGTAATTCCTCGGGCGACATCAGGTAAGAACAGTTTTATGCCTGTGTCTTACGATGTGTATGCTTGACGCAGATGGTGCGGCCACCGTGGAGAGTCTTAGGGCAGAACTTGCCCGAGCTAAAGAACAAGCCAGCGAAAGTGATGCGGCCACCAGGAACGCCCTTGAAGAAGAAAGGAAGAGATGGCCGAAGCAAGGAAGAGATGGCCGAGATGGCCGAAAAGTTAAAAAGCGCTACAGACCATTGCAAACTTCTTGAAAAAGAAGACCGGGCGAAATAGACGGACTTAGAGAAGGCCGTTGCCAATGCCAAGGACGTGCGCTCTGCAATGAGAGCTGCGAAGGAGGAGCTACGTCAGGCCGAACAGATTGTGGCTGGAAAGCCCTTTATGCTGCGAAGGAAATTTTGTGATCCGAAGTTTGCTCCGTTGGACCAGATGTGGAGTGTGGAGGATACCTATCTGGACTTGGCAGCGAGTGCTGCTGATGCGACCGAACACTTTCGAGATCAGAAAGATCGCGAAGTGGAGAAGCTTTTCTGGTCGCAGTTTCACAATCCAGAGCGTCCACTGGCAGTGGATGATCGTTTGGCTCAATGGGCCGAACTGAATAGGTTGTCTGGACTCGCCATGAAGTACGTCATGGGTCACCTGTGGCCGGGGAGATCGAAGCCGAAGAGTTATTTCAGCTTGGTGCAGCAATTCCTTGACGCGGTGCCGCGTATAAATGCAATGAAGAGGTCAGCGTGCATAGAGGGCGCTAGGATGGCTCTTGCCCGTGTTAAGACATACTGGGCAGAGATGGAGACCACCATTGCTGCGTCCTGAGATTCGGACAAAAGCCGAGTACCCTCCGAGCACTATTTTCAGGAAGTTCTTGAAGGCGCTCGTGTAATAGAGACGCAGTGCCCGAAAGATGCTATGTTATGATAGCATATGTAGTTATAAAGTAATATTTTGATAAGCTGTAGTGGCCTTTTTTATACTTGTGCCTCCAAGTATTGGAAACACCTCCTATGCGGCCGTTTTAAGATATATATATATATATGTATATATATAGAATCTGAAAGATGGCAGTCGTTGGCTTCAGCCCCCACGCACATAGTGCGGGGGTGCTCGCAGAAGACGCATTTTCACACTTAACCCAACGTCTTGGTGCTACAAAGGAGGTGATAGTGCAGTGGGCCAGGCAACCGGACTATAATGCTTTAACACTTTCACTTAGCCATAGGAGTTTGACAATGAGACTCTTTAGGTAGCTCCTTGGTGGCAACTGCGCTCGTCCGAATTCCGGGTGCGTATGTGCCTGATCGGGAAGCGGCCCTTCGTTAAAGTGGAGGAATCCGATAGGTTCCGATAGGTCATCGAGTGGCTGACCAGTCTCACGCTACATCATGACAGTCAGTTTTCGGCTTTCTCTACTGAGGTGCTCGCCCGGCCGAACCGGGGGCACAATCGCAGTAGTTCTCCTGGTGCTACCTTAGCCGATAGAGCAGAACGTAAGGTAGCCGAACTCAGGAGCCGGGCAACCCAACATTTGACCAAAGACATGATTCAGAGCTGATGCATATAATGCCAAAACTCACGACGCCGAACACTCCCTAAGGTGTTCGGTCTTTATGAGTGTGGGCGAAACAACACTCTTTATTAGAAAAGCCCCTAGTGTCCAGGTACGTGCAAAAATTTCTGACGTGGCCACATGCCAAGACGCCAGCCTCCTCCTTGGTTATATCAGAAAAAACCAGGGGATGTGTAGCAACAAGAGACAGTAAAAAAGGTTTACGCAGGGTCTTAATCTAAAAAGAATCCTTTAGGACGGGTCCCTACTGCACGTCTGCGCCTGTGTCTCCGTTGTGCCGTATCCTGGACGGGCGCCACACGACGTTCATCTGTAAAAGAGAGGAACTGAGTTGAAAACGGGTCGTGCCAAAAAAAAGTTTAAAATAAACAAAGTGTAAAGTAAAATATATAAAATTGAGCTTTATTGTCTCTTATTGTATATGCATGGAGCCCCTAGTGCGGGGGTATATGTTCACTAATCCTGCATCAATGATGATTTTGTACCGAACTCATATATCCGCGTTCGTGGTCTTTAATGACCTATTTCGAAGTTTCTTGGCCAGTGAGTCCATTTTACTATGGGGCTGTCAAAGCGGCCGCACAGTCCCCCGCTTGGGGAGGCGCACTTTAGTGCTTCCCCTTCAAAGAGATGATGCCTCATGGACCGGGCATCTTAAGCTTGAGAGATGCATAATGCGGTATTGCGTTAAAGCGGGCGAAAGCTTCGCGTCCCAGTAGTGCTTTATAGCGACTTGAGAACGGGACTATATGGAAGGTTAGCTTTTCGCGGCGGAAGTTATCGGAAGAGCCGAATATAACTTCGAGCCGGAGAAAACCCATACAATGGGTGTCCGGACTAGGTGTTACCCCTTGAAAGGAGGTTTTGCTGCGGCGGATTCTTGCTGGGTTTATCCCCATGTGCTGGATTGTATCCTGATATATCAGGTTTAGTCCGCTGCCGCTGTCCATAAGGACATTTGAAAACAGGAGTCCGCCAATTATTGGATCGAGTATCAAGGCAGTCCAGCCTACATTCTTGATATTCCTAGAATAGTCTAGCTGATCGAAGATGATCGGTTTTAACAACCAGTGGCAGGACCCTTTGGTGATGGGCCGTGTGGTGCGTACCTTTACGGGCGCCGCACGCTTTGTTATGTGAAGTGAGTTCACTGTTTTTACTTCTTGTGGGAAGTTCTTTTGTTTCCTGGTGCTCTGCTTTTGGGGTTCGTCCTCGTCTTGGCTTGGTGTGTCGAGCCCCTTGTGTTCGGCATTGAGTCTATCGGATTGTTTGAAAACCCAACAGTCTCTGTGGGTATGGTTAGCAGGCTTCCCGGGAGTACTGTGTATCTGACATATCCTGTCCAGGATTTTATTTAGGTTGGATGGATCGTCCCTGTTATCCGGGGGGGCGATTTTTCCTGATTTTGTCGTGAGCCTTTGAATCCGGCATTGACTGCCGTGCTCTTCGGACTTTTGTCCTTAGTCCGGCGATGGTCCTTGTTGCGTCGCGGTTTTCCGTTTCCATCCCTAGTTTCGGATGTACTTGGGTCACTGGGGCTGCACCTTGCCAACCAGCTGTCCTCCCCTGCACAAAAGCGGGTCATGAGGCTTGTTAGTGCGGCCATTGTTCTTGGCTTTTCTTGCCGAGGTGTCTGGCGAGCCATTCGTCCCGGACGTTATGCCTGAAAGCTGCTAAGGCTTCGGCGTCCGGACAGTCGACTATCTGATTCTTTTTAGTGAGGAATATATTCCAGAACTGCCAAGCTGATTCTCCGGGTTGTTGAGTTATGTGACTAAGATCGTCTGCATCCGGAGGGCGGACATAGGTCCCTTGAAAGATTGCTCGAAAAGTATCCGCGAGCTCTTCCCAGCTTCCAATTGTGTTTTCGAGAAGGCTTTTAAGCCAATGCCGGGCTGGCCCTTTAAGCTTAAGGGGTAGATATTTTATGGCGTGGAGATCATCTCCTCTAGCCATGTGTATGTGGAGGATATAATCCTCGATCCAGACTCCAGGGTCTGTTGTTCCATCATATGCCTCTATGTTTACGGGTTTGAATCCCTCTGGGAATTCATAGTCCAGGACCTCATCGGTGAAACATAGGGGGTGTGCGGCGCCCCTGTATTTGGGTGTGCCAGATTCTGATGATGGCTTCATAGCGTTGCTTACGAGAGCTTGCTTTCTTGGCCCATAAATGGACCTGACTGGGCCATGATGCGAATCCTTAAGTGGGTCGCATGCCGATTTAGGTGCAGCGCCGCTTGCCGTTTTATGGGGTCGTCTATCCGACCGTGTGGCTTTTTCATTTTTTGAATGCGAGGGCTCTAGGGCCTCTTCGTCAAATTCAAGGAGTAGCTTTCTTTTTGGATAGCTTTTAGTGCGGGGACTGTCGCCGTACTTATCTGTGGTATTGATTACTTTGCTCCATCTAATCCGGAGTGCGTCTTCCGCTGTTTTTAGCTTCCGCTTCTGCTTCTTTAGGCTGCGTGCAGTTGCAGCGAGCCTCTCGTGGAGATTCTTCTGCTCCATAGGTTTATTCGGCGTGAGGTCGTCCGGAATGCCGTTTTCGCCGGAGGAGGGATGTTCGGTTTCTCTATCCGTGTTGCCCTGTTTGGATGGTTGCTCTAAGGCCTGCTCGTCGTCTACCGGCTCGTCCTGCTCTATGGCTGGGTTTTTGTTGAGGCGGGGCTTGGGTCGGCGTTTACGCCGACGCTTTGATTGCTTTTCGGGGGGTCGATCTCCCGTCCCATCCCCTTTTTCCTCGTTGTCGCTTCCTTTAGGGGTATCCACCATGTACACATCGTGAGATGAGGTGACTATCCAATGCCCTATGGGCGTTGGTTCGTCGGTATCTCCTGCATCATCATCCATGCTGTCGATGTCTCCGGAGTCGAAGTTGAGCACGTCGTTTAAATTGTCGACAGTGGCTACCAAGCGGGTGGTGGGTGGGCTTTGAATTTCTTCATTGTCTTGAGAGAGTTCAGGATATCGCCATAAGGCGAGTGCTGGAAGTTGTCTGCGGCGGTGAACTCCATTATCGGCGCCCAATCGGATTCGATTGGCAGGGGCGCGGGGGGTTCGGAGTCTGGGGAGGAGTCCGGATCCTCGGAGTCACGGGTCGTGCAGAGTGTGGGGCTAGCGTTCGGCTCGATCGCTTTCGGGATCGCAGCCCCCAAGGTGACGTCCAACCGCTCATCCTCGATTTGCGCAATAGGCTCCGAGTTTGGGGTTGGAACCGATGCGTGTGCGGCCTCCAGGACTCTGTCTAGAGACAGAGCTAGATCATGCCCCTCGAGATAGTGCGGCGCGCTTGGCCGTGGCTCGAACCCGTCGAATATCAAGTCTCCGCGGATGTCAACCGTGTAGTTTAAGCTTCCAAACCTTACTTGATGGCCAGGGGCGTAGCTTTCGATCTGCTCTAGGTGGCCGAGCGAATCAGCCCGCAGAGCGAAGCCGCCGAAGACGAAGATCTGTCCGGGGAGAAAAATCTCACCTTGGACCGTATCGTTGTTGATGATCAAAGGAGCCATCGGGCCTAAAGGCGACGACACAGAGGAACACTCAATGAAAGCACCAATGTCGGTGTCAAAACCGGTGGATCTTGGGTAGGGGGTCCCGAACTGTGCGTCAAGGACGGATGGTAACAGGAGCCAAGGGACACGATGTTTTTTACCCAGGTTCGGGCCCTCTTGATGGTGGTAATACCCTACTCCTGCTTGATTAATATTGATGATATGGGTAGTACAAGAGTAGATCTGCCACGAGATCAAGGAGGTTAAACCCTAGAAGCTAGCCTATGGTATGATTGTTGTGTATGGAGTTGATTGCCTACGGACTACAACCCTCCGGTTTATATAGACACCGGATAGGGTTAGGGTTACATAAAGTCGGTTACAATGGTAGGAGATCTTGAATATCCGCATCGCCAAGCTTGCCTTCCATGCCAAGGAAAGTCCCATCCGGACACGGGACGAAGTCTTCAATCTTGTATCTTCATAGTCCAGGAGTCCGGCTGAAGGTATAGTCCGGCTACCCGAACACCCCCTAATCCAGGACTCCCTCAGGCACCCTCACGAGGGCGAACAAGGCTCGCTCCTCAGCCCAAGCTGGGGGCACGAGGCACCAGAAGCAGAGCTCTTCCAGGGGCCCCGGGACGGTCCCACTGGCCACGCTGGAGGCAACGATTATTGGGTACCGCTAATTCCTCAGGAGCAGGCATAGGCTAATCATGGATCGTAGGAGGTGCAGGTCGCCACAGCGAGCAGCTGCCCCGCTCCCACAGTCTCCTACCCCTCGGGAGGAGGGCGCAGGGGGCTGCAGGAGAGGGGCCGAGATCCGACATCACCACCGCGGCGTTCGGAGCAAGGTGTTCTAAGGAGGTAGGCCCTCTGCTGCGGAGGTGCCTCAGGGCCTGCCCCTGGCAGAGGACCCGTGGTCGTCGGGGGAACCGCTGGCGACCGCTCTACACCATCGGCGGCGTCCTGGTTTCCGGTCGTCGTTGATGGCACTAGAGTGCGGCGCAAGGCGGGGCCCTCATCTGGCGATATGAAGCAAGGCCGGTACCTGTGAAGAAGGCCCAGTGCCTGTGAAGCTCGCCGCCCCATGACACTCTCACGTAATAATGAGTGGGGCTGTACATGCCCCGGAGTCTCAAGGGTGCCGGCCTCAGGCCCTGGGGCTCCCTCCCACGCCCAGTGGCAGCACTTAGCTCCGCGCTGGTGAGAAGACGTCCAAGACTAGATTAGGTGCCGGACGCGGCCTTTTGTCTACTTTCATTGCTTTTCCCTTTGGTTGTCACTTTCCCCCGCTGGATTTAAGTTGGATTCGAATTTGAGATTTGCGTGTGTTCGGGGAAGGGGTGCTTAGTCTCGTTCGAGCAATTTCTGGCGTTTTGATTACCACTCCGCCTCAGTTGCCTCCCCTCGTGAGCCCCTCGCGAGCCGGGTCAGGCCTAGCTTGCGTGCAGCCCAGACTGCCGCCGCCGCGTCCTCTCAGGAGGGTTTTTTACTACTGATCCTACGGATTTGATCAGGGAACATTTGGGACACCACAGCCTCCCACAGGCTACCTCAGGGCCCGCACGGAACGTAGGTAAAACTAGCCAACCAGCACGTCGCTTAGCCAACCACTCGGCGCGGGCGCATGGGCAATGTAACATCTACTAACACAATGAACACAAGTTTTACATGAGGGGCCCCCCTCCCAAAATGCTCTCACAGCCATCAGGCCAAGACCTGAGTTCTATTCACGCAGGGTAAGGAAACAGGAACGATGCATAATCAGTCGGATAAATCCCCCAATGCGTCCTTAGGAGCGCCTCCTGAACCGTTGCTGGCGTCGCTGGACTCGCCATCGCTGTCTGCGTTGCCGCCAGCGGCGTCAGGGCCGTTCACCACGCCGCCCTTGTCGGCGGCCACGATCACGCCGTTGTTGTCCAAAGCGAAGGCCCTGACAAGAGCATCCACATTGTCTTCCACCCAGTGTGCCAGGTCGTCTCGGACGGCCTGGGGGACTGGGGCGATGGCGGCGTCGAAATCGAAGTGGGGATCCATGTTCCGGAGATGGCTGAACACGTGAGAAAAGGGGCGCCCGAGCAGGGCGCGGCTCCTCTCCTCCACCAACCTGTCGGCCCTGACCGACCGCGCCTCCAGCTGCATCACCACGTCGGTGAAGAACTGAAGGTTGCCGGCATAGTTGACTGTGTGCGGCTCACCAACAGCCGCCTCGCCCCGGATCAACCCCAGCCTCTCCTCGAACTCGCGCTCGAGGTTCAAGCGTGCCATCGCCACCCGACATCCGACCTCCTCCAGGACACGGGCTTCCCGTGCAGCGACATCATCCTCCGCCTGCGTCAACAAGCGCTCCCTCGTCTCCAGACGCTCGTACTCGCGTGCACGTTCGGCGGCTTCCAGCGTCAGCGCCTCCTCACGCTTCTGGAGCTCCGCTGGGTCGCCAGAGGGCACCTTCATCGACGCGAGGGCTGCCTCGCACAGCTCCACTTTCTCCTCCAGTGAGTGGCACCGGGCCAGGAGCTCCCGAGCCCGCTCCTCCGCCGCCTCTCACCGCCGGTCAGCTTCCCGGGCCTCCTCAGCGGCCAGAGATCGGGCCTCCCGAGAGGCCACCAGCGACGCCTTGGCCTCTTCGTCGTCAAGATCGCGCTGATGGCGCGCAAGGGCGATGGCACCCTCCAGCTCGCGCCTCTCTACAGCCAGGCGCAGGCCTTCGGCCTCAAGGCGTGCGTCTTCATCAGCAAGCTCCTCACCGAGAAGGTTCACCGCGTCAGCCGCCTTCGAAGGAATCCTTGGCGAAGAGCGCGACGCTCCCGGGCACGCTCGAGCACATCTTCCACACCATCATCTGCCCCAAGCAAGCGCCGGGGGCCACGAATCAGCACACCCCCTTCGGGCAGGGGGCTGGGGCTGGCACCCTCGTGACGGCCGGGCACGCCACACTAGAAGCCCGGCCTGGAGCCAGCCCGTCCCCAGATGAAGAGCGCAGGGAGCGCCTCAGCCAATCGCAGTCCACGACCAGCGAGAAGCCCACGGCAGGCTGGCTATGCCACAAGAAGGCCCGCGAGGGAGGATCGCGTGGTGCGCAGGGCCTCGATGCGCCTCGGGACGGTTCGCCTCTCCGATCGCCCTCACCTCAAGGGCTCTGCTGCTCGGAGCGCTTGAGGACGGTAGAGGGGGCAAAGCCAAGGGGGGCGGCACCTCAGCCATCTCCGCGAGCTCGGCTGGAAGAGGCCTGCGGAGCAAGGATCAGTAAAAGCAACAGAAGGATCGGTAGCTGGAAAAGGGGAAGGCTTACTCATCAGTGGCGAAGTACTTCCTACGCTTCAGCAGGCGACAAGGGTAATCATCGCCAAGGGCCTCCCTTCTCTTCTGGAGGGCCTCAAAGTCCATGCGGAAGCGGCCCAAGAGTGGAGCGCAGGGATCAACCTGCGACGAGGACGAAGCGTCAAGGTGATCCGCGTCAGGGGTGCCTTCCTGATGCGCACTGCCAGTCGCCTCGCCAAGAGAAGTGGCTGGAGCCTCAGGGGCCTCAGCCGTAGGCGCTGAGGGCAGCTGCTTGCCGCCCTCAGCCTCAGCGGCACGGGCCCCAAGAGCTGCTCCCTCATGAGCGTCGCCCGGTGCCGTCACCCCACCGGGAGCCCCCTCGGCCTCTGGCGCCTCATGCCTCCCTGCTCTGCCACTTGAGGAAGAGTCGCCTTGGCCGACTGGAAGGGCAGTCACCGTCACTGGGTTCTCGCGAGGCCCCTAGAGGCCGGCGGGGCGCGGCCCCCACTTATCAAAGATAGCCATCTGATTCACAAAATCGCCCCTGTTCTGGCAGAGGTACAGCAAGGCCCCTCCTTGCTGGGTGCTGCCAGGGTTGGGGTCCCCAGTCAGGATCAAGAGCACTGTCCTCAGCACTTCAGGCATCAGGTCCTCTTCCTGGAGCCTCATACGATCATCATGCCCGCTGAAGGCCCACATCCGGCAGGAGTGGCGTTGGAGAGGAGCAATGCGGTGTAGCAGGACCTCCTTCACCACCTTGGGCGCTGTCACGCCAAGCGACCTCAAGAACGCGAAGCGGTGCCCGACGAAGACGAGCCGGGGGCTCTCGAGCGTCTCCTAGCCCCAGCTCGAATTGGGGACAGCAGGCGAAGTTGGCTCCGATAGCAGGGGGCTGGGCACCCCTACATCCACATACAGCCACCGCTCGCGGAACCCGGCCGCAGGCGGAGGGAGCCTGAAGTCAATCCCTGAGGCCGTTGTCTCAGACGCGGCAGCGAAGCTCACACACGCCGAGCATTGGGTAGGGTCGACAAGGCGCAGAGAGAAGAAGTGGCGCAGCAAGGCAACAGAAGGAAGGATGCCCATCATTGCCTTGCAAACAAAGGCGAAGACCGAAAGAAGGGTGATGGATTCAGGACCCAGATGCATCATGTGGATCTGATAGTGGGAAAGCACGGTATTGAAGAAATCAGAAAAGGGGGGAACCAGACCCGCCCACAGGGCGTCGGCAAAATACTGGACCTCGGTGGCTATCCTGTCGATGGAGAAGTGAGACGCGGGCCAGGCCGTCGTCCTCCCGCATTCGTTGAAGATAGTGGCCAGAGCCGAGCTGACCTTGCCCAAGCCCTCTCGATTGATTATGGTCGACTGGTTGACGGCGGGTGCCACCAACGGCGGCGAGCGAGGCGGAGGCATGGGTTTCTTCCCTCTTCCCTTCTTTGTCGGAGCCATGGCGATGGGAAGGGGGGGAAGGTTCGAGATTGGGTTGAAAACAGAAGCTGGAGTTCGAGAGGAGGAAGGACAGAGGGTGCTCGAGCAACAGAAAGGGGAGCAGCTGTGTACGACTACGAGTCCGCCTAGCATGGCGCAAAATAAGGGGGGCATGGGGGAATAGTGCAGCCCACGCCCAACCAACCGCCACACGGCGCCCAAGGCCGCAGGCTGTTAGGGCCCGCGACGCTTCGCCCTTGCCCTTTCGCCTCCCTGCATGGCCAAGTCCGGGAGCGCCTTGGGCCCAGGTGCTACTCTCGGCGTTCTGGGAATGGGGGTCCCCAGACTTGCCTGCCTGCGGCCTGCGGCGTGGCTCAAAGGGGGGCCCAGCGCGGCCCATCTTCATCAACATAGACCCAAGACCCTCGCGAGGGACCAAGCCTCGCGGGGCGGACGACACGGAGCTTCCTCAGGCATGGCCTCATCAGGCTGGCTCGCGAGGAGGCGGAGAGATCAAGGCGGGGTACCTCACGAGGTGCCCGTGACGCAAGCCATGACGACCAAGGGCGCCAGGCGGGCGCCAGCCCGCGCAGTGTCCTCCTTTCCTCTTTGGTGCAAAGGGAGCAAGCGCAGGTGAGAGCATCAAGCAAAGGCACTCGTTTCGGTGCAACGAGACCAAGACCAGCCCAACGGCAAGGAGGAAGTCATTGTGGAGCCCAAGCCAGTGTCACCACCTGAGCCTTTGGCAGGCGAGGACCAACTTTAGTCAGGATAAGTGTACCAGATGTTCCCCTTCAAAATGGCCAATTGTTGGCGCGCTTCCCACTCAATATTTGGGAAGAGGCCCAGGGCCTTTGCCTATAAATAGGACTAGCCACCCCTAGGGTAGAGAGGATCGGCCAATCCAGAAACAAGTTGGGACCGGATAGAGTAGCATCACGCAGAGAGAGAGAGTGAAGGGTGACTGAACTCCTCCTAGCAGTTCATCCCCCCAGCCAAGAACAGACCCTCGCGAGGCTGTTCTTCCTTGTATTGCTCATCATCATCAGCCCAAGAGGCAATCCACCACACCACAAACTAGAGTAGGGTATTACACCACAATGGTGGCCCGAACTAGTATAAACCATGTGTCTCTTGTGCTGTTCTTTCCATAGCTTAGATCTTAGCGAGGCGGTGGGGTGCAGGTAGGTAGAAGGCGAAATCTTCGCGCGCACCCCAGTGTTCGAACCTCAAGGGTCTGCCGGAACCCGAAATCCGACAGTGCCGATTAAATGAAATACAGACATGAGGGCCTCATGATGATCTTTAGAACTGCAACATATATTGTCATATAATTTCTTATGCTAAAGTAACAATTGGTTCACAAGGTAAATTATGAATCAAGAACTTTATTGAAAACCAACAAAATCTTAATGCAAAAGAATGTCACTTAATATTGCCGCTTGTGATAAATAACTTTATTATGTAGTCCGTTGCTCTTATTTCTTCCATATCACAAGTTCGTATAAAGCTTATTTTCCTCACACTGAAAGATCATACATATTTAGAGAGCAATTTTTATTGCTTGCACCGATGACAACTTACTTGAAGGATCTTACTCAATCCATAGGTAGGTATGGTGGACTTTCATGGCAAAACTGGGTTAAGGGATTTTGGATGCACAAGTAGTATCTCTACTTGGTGCAAAAGATTTGGCTAGCAAAGGATGAGAAGCAAGCTCAACATGTTGGAGGATCCATGACAATATAACTTCTATTCGGATATAAGAAAACATAACCCATTGTGTTGCCTTCCTTGTCCAACATCAATCTTTTAGCATATAATATTTAATGATTGCTCACAATCACAAAATATGTCCAAGATAGTGTATTTATATGTGAGACCTCTCTTTCTTTATTACTTCCTATTAATTGCAACAATGACCAAAAGCTATGGTTGTCAACTCCCAACAATTTTCATGCGACATACTTCTTATATGTGAAGTCATCACTTCCCTTAAGATTATTATATAATATTTTTATTTTTTATTTCTTTCTCTCAAGATCATAGTAAGAAAACAAAGCCCTCAACTCAAAACTAGTCTTTATTATATAACTCTCGGACTCGATTACATAGAGGGAACACAAAGCAAAACTCAAAGCTAGATCATACTAAAAACTTTATTCTACTAAACCAAGATATAACCGAAAGGATTGAACTAAGAAAAATGATAAAGGTAAAGGTGTGATGGTGATACGATACTGGGGCACCTCCCCCAAGCTTGGCACAAGCCAAGGGGAGTGCCGATACCCATGTACTCAAGTCTCTTTCTTCGGAGGTTGTGATGATGGAGTTGCATTCTTCTTTTCTAGCTTACGTCTGAGGCTAAAATTTTCCTCCCTTAAATCATCATTGTCAAGCTCAAGCTTCAATGTCCTTTTGCATAATGCCGTTGAGGGAGTCCCGGATTATTAAGGGGTCCTCGGGCGTCCGGCCTGTTGGACATGGGCCGGACTGATGGGTTGTGAAGACACAAGACCGAAGACTCTCACCCGTGTCCGGATGGGACTCTCCTTGGCCTGGAAGGCAATCTTGGCGTCCGGATATGTAGATTCCTTTCTCTATAACTGACTTTGTACAACCCTAGCCCCCTCCGGTGTCTATATAAATCGGAGGGTTTAGTCCATAGGGACAATCATAATCATACAGGCTAGACTTCTAGGGTTTTAGCCATTACGATATCGTGGTAGATCAACTCTTGTAATACTCATATTCATCAAGATCAATCAAGCAGGAAGTAGGGTATTACCTCCATAGAGAGGCGCCGAACCTGGGTAAACATCGTGTCCCCTGTCTCCTGTTACCATCGACCTTAGACGCATGGTTTGGGACCCCCTACCCGAGATCTGCCAGTTTTGACAACGACATTGGTGCTTTCATTGAGAGTTCCTCTGTGTTGTTGCTAGAAGGTTCGATGACCCTGTCAATCATCTACAACAATGTTGTCTAGGGGGTAGTTTTTCTTCCCGGGCAGATCTTCGTATTCGGCGGCTTCGCATTATGGGCCAACTTGCTTGGCCACCTCGAGCAGGTCGAGAGCTACGGCCCTGGCCATCACGTCAGGTTTGGAAGCTTGAACTACGTCGCTGATATCCGCGGAGACTTGATTTTCGATTGGTTCGAGCCCACGGCAGCCGCTCCCTACCACCGCAATGAACATGACCTAAATCTGTCATCGTACCATATCCAGGAGATAAAGCCTATAACCGCTCTGGCCCTAGATCCGAAGCGGATTGCGTCATCCGAGGACGGGAAGCTCAACCCTGCCACGGAAGCAGCAGACTCATCAGCGTTAGAGCCGCACACAGTCCCAACCTTGAGCGGGATCCGTGTTAGCAGAACCTCGGACTTGTCTCCGGCCACAGGTTTTGAACCATGCGCAGCCGTGTCCTTCAAGCTTGACCAGGCATCGATCGTCGAGTTCAGCTCCGCGGACATCTTCTGGCACTCACCTTTAGGCGACATGCTAAACTCACTAAAAACCCTCTCCTTAGCAGAGGAATCATAGCCGAACTATATCCGGTTTGAACTGGGAGCTGATGATGGGGAATTTCGCTTCCCACCCACCTCCCACCTAATAGCCATTGTCAAAGACTTAACCGACATGCTTGATTACGGCTCCGAAGACATCGACGGTATGGAAGACTTAAGTCACATAGTTCAACAGCCCAGAGAGTCAGCCAGAAAATTTTGGACTAGGTTCTTAACTAAAAAGAACCAGATCATAGACTGTCCGGATGCTGAAGCCCTAGCGGCCTTTAAGCATAGCATCCGCGACGAATGGCTCGCCCGCCACCTCAGCCAAGAAAAGCCGAAGTCCATGGCAGCCCTCACGGCCCTCATGACCCGCTATTGTGCGGGCGAGGACAGTTGGCTAGCTCGTAACAATAACACTGCAAGCAATGCCGGCACCTCCGAGGCGAAACATAGTAACGGCAAAACCTGACACAACAGGCACAAGCGCCGAAGCAACAGTGACAATACCGATGACATGGCGGTCAACACCGGATTCACTGGCTCCAAGTCTCGTCAGCGGAAGAAGCCCTATAAAGGAAATAATCAGGGCTCATCCAACTTGGACCGCATAGTTGATCGTCCATGTCAGATACATGGCACCCCTGATAAACCAGCCAATCATACCAACAAAGACTGTTGGGTTTTTAAACAGGCTGGCAAGTTAAATGCCGTTAACAAGGAAAAGGGGTCGCACAGCGAGGACGATGACAAGGGGTCCTGTCCACCGAACACAGGAGGACAGAAGAAGCCCCCCCCCCAAGTTAAAATGGTGAACATGATATACGCTACCCATATCCCCAAGAGGGAGCGCAAGCACGCGCTCAGGGACGTCTATGCGATGGAGCCAGTCGCCCCAAAGTTTAACCCATGGTCATCCTGCCCGATCACTTTCGATCACAGGGACCATCCGACCAGTATCTGTCATGGCGGTTCGGCCGCACTGTTCCTCGACCCAATCATTGATGGATTCCATCTCACACGAGCCTCACGGATGGTGGTAGCAGCCTGAACCTGCTCTATCAGGATACAGTCCAACAAGTGGGCATCGATCCCTCAAGGATCAAGCCCACAAAAACTAACTTTAAAGGAGTCATACCAGGTGTAGAGGCCGGCTGTACGGGCTCAATCACAATGGAAGTTGTCTTCGGGTCCCCGGACAACTTCAGAAGCGAAGAGTTGATCTTCGATATCGTCCCCTTTCGCAGTGGCTATCACGCACTACTTGGACAAACCGCATTCGCTCGATTTAATGTGGTCCCACACTACGCTTATATCAAGCCCAAGATGCCCGGACCACGCGGGGTCATAACAGTCAATGGAAACATGGAGCGCTCCCTCCATACTGAGGAGCACAACACGGCCCTGGCAGCGGAAGTACAGAGCGGCCGACCTCCCAAAGTAGAACCTTAATTTGGCGGCCAAACGAGTCCAGACTACTCGGCAGCAAGACAATCTAGCTCGTCAAGAGCTTGACTAGCAATTTGGCCTCCATCCCAGTCCCGATCAAATGGCGGCATATGTACCACGCGTACATAATTACGCACTCAAAATACCATGGGCATAGACGGAGGCATAACTAGATTGTGGTCCATAATACGGCTAGACCTCCCCTGGACACACATACTTTCGCTTTTTTATCCTTTTCAGGTTTTCTTTCCATAGGCCCTTCCCGACGGACTGATAATCGATCATGTCGAAGGATTGATATTCCAACACGGCAAGAAGCATCGACGTATACGGGAATCTCTAGATGGTCTTTTTGATGATCACTCTACCTGTTTTCAGACCCCCACGAAGCTCTCCCTTGGTCATGGCATGTTAAATAGCCCCGTTGCTTATCGCACTACTTGTACAAATACACTTTGACATATTAATCAAACTATAATGAAAACTGTTTGCGGCCCAACTTATGTGGCACTAGCTTACAACTTCATTTTATTTCGTTCAATCGCACATGTACACTTTGGTATGCTTTATTTGGCCAGGGGCTTCATTATGCTCCATACTATGGCAACAAAGTCCAAACACTTTTACAGTACAGTTCGGCGCCCCGAATTTTAGCATTATATGCATTGGCTCCGAATCATGTCTTTGGTCAATAGTTGGGTTGCCTGGGTCCTGTGCTTACTACCTTACGTTCTGCACTATCGGCTAGGGTAGTAAAGGGAGAACTACTGCGATTCTGTCTTGTTTTATCCAGACGAGCACCTCAGTAGAGAAAGCCGAAAACTAACTGTCATGATGCGGCGTGAGCCGGTCAGCTATTCGGAGGTTACACATATTTTGCGATTTTTCCGCATTATGTGACAAATCGGTCTTTACCTGATCAGGTGTTGATACCACCCTAGTAAGGATACTATGGGCTGTGCCTAAATTTCCATTGTCAAACTCCTATGGCTAAGTGAGGGTGATAAAGCCACATAGTCCGATTGCCTGGTTCGTTGCGCTAAAACCCTCCTTCAAGGACCAAACATTTGGATCAAGAGTGTTTAGATTCCATCCCGAACACCCCCGTACTACGTACGTGGGGGCTGAAGCCGACGACCGGCCAACCCTCAAATTTCATAAAACGAACGCACAGGAGGTAATTTTTTTTATATTACATAATCAACTTTGTTTCATAATACAGGGCGAGATAACATGAATGTATTCATTCAAAGATTACATCTTTCGCACACTGCTCCGCTACAATGCGGGATCCCTCCAGGACAGCATCAAAATATCCCTCGGGCTTGCGGTGCTCCTTGCCCTCGGGCGGTCCCTCGGTCGGGAGCTTGATGGTATTCATCATTGCCCACTTCACTTTGACACGGGCGAAGGCCATCCGCGCACCTTCGATATAGACCGACCGCTTGATAGTGTCAAGCCGGGGGCAGGCATTGACCAGCCGCTTCACGAGCCCGAAGTAGCTGCTAGGTATGGCTTCGGCAGGCCATAGCTGGATTATCAAGTCCTTCATGGCCAGTTTGGCCACCCTATGCAGTTCGACCAGCTGTTTTAGCTGATCGCTAAAGGGCACCAGATGTTCTGGCACAAGGTATTGCAACCAGAACAGCTTCTCCATTGAGATCCCCTCTTTGGCTCGATAGAATTCCGCAGCGTCAGAAACACTGAGCGGCAGATCCGCAAATGCCCCTAGAGAACTCCAAATCCAGTTCAGTAAGAGATACCTCTTCTTTCACATACTTGCTTTGCATAATAAAATCCTTACCCGCCGCAATTTTCTTGGCCTCTTGGATTTCCTGGAGGGCGCCCTGGGCTTCAACCCGGGACTCTTGTGCGCTCTGGCGAGCCTTGGCGAGTTCACTCTCTTGATTCGCACTATTGCGCTCCAAGGACTCACATTTCTTAACGGTGTCCTGGAGCTCCTGCTGGACCTCACCAACCCTGGCTTCGTGTTTCTCGCGGGTGGCTTGCTCCTTTGCCACTTTCTTTTTGCCTCAGCCAGCGCCTTTTTAAGGGCCACCACCTCGGTTGCCGCTCCAACAAATATCATGGCACTATGGTCAATACAAGTCATCTATCCTTTCTGATATACAGAAGGTCATGGCATACCTTGCTTGTCCTCCAGCTGCTTTTTTACACGGCCGAGCTCTTCCTCGGCCCGCTCCAGACTCTGCATCAGTCCAGAGACTTCGGCAGCATGGGAGGTCGCAATCAGCAACGACGCCTGCTTATTCACATAGACACATATGGTTAGTCTCCTACGAAAATTGTTTGATCCTCTGTAACGCCCTCGATGCGGCTATATCTCCCACGTGTCGAAGCATGACTTAGAGGCATAACCGCATTGAAAGCAATGTCGCAAGTGAGGTAATCTTCACAACAACCCATGTAATACAATAAGGGAAAAGGTACATACTTGGCTTACACTCGCCACGTCACACAAATAGCATAAATAAGTCATTACATTCATCAAAATACACTCAAGGTCCGACTACGGAACCAAAATGAAGATAGACCCCAAAAGCAACATAGTCCCTGATCGCTCCAACTGGGCACCACTACTGGTCATCTGGGAAAGACACGTAGTATCGTCCTGAGTCCTCATCGAACTCCCACTTGAGCTCAGTTGAATCACCTGGAGCGGTATCATCGGTCCCTGCATCTGGTTTTGGAAGGAATCTATGAGTCACGGGGACTCAGCAATCTGACACCCTCGCGATCAAGACTATTTAAGCTTATAGGTAGGGTAAAAGTATGAAGTGGAGCTGCAGCAAGCGACTAGCATATATGGTGGCTAACATACGCAAATGAGAGCGAGAAGAGAAAGAGAAGGCACGGTCTATGAACTATGATCAAGAAGTGATCCTAGAACAACCTATGATCAAGCATAACACGAGACCGTGTTCTCTTCCCGCACTCCGCCGAAAAGAGACCATCACGGCCACACACTCTGTTGATTCATTTTAATTAAGTTTAGTTTAAGGTTGTCTACAACCGGACATTAACAAATTCCCATCTGCCCATAACCGCGGGCACGGCTTTCGAAAGATCAATTCCCTGCAGGGGTGTCCCAACTTAGCCCATCACAAGCTCTCATGGTCAACGAAGGATATTCCTTCTCCCAAGAAAATCCGATCAGACTCGGAATCCCGGTTACAAGACATCCCGACAATGGTAAAACTAAACCAGCAAAGCCACCCAGATGTGCCGACAAATCCTGATAGGAGCTGCACATATCTCGTTCTCAGGGCACACCGGATGAGCAAGACGTCGGGTAGGCCAGCCCAGAGTTGCCCCTGGTAGCCCCGGACATCGCTCAGTTGGACCAACACTTAGAAAGCACTGGCCCGGGGGGGGGGGGGTTAAAATAAAGATGACCCTTGAGTCCACGAAACCCAAGGGAAAAAGGCTAGGTGGCAAATGGTAAAACCAATATTGGGCATTGCTGGAAGAGTTTTATTCAAGGGGAACTGTCAAGGGGTTCCCATTATAACCCAACCGTGTAAGGAACGCAAAATCAAGGAACATAACACCGGTATGGCGGAAACTAAGGCGGCAAGAGTGGAACAAAACACCAGGCACAAGGCCGAGCCTTCCACCCTTTACCATGTATATAGGTGCATTAAAGTAGACAAGTAAAATAGTGATATCCCAACAATAAACAATGTTCCAACAAGGAACAAACTCCAATCTTCACCTGCAACTAGCAACGCTATAAGAGGGGCTGAGCAAAGCGGTAACATAGCCAAACAATGGTTTGCTAGGACAAGGTGGGTTAGAGGTTTGACATGGCAATATGGGAGGCATGATAAGCAAGTGGTAGGTATCGTAGCATAGGCATAGCAAAAGAGCAAGCATCTAGTAAGCAAAGATAGAAGTGATTTCGAGGGTATGGTCATCTTGCCTGCAAAGTTCTCCGAGTTGACATTAGCTTGGTCCTCGTAAGCGTACTCAATGGGCTCCTCAATCACGTACTCGTCTCCCGGCTCTACCCAAGCAAGACAACAAGCAAAGGGAACACAATCAACCACGTACAATGCTCAAACCTCATGATGCCAACATGGTATGATATGCGGGATGCGATATGCGATGCATATGCATGATTTGGACATGAATGATATGCACGGATTGTAAATGGCAAGCAAAACAAATATGGCACCGGTCTGCGATTAACAGCACGAGGCCCTCTAAATGCATCAAGAACAACATGCTACAGCACTCTAACATAACAACAAAATACATGGCAGGGATCCACTCAAGATGCTTGACAAAAGATGAACACTGAGCTACTGCTAATTCAATCAATAGCAGGTTCAAACAAGCATGGAAAAAGTGCAAAAGATAACGGGTTACAGGCTTACTGAAATTAACAGCATGTCAGGAATTTAACATCAGGAAGCAATCTTTAGAGCAAGATAACAACATGCTACAGGAACATATCATGGCAAATCAAGGCATGGCATGAAGCTACTCAAGGCATACAACAAAAGTCCCTTACTGACCATGAGCCAAAAGGGATCAGAAAACACAATTGCAACCACGTGAACATAGCAATTAACGTTAACAGATTCAGACTTAGTGAAAAACTGGAACATGGCAAAACAGATATCAAGTAGGCATGTTTACGAGCTCGATGCACTCACTACGAGGCATTGCATGACAAACTAAGCATACACCCAGCAAGTAGGCATGGCATAGAAGCTAGAGATGGCAAGAACAACAACATAGCATTCATGGATCAATAACAACAAGCTCGGCAAAATTGCTAAACATATTAACAATCTGCCAGGAACATTTTATAGCAAAAGTAGAGCTCGATTGACTCAATCTAGGGTGCTCCATAAATGCAAACAAAGACATGGATGGATAGAGCACCACAATATCTACAAAACACCCTTACTGATCAGGCTCAAAAGAAGCACGGATCACTAGGTAGCAACATGAACACATGGCATAAAAATTACACGAGGAAAAGGACTTTGTGAAATTCTAAGTCCCTGAAATCAGCAACATTAAGTGACCTACTTTGCATGCTTGTGATAGTCACCATAGAGATCACAAAAATACATGGCATACACCCTGTAAGGATGACATGGCATACTACAAAACACATGTAGGGCTCAAGTTCATAGCATGCACACATTAATCATGGCAAAAAAGACAAATGAGCAAATGCTGATACGGATCTGAAACTAACATCACATAGACCTCTTGCAACAGCATTTAGGGCATCAAGATGAGCTCAAATGAAAATGATACAATGAGATGAAATGATGTACTCGTCGAGATGAACATTTTGATATGCTACACGCACGAATCGGAGCAACGGTGATGAAGTTATGATGCGTCAAAGTATGCAAAATAATTAGGGTTTTAGGCGAAAAAGTCAACCGAGGGGATGGATCTGGATCTGGATCTCGCCGGAACTGTAGCACCTCGCGCCACGAGGTTCGCTGGAGAAGAGGGGGGTGGCCGGAGACGATGAGGGAGCATGCCGGCGAGGGAGGAGCGCCGGATCTGGAGGAGAAGGAGGGCGCGACGAGCTCCAGTGGCCTTGGCGCGGTGGTGCGGCGACCGGACCAACTGCGGCGGAGGCGGCTGATGTTGGCTGCAGCAGAGGGGCGGCGAAGGTGCGGCGACGACGGTGGCCGGACGGTGGGAAGAAGAAGCTGCGTGGGCGCGGGCGCTAGCTTGGCTGGCGGCGCGGCAAGACGGGCCGCGGGGGCCCTCCCTGGGCTTCGGCGGGCCGCGGGCGTCGACGGCAAAGTGGGCACCGGGCGGGGACACGTGTCACATGGAGACTGTCCGGGGGGAGCAGGGCGGACACGTCCGGCCCTCCAGATTTCGTCCGGCGATGGCGGGTGGAGGTTTTCTAGGGTTTCGTCCGTGATTTCGAATGGGGGTTCTTTATATAGAGGTAGAGGAAGCTAGGAAGCTCCAAATGAGGTGCGGTTTTCGGCCACCCGATCATGATCGAACGGCCTAGGTGATGGAGGAGGTTTATGTGGGTTTTGGGCCACTTTGGAGGGGTGTTGGGCTGCAACACACACGAGGCCTTTTCGGTCCCTCGGTTAACCGTTGTAGTATCAAACGAAGTCCAAATGGCAAGAAACTTGACAGGCGGTCTACCGGTAGTAAACCAACGCCGCATGACAAGTCTTGGTCCAATCCGAAAACGTATAACCCCCACACACGAAAAGAGATAGAAAGGGACACCGGAGGACATAGGAGCGCCGGAATGCAAAACGGACAACGGAGAAAAAGCTCGGATGCATGAGACGAACACGTATGCAAATGCAATGCACATGATGACATGATATGAGATGCATGACAAAGACAAAAACACACGGAGGAAAAAACCCGACAATGAGGAAATAGAATAACATATTGCCGGAAACGGCAAGAGTTGGAATACAAATACGGTAGGTTACATCTGGGGTGTTATAACACTCCACCACTACGAAAGGATCTCGTCCCGAGATCTAGGACTGGAAAAACTCCGGGTACTCAGAACGGAGGTGATCCTCGCGTTCCCAGGTGGCTTCACGGTCGGAATGATGTGACCACTTGACTTTCAGGAATTTGATAAACTTGCTGCGAGTCTTGCGCTCAGTTTCTTCAAGAATGGCAACGGGGTGCTCACGATAAGACATGTCTTCTTGGAGATCAATCTCTTCGAAGTTGATGGTGTGGTCAGGAGTCTTGAAACACTAGCGGAGTTGAGAGACATGAAACACGTCGTGCACGTTTGCAAAGTTGGAGGGAAGCTCAAGTTCATAGGCGAGATCGCCTCTCTTGCTGATGATCTTGAAAGGACCCACGTATCTAGGGGCAAGCTTCCCTTTGATACCGAAGCGACGAGTACCTTTCATTGGAGAGACGTGGAGGTAGACATGGTCTCCGACCTCGAAAGACAAGTCATGATGCTTTCTATCATAGTAACTCTTCTGGCACGATTGCGCGGCTTTGAGATTATCACGAATGACTTTGCACATTTCTTCAGCCTCTGTGATCAAGTCATTTCCGAGAAGTTGACGTTCACCAGTCTCTGGCCAGTTAAGAGGAGTACGACACTTCCTGCCATAGAGAATCTCGAATGGGGCCTTGCCCGAACTCGCTTGGAAGCTATTGTTGTAGGAGAACTCGGCATATGGAAGACACAAGCCCTGAGCATATTTTCCCACTTCATACCGAAAGAGATGAGACAAGCCCTAAGCATATTTTCAAGAATTTGATTTACTCGCTCGACTTGGCCACTAGTTTGAGGATGAAAGGTTGTGCTGAAGCGAATGTTGGTGCCCATAGCCTTCTGAAAAGAATCCCAGAACTTAGAGGTGAAGATGCTGCCACGATATGAAGATATCAACTATGGAATGCCGTGCACAGAGACAATCCTGGAGGTATATAGCTCTGCCAACTGAGCTGCTGTGACAGATTCTTTGATAGGAAGAAAATGAGCCACTTTAGTGAGCTTGTCGATGACAACAAAGATAGCATCATTGCCACACTTGGACTTTGGAAATCCAGTCACAAAGTCCATCTCAATATGGTCAAACTTCCATTCTGGAATGGCAAGAGGTTGGAGGAGACCAGCTGGTCGTTAGTGTTCTTCTTTCACTCTTCTGCAGACATCACATTCATTCACGAACTGAGCAATCTCGCGCTTCATTCGAGTCCACCAATACGACTGCTTGAGGTCATGGTACATCTTTGTACTTCCAGGGTGAATAGAGAGAAGTGAATTGTGAGCCTCGTTCATAATGACTTTACGAAGGTCACCTTTAGGCACCACAATGCGATCCTCGAAGAATAGAGTATCCTTGTCATCAAGGCGATAGCACTTGTACTTGGGTTGACTCTTGGCAATCCTAATCTTCACCTTCTTCACCATAGCATCAAGAAGTTGAGCCTCGCGAATCTGATCTTCCAAAGTAGGAGAGACTTGGAGGTTGGCCAGAAATCCTTGAGGAACAACTTGCAAATTGCGTTTGCGGAAAGCTTCACAAACCTCCGGTTGGTAAGGCTTGAGAATCAAACTATTGCAGTAAGCCTTCCTGCTCAATACGTCAGCAATTACATTGGCCTTGCCTGGTGTATATTCGATACTCGGATTATACTCTTGAATCATCTTGACCCAACGAGTCTGCCTGAGGTTGAGGTTTGGCTGAGTGAAGATGTACTTGAGAATCTTATGAGCAGTGAAGATGTCCACTTTTCATCCCAACAAGACATGTCTCCGGACAGCCGGACTATCTCTATTGGCCGGACTGTTAGACTATGAAGATACAAGATTGAAGACTTCATCTCATGTCCGGGTGGGACTCTACTTGGCGTGGAAGGCAAGCTAGGCAATACGGATATGGATATCTCCTCCTTTGTAACTGACCTTGTATAACCCTAATCCTCTCCGGTGTCTATATAAACTGAAGGGTTTTATTCCGTAGGACAACAACCATAACATACAATCATACCATAGGCTACCTTCTAGGGTTTAGCCTCTCTGATCTCGTGGTAGATCTACTATTGTACTACCCATATCAACAATATCAATCAAGCAGGACGTAGGGTTTTACCTCCATCAAGAGGGCCTGAACCTTGGTAAAACATTGTGTCCCCTGCCTCCTGTTACCATCCGGCCTAGACGCACAGTTCGGGACCCCCTACCCGAGATCCGCCGGTTTTAACACCGACATTGGTGCTTTCATTGAGAGTTCCGCTGTGCCGTCGCCACCAGGAAGGATGTCTCATCCCGTCTTTAAAGACGACACTGTTGCTGAGGGAGCTTTGGCTATCGGCCAAACTCTTCGGCTAGGTGGTTTTCTTATGACCGCCTGTTCGGCCGCTGCGCCGATGATGACTTCTCGGGTCATCGAAAGCAATCTTCACGTCAACTCGGAACTCACCGAGCAGTTAGATCCAATGGAGCTCTCTTCCCTGAACGAGCTCTTGGATCGCATTGCCGCCCTAGGAGTCACTACAGACTCCGATCAGATTGGGCCTAAAACCGATCTGAGAGAGATCAACTCTCCCCAGGTCACCCATCATGTTACAGTGGTGGAGGAACAATGCGGCAACCCTTCATCTATCTTAAGGACTAGCTATGTCCGGATTCCCGATCCCTCCAAGCCGGATACCCGCGGAGGGGAGGACGTCACTCAAAACCTGAACCTAGAGTCAGGCAGCGGGCTAGATTTATTGGAAAACATCCAAGAATCCAAACTTCTGAGTTCGGAAACTCTTTGGCCCCTGAGTCTCGGATTGGGTGAGGATTCGGGTTCAATTCCACCCACCCACCCAAACATAAGCGATCTATCCCAAATTAGGCAAGAGCCCGAAGAAACAGTACACCATTACTGGGTCAGATTCCTCCTGGTCATGAACAGGATAAAGCACTGCCGCGAGGAAGAAGAAATTACATTCTTCTGCAATAATTGCACGGACAAGGGAATCCTCAACGCCATAAGTCGCCACGAAATTACACGCTTTGACGACTTGGTGTCCATAGTACGAAAGTATTGTGCGATGGAAAGCGCCTAGAAAACCAAAATAAAATTTTGGGATAATCCGGCCCTGAATGCAAACCCAGTTCAAAATAAAAGGGTGCATTATCACAGTACACCCGGGTTAACTACCAAAAAGCAAAAGCCCTCTACGGGAAAGGAACCGTACCGGAGGGATGGCTCAACGGACCCTGCAAAATTCATATTACAGCGGATGCAATACCAAGGCACATCCTTAGAGCATGTTGGATACTCTGCAGGTGGCCAAAAGTGGTGAGGATCTACTCCTCCCAAATACCACAGAGCACCATCCCGTGGACAACAATACAGTGTTAACGGTCTTTGCGACCATCGCGTCAAATAATAGACGCAAGCGAACACTCCGCAGCATGGCCAAAATCTGCCACGTAGCAGAAATAAATCCTTGGAGCGACACGGCTATTACCTTCAATGCTAGTGACGAACCCAAATTCTGAACAGCCCGAGCACCATCCGCACTGGTCCTCAGTCCAATCGTGGATGTCGGCGTTCTGGGAACGGGGGTCCCCAGACTTGCGTGCCTGTGGCCTGCGGCGTGGCTCAAAGGGGGGCCCAGCATGGCACATATTCACCATCACAAACCCAAGACCCTCGTGAGGGGCCAAGCCTCGTGGGGCGGATGACACGGAGCTTCCTCAGGCACGGCCTCGTCAGGCTAGCTCACGAGGAGGCGGAGAGATCAAGGCGGGGTACCTCGCGAGGTGCCCGTGACGCAAGCCATGACGACTCAGGGCACCAGGCGGGTGCTAGCCCGCGCAGCATCCTCCTTTCCTATTTGGTGCAAAGGGGGCAAGTGCAGCCGCGGAGTACCGAGGCATCAGGCAAAGGTTGCCATTTCGGTGCAACGAGACCAAGACCAGGAGGACTACGAGATGGAGGTCACCGTGGAGCCCAAGACGGCGTCATCACCAGAGCTTTGCGCAGGCGAAGACTACTTTTGTCAGGATAATTGATACTTGTTGTCCCCCTTGAAATTAGCCCGCCATTGTTGGCTCCCTTCCCGCTCAATATTTGGGGAGAGGACCAGGGCCACTATAAATAGGACCAGCCACCCGCGTAGCAAAGGGTTCGGCTCAGTCTCCTCCAAGGGCTCGACAAGTAGAGAGGTGGTAAAGAGAGAGAGAGAGAGAGAGAGAGAGAGAGAGAGAGAAAGGAGGCTGAACTTCTCCCAGCAGTTCATCGCCCCAGCCAAGAACAGACCCTCACGAGGCTGTTCTTCCTTGTACTGTCCATTATCATCAGCCCAAGAGGCAATCCACCACACCACACACTGGAGTGGGGTATTACACCACAACGGTGGCCCGAACCAGTATAAACCCTGTGTCCCTCGTGTTGTTCTTTTCGTAGCTTTGATCCTAGCGTGGCGGAGGGGTGCAGGGAGGTAGGAGGCAAAATCTCCGCGTGCACCCCAGTGTTCGAACCTCAAGGGTCTGCCGGAACCCGAAATTGTGACACCCCAAAAATTTGGCCTTGTTTTAATGGATTCAAATTTTTGCCAGGAATTAAAACTTTGAATATCTGAGCTCCACTTTGATTTTTAAATCATTTCCTTTCCCTGTATGATGAGTTTTTCCCAAAGAGAAAACTTTTCAAATATGTCATTGGACTTATTTAATCTGTCAAGAGAAACTTTCCCTTATTTAATATAACTAATTAAATAATTAAGTTGCTTGATCTTTACTTTCTTGAAAATGGTTTTTCAAGGTTAAATGGCCATATTTGAACTACAACCATTGGATAAATTCACTTAAAATTCCAACCAAAATTTGGAGATGTCATGTGATGTTTTTAAATCACTTTTGTGCAAAAACATCTTTATTTTATGAAATATTTTGAGCTCTACACTCAATTTTTCTTCTCTGGTCCATAGTGCAATTTGCACTATAACCCATTTAAATAATTCTTTCTAGCCTCCACCAAAATTATGGGATATTGGTAGTAGCATATGATTCAACTTTATGCAAAAAACATAGTGCTGTTCTTTGAAAAATTTGAGTGAATCAACCTCATTTTCATTCTGGACCAACTTGATGGTTTGTACAGCAACCATATTTTTGCTTGCTCTTTAACCCTTGATTATTTCTCCTACTTGTAGTCCTCCATGTTAAACCCTTAAGTCCAGGAGCATGCACCTTTTGGATCATTTTTGGTTCATGAAATAATGCTATTTATTTCCTGTCCAGAATTGAAGTTTTGTAAAACTTGCACTAACAAGTTTCTGCTTTTGGCCAACTAACCTCACCACCCTCTTGTACATCTAAAGAGACCCCAACCTGGAAGTTTTGGCTACCCCAAGAGATGCCTAGGTGCATGTGGCATTCTATCGAGCACCCTGTAGGCATGACCAGTTTTGACATGAGTTTTGGCATTTCACTGTGAGCTTGCACCTCTGATCAAACTAGCATGTCCACTAGACTCCCAGTTGCTCCTAACCTCGATCTGGTAAACCCCAACCTCACCTGCGACATGTAGCATGCCGCGGCATTGTGTCGAACATCTCCCGTGCGTGCACTGGACGCGCCCAGAGCGCGCGTATTGCACGATGCCGCGCCCGAGCCGACACGCTGGCCCCCCTGGCTTTGGCCCACACGGCAGCACCTCGCCACGCACTCCTCGCCTCGCAGCATCGCGCCAAGCCACCCTGGCACGCTACAGCGCCGCCGCCAGGGCATTCTTGGCGGCACACCGACGTCCGCAGTGGCTCCAGCCACGGGCAGCGCCGCCCAAGCCCCTCCCGCTCGCCGCCTGGCCCCTGGAGCAGCGCGAGCTCATCCGCAGCCGTGTCCACTAGCGCTCGTCGCCGCCACGTCGCCCTTACTACAGAGAGGCGGTTCGCCGGAGAGCTTATCCACGGCCGCCGCGGAAACGCCTTGCCTCACCTATTTAAGGAGCCCCGAGCTCGTCTCCGCACGAAGGTAGCCTCTAGCGGTCTCCAGGAAGCCCCATTGGCAGCCAATCGACCCGGGGAGGTTTCCTTCATCATCTCCGGCAACTGCAGCCGCCGCCACTGCCCCGGCCAATTCGGCACCACCAGGACCTCCCACTCTCCGTTCTCTCCACCAAGAACTTCCCCTTCCCTCCGTGAACACATCCCCCTACTTGATTTCGATCGGGGCTCACTACGGGAGAAATATCACTTTGCCCGACGGTCTCCATCCGCCGCGAAGCTCGCCGCCAGCAGCTCCGTCAATCCCCGAGACCATATCGACCACCGGAATGACCGTCTTGATCCCCTGAGCACGCCGATGGCCTCCGTTCCCCGAACGGTGCCGTCATTCGCCGGCGAGCCTCGCCGGAGCTCCGCCCCTGTTCGGTCAGGGGAAGACGACGCGCGCGTGGACTGGTCAAACCTGACCAGTGGGCCAGGCGGGCCCACTGTCAGTGAGACGTGCGCCATCCACGCTGGAGTAAGTGGAGGCGTAATACCCGTAATACGTCTTCTCTGTACGAAAGCGTAATCACTTCGAAACGTTTTCTTTTCTGTTTTAATTTAAATAACAGATTTGACCAAATCTTTGACTGGCTATAACTTTTTAAGTATAACTCCAAATGAATTGATTATTTTTCCTACATCTCTCAAATATTGTCTAGTTTATTTTAAGATTTATTTGAAAATTTTCCAAACAACTTTTTTGTACTGTTTTTGAAATGTGTGTTAATTCAAATATATTTTAAAATAGGATTTTGGAGAGAGAGAAGAAACTTTCAAAAGTTTTGGAGAGCACCTCACCCCTCCACAACTTAAAGGCAAGCATTCTGAACCCTGGCATAATGTTTTAGGTGTGTTATTTGACACGTTTATAACACTACCTTATTTCAGAGGACTTGTTATTTCATGTGACATGATCATTTGCATGGAAGCATATTAGTGATTTCCTTGCTGTTGGAAATGAATATAATTGTGATGGTAATCATCCCCATGTGCCTTGCATGCATGCCGGAAAGGAATCCGGGAAAGCCTCGGCCTTGGGTAGGCGTGAGCTTGTCGCCGGTCCCCGTCGGGACGGTTATGTCCGGTATGGCATGGCAAGGTATATTGAGTGGTGTCTTTGTTGATTGAAATATAATTGTTTACATGTCATGCAGGGAACTTATAAACCTCCTGAGTTGACCGTAGACCGAGTCTTGTTTCCAGTAACCCCCATACTTGCTATGTACTACCACTTGTCCCTGCCGCAGGTAGGGTATGGTTCAGTAAGTCGTCAACCCCTTTCAAGCACACACCGTACAGAGAGGCCAGGGTGGAAGATATCGGTTATAGCCGGTAGGCATGCCACCTGGTCCGGGGGCATGGGTGTTTCCGGTTGGGACCGAGAGGGGAGGCCACCCCTTAGAGCGCGCGATATAAATTTGATCCCATGCTACGCGAGGTTGTAGCCTCCCCACTTAGAGTTTTGCTTAACAAGTGTCGTGGGTGATCCCAGACACCGATGAGTTAAGCTGGTGTGTGCAAGTTAGGCGTGTTTTCAACTAAAAGGCCGTAGACAGAATTAGTCCCGATGGACTAAACGAATCCGTTACTCGTGGGTAAAGAGTACACCCTCTGCAGAGAATAAAACCTATTCGAATAGCCGTGTCCATGGTTAAGGATTACAGTCTGGGATGGGTCAAGTGTTGGTCTTAGTGTCGGTCTTCGGAGGAGATATTGTTAAACCAAACTTGGATATCGACTGGTGACTTGTGAGAACCATGATTATTATTTTATGATGGACTAACTCGTTGCATTAATTATATTATCAAGTATCCCTGGGATGGTTCTACCTCCTGGATATTCATTGTGATCATTTCTTTTAAAGCCCTTTATGTGGTGTCGCTCAGACGCCCGACTGTGGCATTTCTTTTAAAGCCCTTTATGTGGTGTCGCTCAGACGCCCGACTGTGGCATTCCTTTTAAAGCCCTTTATGTGGTGTCGCTCTGACGCCCGACTGTGGCATTCCTTTTAAAGCCCTTTATGTGGTGTCGCTCAGACGCCCGACTGTGGCATTTCTTTTAAAGCCCTTTATGTGGTGTCGCTAAGACGCCCGACTGTGGCATTTTATTCCCTCTGTTTTATTGCTCACTCATGTTTCATATAAATAACCTGCTTGCATGCATAAAAGATATTTTATTTGTGACTGACGATGTGATCGTAGAATATTTCAGTGCATGATTATCAATTATATTATACCTGTGTTCCTAATGTTTGCGAGTACATTCAAAGTACTCACTGGCTTGTCCCTGGCTATTGTCTTGGCCAGATTTCTACCTGGAGAGGAGCGTTGCGGTGACAGCCCCAGAAACTAAGCAACGGTGATAGCAGCCTAGCGAAGATAGGAGTTAACCTGGTTAGTTGTTCCCGTGGGAAATGGAGTCCCATACACTGATGTTTCACAAACCGCTTCCGCCATCGACCACTAGAAAACCACTTGATGTACTCATAGGCCACAATGGTCTTGTTCTACACATGTTGTACTTTTCTTGGAATTTCTGTATCAAGTGGGGCCTCATCAGCTAACAGTAATCCTGGGGCTGATGAGCACGACGGTCTTTTTTTTCTGGAAATTTATGTCCGGAGAACCGGTCGTGACAGACTTGGTATCAGAGCCAGGCTGACCATTGGCTAATCCTATCTTAGCCGGGCCTATAAACTTACGCAGACCAACCCATCAAGCCATAACCGGACCAAGCTTCTCATACAAGATAGCCACACGTTGACCCAACACCTTTTTGGCAGTCGGTGCCCAACCTATCAACCTAACCTGTCACTCATGCACCAGTGACCGGCCCCTAAATAGGCCTTTCTCACAAGCGTGCGAAGGAAGGCTCCGTCCCCTTTTTCCTATAAAAAGGGACCTGCTAACCCCAACCCAGCACAGCAGCCGCTACCCCAAACCGAGCCACAATGCCTGGACCCATCGTGCACAATGAGACCACAGCAACCAACCTTGGAGGCTTTGTGACCATACTCACAAACCTCACCCGTCGTGCCTATGCGTTAGAAGAGCCCCCAGAATATGTTGTGTACCAAGGACCCATGAGCGGTGAGAGCCGTCAATTCTGGGCCACTATGCACATTTATGGTAGGGGACTAGAGCCCGAGCGCCCCTACAGGTTCACCGGAAGGACAACTTCCTTTGAGCCACAAGCCATCCAACTAGCTGCTCAAGAAGCTATAGTTCATCTCTGGCACTTGTCGCCCAGGGTTAACTGTCGCTCGTTCCACTACTACCCCAGACGTGAAGGGTATGGTAGACCACCCCAAGTTGTCAACGGAGATCACAAGACGGATCCTGCATTGTTGCACCTAGTGCGCTATGTAAGTGCACTAGAGGAACTGTGCGATCAAATCACTATTGATCTAATCGCAGCTCGTGGAGAGCTGGTTCGTCGAGCCCCGGCGAGAGGAGAGAACGAGCCCAACACCGACAACCCAGTCGTGCTGTTTGGACACCCGATCGAGTCCCTGAGGACTGCCCCAGCCATCGGCCAAGGTGCTGCGATAACCCCAGAAGTGCTTCGTCGCATATTGGGAGCACACTCCAACGGGGTTGTGACCAACAATCCCCGAGATGGTCATCATCGCTACCCCGAGCCTGCAGCCCCTCAGACCACTCCAGTTAATTCAGACGACGAGACCCGTGGAGGAGCCTCAAGGCACGCCCGCTTGGATGTAAACGAGGTAGACTAAGTCACCCGAGTCGTATCGAGTTCCAGTGTACCCTCGCTTTGTAATCGTGTGGCCTTGTAATTTTAATGCCGCCTGTTGTCGTGCCTCTATTTTAATAGTAGCCTTGCCTGGATACGCCAGTATAAAGTGAAAGATTTCTATCCCGGGCACAGTTACCAAAAATCACCCTGTCAACCCCACAGTAACACATCACTATAGTGAAATGTGTGAATCTGTGGCTTGACCCCAACCCTTGGAACAGAGCTGAAAATTTTCTTTACCATTCACCACGGTAAAAAAATGACCCAGCTCCAGTGCTATAAAAGGCCACCGCGTGACCTTGCCAAGCACCCCTCATATTGTGCACCATCCTCACAACCATTTCCTAGCCATGCCGAGCCCTAGCATTTATCTGAGAACCCCAGATGCCACTCCAGGTAGTTTTGTCAAGATATTGCGGGATTTTACCTACAGTACCATGGGCGCTACCCAGCCACCCCAGTACGAGCTGTTCAAATCGAGGATCACCTCTTCCACCTCAAGATATTGGGCAACAGTGCACATCCCTCCCGTAAACTCAAACCAAGATCCAACGGAAGTCTCCTTCGTGGGGAAATCTATGCCAACCCCACAGATGGCCGTAGAAGCTGCTGCATACGAAGCGCTTGCTCGCCTTCGATTCGCAGTGCCCTATGCCAGCGAACGAGGATACTATTACTTTCCGAGCCGTGCAGAACCCGGAGGAGTGACATCTTTTCCTGGTGGACGAATTGAGAGAGACCCAGTCCTGGCCAACCTTGTCCAGTACGTCATCGCTCAAGAGCATTTAACCCAACGTGTGATGGGTTATCTTCAGAGCCTCGCAGATTTAAATCCTCAGATCGCCATCGGCAGAGCACTAAGGCCCGACCAGGAGAGACACGTGCATCGACTAGTCAATCCACTTTCCCCGATAGAAGAGGAGTGTATCCCAGTACCAGAGACGTTTTCCAGGGAACCCATCCAATTACCGTTTCCATTTTAGACGTTGCTGCGATGTTCATTATTTGCAACATTTATTTATGTGTGTGACCTATGCATGATACCCTGAGTTTGTACGACGAGTCAATTATTTGGCTTCTACTTATGTGTGTAGTTTTTGTTGTGGTTTATGCCCTTTTAAAATTAACTGTTTTTCTCTCACAAAATCCCAGAGTGAGATTTCTTTTCCCTGAGTTGCCACGTCTGCACTTTCTCACGACGTGGATTATTTAATTTCTCGCAACACCACGGCAGCAGCCTCACAACCACAATCATTCGAACGCATACACTGTTTGCAAAACTTTGCAACGGTGTTACATCTAACTAATCACCCCCTAACAACGGTTAGCACCCGGCACACCCCATCTACTCCTCATGATCACCACCACCGCGGAGAGCCAACACCCGAGCAGCAGCGTCGCGACGATCGTCGAGGATCATCGCGCACAGGAGCACAGAGAGCCCCAGTAGTGTCGCCAGCCCTCCAAATATCAGGATCGCAAACCAGTCCGGCATCGCCTCCGCCATTAGAGCCTCACCCGAGCTTCTGTAAGCAGTAATGGAGGAAGAAGGAGGAGGAGAAGTGAGGCCAGGTGTGAGGAAGAAGAGGAGAACACCCCGGCCGTTTTATAGCTCGAGCTCGGTGTACGGTGGGCGAAGTCCACCAACGCCGCTCGTCGCCGATCGCCGGTGTTTGGAGACGAATCCGCAAGCAGTGCCGACAGCACGCTGGCCCGCGAGGTGAGTGCACGCTGCACCGGCAGCTAGCACGCCGCGCACTACCGCGGTACGGCCTAGATACCCTACGCGCTAAACGTCGCCGGTGGAGAAAGCGCGGGGAAGCGTGCGAGAGAGAGGAAGAAGAGAGAACCAGAGGGAGAAGAAGAGACTGACAGTGGACCCCGGGTCCACCTGTCAGCCAGAGAGAGCACTGTGCTCTCGGGTACGACCAGCGTATATTTAAATTTAGAAATTATTCTAAATTTATATCTAGCGTAGAATCTCACGTTTTTGTCCCGAACCGTAGACTTTTCCACGCAGCACCAGTATTCACACTATGGTTTTTCACCACTTATTGCCCTCTCACTGTAGCCATTTTTTTTTCTACTGCTTATTGTTTTTCTTAAAACAGCTTTTGACAAATCTCGAGGACGAGATTTTTCCTAAGGGGGGTAGTGTTGTGACACCCCAAAAAATTGGCCTTGTTTTAATGGATTAAATTTTTTGCCAGGAATTAAAACTTTGAATATCTGAGCTCCACTTTGATTTTTAAATGATTTCCTTTCCCTGTTATGATGAGTTTTTCCCAAAGAGAAAACTTTTCAAATATGTCATTGGACTTATTTAATTTGTCAAGAGAAACTTTCCCTTATTTAATATAACTAATTAAATAATTAAGTTGCTTGATCTTTACTTTCTTGAAAATGGTTTTTCAAGGTTAAATGGCCATATTTGAACTACAACCATTGGATAAATTCACTTAAAATTCTAACCAAAATTTGGAGATGTCATGTGATGTTTTTAAATCACTTTTGTGCAAAAACATCTTTATTTTATGAAATATTTTGAGCTCTACACTCAATTTTTCTTCTCTGGTCCATAGTGCAATTTGCACTATAACCCATTTAAATAATTCTTTCTAGCCTCCACCAAAATTATGGGATATTGGTAGTAGCATATGATTCAACTTTATGCAAAAAACATAGTGCTGTTCTTTGAAAAATTTGAGTGAATCAACCTCATTTTAATTCTGGACCAACTTGATGGTTTGTACAGCAACCATATTTTTGCTTGCTCTTTAACCCTTGATTATTTCTCCTACTTGTAGTCCTCCATGTTAAACCCTTAAGTCCAGGAGCATGCACCTTTTGGATCATTTTTGGTTCATGAAATAATGCTATTTATTTCCTGTCCAGAATTGAAGTTTTGTAAAACTTGCACTAACAAGTTTCTGCTTTTGGCCAACTAACCTCACCACCCTCTTGTACATCTAAAGAGAACCCAACCTGGAAGTTTTGGCTACCCCAAGAGATGCCTAGGTGCATGTGGCATTGTATCGAGCACCCTGTAGGCATGACCAGTTTTCACATGAGTTTTGGCATTTCACTGTGAGCTTGCACCTCTGATCAAACTAGCATGTCCACTAGACTCCCAGTTGCTCCTAACCTCGATCTGGTAAACCCCAACCTCACCTGCGACCTGTAGCATGCCGCGGCATTGTGTTGAACATCTCCCGTGTGTGCACTGGACGCGCCCAGAGCGCGCGTATTGCACGATGCCACGCCCGAGCCGACACGCTGGCCCCCCTGGCTTTGGCCCACACGGCAGCACCTCGCCACGCACTCCCCGCCTCGCAGCATCGCGCCAAGCCACCCTGGCATGCTACAGCGCCGCCGCCAGGGCATTCTTGGTGGCACACCGGCGTCCGCAGTGGCTCCAGCCACGGGCAGCGCCGCCCAAGCCCCTCCCGCTCGCCACCTGGCCCCTGGAGCAGCGCGAGCTCATCCGCAGCCATGTCCACTAGCGCTCGTCGCCTCCACGTCGCCCTAGCTACAGAGAGGCGGTTCGCCAGAGAGCTTATCCACGGCCGCCGCGGAACCGCCTTGCCTCGCCTATTTAAGGAGCCCCGAGCTCGTCTCCGAACGAAGGTAGCCTCTAGCGGTCTCCAGGAAGCCCCATTGGCAGCCAATCGACCCGGGGAGGTTTCCTTCATCATCTCCGGCAACTGCAGCCGCCGCCACTGCCCCGGCCAATTCGACACCACCAGGACCTCCCACTCTCCGTTCTCTCCACCAAGAACTTCCCCTTCCCTCCGTGAACACATCCCCCTACTCGATTTCGATCGGGGCTCACTACGGGAGAAATATCACTTTGCCCGACGGTCTCCATCCGCCGCGAAGCTCGCCGCCAGCAGCTCCGTCCATCCCCGAGACCATATCGACCACCGGAATGACCGTCTTGATCCCCTGAGCACGCCGATGGCCTCCGTTCCCCGAACGGTGCCGTCATTCGCCGGCGAGCCTCGCCGGAGCTCCGCCCCTGTTCGGTTAGGGGGAGACGACGCGCGCGTGGACTGGTCAAACCTGACCAGTGGGCCAGGCGGGCCCACTGTCACTGAGACGTGCGCCGTCCACGCTGGAGTAAGTGGAGGCGTAATACCCGTAATACGTCTTCTCTGTACGAAAGCGTAATCACTTCGAAACGTTTTCTTTTCTGTTTTAATTTAAATAACAGATTTGACCAAATCTTTGACTGGCTATAACTTTTGAAGTATAACTCTAAATGAATTGATTCTTTTTCCTACATCTCTCAAATATTGTCTAGTTTATTTTAAGATTTATTTGAAAATTTTCCAAACAAATTTTTTGTACTGTTTTTGAAATGTGTGTTAATTCAAATATATTTTAAAATAGGATTTTGGAGAGAGAGAAGAAACTTTCAAAAGTTTTGGAGAGCACCTCACCCCTCCACAACTTAAAGGCAAGCATTCTGAACCCTGGCATAATGTTTTAGGTGTGTTATTTGACACGTTTATAACACTACCTTATTTCAGAGGACTTGTTATTTCATGTGACATGATCATTTGCATGGAAGCATATTAGTGATTTCCTTGCTGTTGGAAATGAATATAATTGTGATGGTAATCATCCCCATGTGCCTTGCATGCATGCCGGAAAGGAATCCGGGAAAGCCTCGGCCTTGGGTAGGCGTGAGCTTGTCGCCGGTCCCCGTCGGGACGGTTATGTCCGGTATGGCATGGCAAGGTATATTGAGTGGTGTCTTTGTTGATTGAAATATAATTGTTTACATGTCATGCAGGGAACTTATAAACCTCCTGAGTTGACCGTAGACCGAGTCTTGTTTCCAGTAACCCCCATACTTGCTATGTACTACCACTTGTCCCTGCCGCAGGTAGGGTATGGTTCAGTAAGTCGTCAACCCCTTTCAAGCACACACCGTACAGAGAGGCCAGGGTGGAAGATATCGGTTATAGCCGGTAGGCATGCCACCTGGTCCGGGGGCATGGGTGTTTCCGGTTGGGACCGAGAGGGGAGGCCACCCCTTAGAGCGCGCGATATAAATTTGATCCCATGCTACGCGAGGTTGTAGCCTCCCCACTTAGAGTTTTGCTTAACAAGTGTCGTGGGTGATCCCAGACACCGATGAGTTAAGCTGGTGTGTGCAAGTTAGGCGTGTTTTCAACTAAAAGGCCGTAGACAGAATTAGTCCCGATGGACTAAACGAATCCGTTACTCGTGGGTAAAGAGTACACCCTCTGCAGAGAATAAAACCTATTCGAATAGCCGTGTCCATGGTTAAGGATTACAGTCTGGGATGGGTCAAGTGTTGGTCTTAGTGTCGGTCTTCGGAGGAGATATTGTTAAACCAAACTTGGATATCGACTGGTGACTTGTGAGAACCATGATTATTATTTTATGATGGACTAACTCGTTGCATTAATTATATTATCAAGTATCCCTGGGATGGTTCTACCTCCTGGATATTCATTGTGATCATTTCTTTTAAAGCCCTTTATGTGGTGTCGCTCAGACGCCCGATTGTGGCATTTCTTTTAAAGCCCTTTATGTGGTGTCGCTCAGACGCCCGACTGTGGCATTCCTTTTAAAGCCCTTTATGTGGTGTCGCTCAGACGCCCGACTGTGGCATTCCTTTTAAAGCCCTTTATGTGGTGTCGCTCAGACGCCCGACTGCGGCATTTCTTTTAAAGCCCTTTATGTGGTGTCGCTAAGACGCCCGACTTTGGCATTTTATTCCCTCTCTTTTATTGCTCACTCATGTTGCATATAAATAACCTGCTTGCATGCATAAAAGATATTTTATTTGTGACTGACGATGTGATCGTAGAATATTTCAGTGCATGATTATCAATTATATTATACCTGTCTTCCTAATGTTTGCGAGTACATTCAAAGTACTCACTGGCTTGTCCCTGGCTATTGTCTTGGCCAGATTTCTGCCTGGAGAGGAGCGTTGCGGTGACAGCCCCGGAAACTAAGCAACGGTGATAGCAGCCTCGCGAAGATAGGAGTTAACCTGGTCAGCTGTTCCCGTGGGAAATGGAGTCCCATACACTGATGTTTCACAAACTGCTTCCGCCATCGACCACTAGAAAACCACTTGATGTACTCATAGGCCACAATGGTCTTGTACTACACATGTTGTACTTTGCTTGGAATTTCTGTATCAAGTGGAGCCTCATCAGCTAACAGTAATCCTGGGGCTGATGAGCACGACGGTCTTTTTTTTCTGGAAATTTATGTCCGGAGAACCGGTCGTGACAGAAATCCGACATTTGGCGCGCCGGGTAGGGGGTGCGCCGGAATTCGTCTTCCACCGCCCCGTTCTCCTTCGACCATCACGCCCATGTCTGACGCACGTCAGGCCCGCGTGGAGCACCGAGCCGCCCTCGCTTCCCGCGTCGCCCAGACAGCCCCTGTCGGCGGGCACCCTCGCCGTTCCCCGTCGCCCGCCGTCAACACCACCACCGGCCCGGCGGGGGACGAGCAGCAAGCATCGTCTCAGCATCCATCCGTGCACCAAGATGGCCGCACCGCGACTACCTCACTCGCCCCGGCTGGATCTTCGTCCCGCGCGCTTCGCGCGCCCATGGAGGCTCGGGCTGCACTCATAGCGGCAAACGAGCTCCTGCGCTACCGTCCCGTTGACGACGTCTACGAAGAATGGCTCGACCGCGTCGCCGAACTCATCCGTGCCGCAGGGGGCTCCCCCGCGCCGTCCGCTCCGCTGCACCGCACCCCGCCGCGCACGGGCGATGAGGCTCCAGCGGCGCCCCGACCGCCTCCTCCTCAAGAAGAGGCTCCAAGACGCGTGGCCCCAGGGCGGAACCCGCTCCGTCAGGTGCCAGCGCGGCAAGAGCAGAGCTGCCAAGAATTCCCTCGCCCGCCAGAAGCTGCCCGGGCACTCCCTGCTCCAGCACGTCGCGACCATCCTCCTGCTACGCCGCGTGGGGACATGCAGGACCAGGCTCTCCATCACCCAAGGCCCCCCGTGGCCACAACAGGCTGCCGCGCTTACACCACCGAACTGCGCAGTGTCGCGTGGCCGGGCAAGTTCAAGCCGGACCTGCCTCCTCGCTACGACGGCACGGCCGACCCTACGGAGTTCCTCCAGCTCTACGAACTGGGCATCGAAGCTAACAACGGAGACGAGAAGGTCATGGCGAACTAGTTCCCCATGGCGCTCAAGGATGGGGCCCGCACCTGGCTCCTGAACCAGGCTCCAGGCACAATCTCCTCCTGGGAAGAGATGCGCACCCGCTTCATCGCCAACTTCCAAGGTACTCGCGACCGGCCACCCGCCTTGAGCGACATGCGCCGCATCAAGAAACAACCCGAGGAGACCATGCAGAAGTACATCCAGTGCTTCAACAACGCACGCCTCAAGATTCCCAAGGTGACTGAAGAGGCCATCATCTCAGCCTTCTCCGACGGTGTGCGCGACGTCAAGATGAAGGTGGAGCTGGCGATGCATGAAGACCTGTGCACTTCTTTGGAGTTGTTCAACTTGGCGAACAAGTGCGCCAGGGCTGAGGAAGGGCGTCTCTCCCTGCTTGAGCTGCCTGCCGAAGACCCAGAAGAGAAGAAGCTCAAGGCCAAGGAAGTGAAGCGCAAGGGGGCTGCCGTGCTCGCAGCAGAACCAGACACCAAGCGGGGCAGAGATCAGCCCGAACCCCCCAAGGGCAGCCGGTACTACGTGTACCATGACCTCCACACCCACAACACCAGCGAATGCCAAGAACTCCGAGCCGTGCGTGAAGGAAGGATCGGCCGTCGCCCTGCCCGTGGTGACCGGTGATACGGCCGAGGAGGAGGAAGGAACACAGGGCGCTGGGAAGACCGTGGCCCGCGCCAGGGATGGCGCGACTAACCTCGCGAGGATCGCTGGCAAGACCCACCTCGCGAGGGAGGCTGGAGGGATCAGCCTCGCGAGGATCGCTCTCAAGGCAACGCAGGCCCCCCACCGCTGCCGCCGCAGCCAAGGAGAAACGAGGACCGCCGCCAGGACGAGGAGGCTGGGGGCTTCCAGGAGCCACGTGCGATCTCCTGTATCCTGGGCGGAGCTCAGGCCCCAGCCTCTCAGCGCATCTTCAAGCAGTTCGCCCGCGAAGTGAATGCAGCCCTCCCCAGGCTCGAAGCCACGTGCCCTCTCAGGTGGTCGGCGTGTGCCATCACCTTCAGCTCAGCAGATCAACTCAAGTGTGCGGCTACAGCCGGAGTCCTCCCGATGCTTTGTTCCCCAATCATCAGCAACGTGGTGGTCACCAAGACCCTCATCGATGGCGGAGCAGGGCTCAACGTCCTGTCCGTGGAGACGTTCAACAACCTCCAAGTGCCCTACAGCCAGCTTCAGCCAACCAAGCCCTTTTCCGGTATCACCGACGGCTCTACAGTCCCGATTGGGCAGGTCCGCCTCCCCGTCACCTTCGGGGCACGCGACAACTACCGCACCGAGCTCATCGACTTCGACGTCGCTCACATCCGCCTACCGTACAACGCCATCCTCGGGTACCCGGCGCTGGCCAAGTTCATGGTCGTGACTCACCACGGCTATAACGTCCTCAAGATGCCAGGGAGCGGCGGGGTTATCACGGTGCCCTGTGAAGAGAAGGACGCAGTGTGTTCCCTGGGGCGAGCCTATCAGGCCGCATCACTGGAGGACCCAGATCGCGGAAGCAGGAGGCTTCGCGAGGCCGCCCCCAAGAAGAAGAAGACATCGTCCGGCCTGTCCCCTCAGGAGGTAGGCCCCTCTGGGCCCATGCCTGCCCAGGGGGAACCTCCTTCCTTCGCATAGGAAAGCGCGCCCGGTGCCCTCCTTAGGCAGGGCTCGGGGGCTCTCCCCTGGAGGGCCACCGACCTAGCAAGGGTCATGAGGGAGGTGCTGGGGCACCACGTGGAGGCGTGTTTCAGAGCACGTTTCCCTCAAGAAGGAGCAAGGCAAGGAGATCCAGACCCACAGGAGTTCGTCAGCAGGGCCATTCAGGAGCTACAGGAGTCCAGAGTCATGAGAGGCGCCCGTCGCCTACCAGCAGTGGCTCCCCATCCAGGCGAGGATGGCGGGCTGCGCGTCTGCGTCGACGTACCGGGGCTCAACCAAGTCGCCTCCCTGGAGCGCCTCTGGCCCTCGCGAGTGGGGCGCTGCGGAGGTCCACCCCACAGCTACGTTCGCGTGCCTTACGGCTTGCCGAGCGCGGCTGACGTGTACCAGCGCCTCATGAGGGACATCGCAGAGGCGCAAGAGGCCAGGTGCTCCGCAGCCCTGGCGGAGATGAAGATGGCCCGCGAGGAACCGCCAGCGCCTCCGGAGCCTCCCGAGGCCCTTGGGCTTGGGGGCTCATGAGGATCGACTTCCGCAGCCCACCGAGCCGGCTACACCAACACCCCTTCATCTTCAGTGTCATCAGGTGACATCTTTCAAGTTTCACTTCCAGCTGGGAGCGCCCCCAGGGCTGCATTATTCCCAGGCCGCGTGGGTCCGTCCCTGCGGCGTATATCCCTTTTATTTTGCGTCGTTAGCTTACCTTGTTGGGGGCGCCCCTCGGGCTGCATGATCCCCAAGTCGCTCGGGCCTGACCTAGTGATCTCCGCATCTACTTGAATGAATCCACTCCTTCGCGGCTAATGTGCTTTACCTAGTTGCCTGCTCAGCTGACGCCAATTAACGGAGCTGCTCCCAACGGCACAACGCTTGCGCATGGGTCCGTCCCTGCAACGCCGATGAACCTGGATGGCTGAGCTCTGGCTGTGGCAGCCCCGCATAGCGTCACCTCATCAAGCCTTGAGTGCCTCACTACCCTTCGGAAGCGACCGACGGCTGACCGTCAATTGTTATGGCAACCCCTTGGTTTTTCTATGATGCACCTGCAGGACCTCCTGAAGGAGCCGCGTCAGGCGAGGCTCTTGCTGTGTCTCCTTCGCTCTCGTCGGCGCAAAGTGCTTGCACATTAAAGGGGGGGTACCTGAGCATCGTGACTCAGGGCTCTTACTGGCTCTCCAGCCCTCACCCTCTGGCCTTGACCACGGCATCGTGACCTGGCATACCAGCGACGGCTGAGACTCGCTCGGGGGCCGGGACCCGAGGACGTAGAGCAGAAAGGGGAGCAAAGGCGAGAGGGGAGAGACATGCGAGGACTTTGCCGAACAACCTCACGCCTGCCGATGCACGGGCCCGGCCACACGCTAGAGAGCGGCCCCTGATCCTCGAGATAAGTTAACGCCCGGAAGCGCCAGCTACCGTGGCACCGTCCCTGCACCTAATGCTATCCCATGTTAGCGACGTCGCTCCCCTTTCTCGCCGAACGACGGCTGCTTGGGCGCCAAAGGGGACCTCCTGAGCATCGCGACTCAAGGGCTCTTACCGGACTCCGGGTCGCTCACCTCCTGGCCTTGACCACGGCATCGCGACCTGGCATACCAGCGACGGCTGAAGCCGCCTTGGGACTGGGACCTGTTGGCGCAGAGCACCAAGCCCTCGTGAGGTTCGAAAGGGAGGACCAAGCTAAGACGGAATGAGCAACTCGCGTAAGTCTACGGCGAAGGATGTATTAACAAACAGGATCACAGGCACCTTACAAGCCCCCACGGGGCGCGCTTTTGGTTCCTCGCAGGGAACAGATCCTAAAGAGACGCAAACTACGCGCATCGCTACAAAAGACGCCATCATCAACAGTGGGCCGCCAAGTACCGACGCCAACCCCATCCAGATCAAAGTCGGCAGTGGCCTGACGAGCCTGCCCTGCTCCGGGAGCGGCGCTGGCTCGGGGGCTCGTAGCTGTCGTCGCTCGTCTCCGGAGTCACGAAGGGCTCGCCGGAGTCGCTGGAGCCTCCGACGTCTCCACCACCTGAGGAGCCGCCAAGGGTGCGATTGGCAAGCCCGGCCCTCGTGACAGCAGGGCCCTGGCCGCCTTCACCGGGGCAGCACACCACCCGGCGCCCATTCGCGTCGAAGACCTTGAGGAGCATCACCGAAGCACCGTCGAAGTCCAAATGGATCACGAAGATGCCCCTCGTCCTGCAAACCCGGGCAATCTCTCTCCAGCCCCGGGTCATGTAGACCTCGCCTGGGGCGTCGACCGCGACCTCTGCCTCGGTCGCGAGGGTGCTGCAGCCGGCGTGCTGCAGCCAAAGCTCCAGGGGCTCCCCCTGCCGGATGACGGAGGCGAAGAAAGGAGGAAGACGGATCCAAGACTGAAGAGGAATGGCAACATGGAGGACGAACTCTTGGGAGGAGCCCTCGGTGTGGACCCCAGGAGGGACGACCCACACCTTCATGAACCGTCGGCGCCGGCGCCGGCGCCGCCCGTGGCGGTCAGCGTCAGCTCCTTCAGGGCCCTCGACGTGGGCGTACAATGGAAGCGGGAACCCCGGTGGCGCCCGCTCGCCCCAAGGCCTCGACACAACCTGAAGGGCCCCCTCGTCCGGGCCATGGTGGACATCCGTTTCTTCGGCGGAAGTGGGTCTGGTCCCTCTCGGGGAGCCTTTCCCTTCACTGCCGACGAGAACCAGCGGATCGGAGCCATCGCAGCAAGACGGAGCAAGGATCGGGAAGAAGGTGAAGCAAGAAGGGATGGACTGGAAGGACGCACGACATTCCGTACTTATAGCCGGCGGAGGCCAACCGCCGACCTCCACGATCGCAGGTAATCATGACCCGCTTTGCATGCAGGGACTTGTCCAATCCGAGCAGTTGCCGAGGCGCCGTGGGGAAGTGGAGATGCCCGCATCAAATCAATCGCCACGCGGCACCCAAGGCTGTAGGCTGTTAGGGCCCGCGGCGCTTCGCTCTTGCCCTTCCGCCTCCCTGCATGGCCATGTCCGGGCGCGCCTTGGGCCCGGGGGCTACTGTCGGCGTTCTGGGAACGAGGGTCCCCAGACTTGCCTGCCTGCGGCCTACGGCGTGGCTCAAAGGGGGGCCCAGCACGGCCCATCTTCACCAGCACAAACCCAAGACCCTCGCGAGGGGCCAAGCCTCGCGGGGCGGACGACACGGAGCTTCCTCAGGCACGGCCTCGTCAGGCTGGCTCACGAGGAGGCGGAGAGATCAAGGCGGGGTACCTCGCGAGGTGCCCGTGACGCAAGCCATGACGACTCAGGGCGCCAGGCGGGTGCCAGCCCGCGCAGCGTCCTCCTTTCCTCTTTGGTGCAAAGGGGGCAAGCGCAGCCGCAAAGTACCGAGGCATCAGGCAAAGGTTGCCGTTTCGGTGCAACGAGACCAAGACCTGAGGACTACGAGACGGAGGTCATCATGGATCCCAAGACGGCGTCATCACCAGAGCTTTGCGCAGGCGAAGACTACTTTTGTTAGGATAGTTGATACTTGCTGTCCCCCTTCAAATTAGCCCGCCATTGTTGGCTCCCTTCCCGCTCAATATTTGGGGAGAGGACCAGGGCCACTATAAATAGGACCAGCCACCTGCATAGCAAACGGTTCGGCTCAGTCTCCTCCAAGGGCTCGACAAGTAGAGAGGTGGTAAAGAGAGAGAGAGATAGAGAAAGGAGGCTGAACTTCTCCCAGCAGTTCATCGCCCCAGCCAAGAACAGACCCTCGCGAGGCTGTTCTTCCTTGTACCGTCTATTATCATCAGCCCAAGAGGCAATCCACCACACCACACACTAGAGTAGGGTATTACACAACAACGGTGGCCCGAACCAGTATAAACCCTTTGTCCCTCGTGTTGTTCTTTTCGTAGCTTTGATCCTAGCGTGGTGGAGGGGTGTAGGGAGGTAGGAGGCGAAATCTCCGCGCGCACCCCAGTGTTCGAACCTCAAGGGTCTGCTGGAACCCCAAATCCGACAGTGGATGGCTTTCGACTCACCAAGGTACTCATGGACGACGGCAGCGGATTAAACCTCATCTATGAGGAAACTCTTCAAAAGATGGAAATAGACTGGAGCCGCATTGAGCAAAGTAGCACAACCTTTAGAGGAATCATCCCCAGTCGGGAAGATGGTGTGCTGGGAAAATCACACTAGATGTGGTATTCGGCACGCCGGATAATTACATGTCCGAAGAAATTACATTCCAAGTGGCCCCGTTCAGCAGCGGATACCACGCTCTATTAGGGCGGTAGGCCTTTACAATCTTCCAAGCCATACCCCATTACGGGTACATGAAGCTCAAAATGCCCGGGCCCAACGGAATCATCACTCTAGCTAGTGATCCGGACAGAGCACTCCACGCCGAAAATAAGACAGCCGCACTGGCCCTCGAGGCACTATCCGAAGCCCTAGCGGCCGAGGAACTAACCATGCTGTGCTCCACGGTGAACAGGGACGACGTGATACTCGATAAAAGATCCAAGTCCACCTCCTTTAAACCGGCGGACGAAATAGTCAAATTCCAAGTCCACCCAACGGACCCTACAAAAACAGCTTCCATCGGGTCACAATTAAACCCTGATGTCGACGCCGCACTACGAGAATTCCTACGCAAGAACTGGGACATTTTGGCCTGGAACCCTTCAGACATGCCAGGAATCCCACGTAGGCTGGCTGAGCACAGCCTAAATATCCTAAAAGGATTCAAGCCAGTCAAGCAGGCTCTTCGCGTTTCTCCGAACCTAAGAGACAAGCTAAGGGAGAGGAACTAGCCAAGCTATTGGAGGCCGGATTCATCAGAGACATAAAACATCCAGACTGGCTAGCAAACCTGGTGATGGTACCAAAGAAGGACAAATCCTGGCGCTTGTGCGTCGATTTTAAGGACCTTAACAAGGCCTGCCCAAAGGATCCCATGCCCCTCCCCCGCATCGATCAAATCATCGACGCTACTGCAGGACACGATTCATTGTGTTTCCTCGATGTATACTTAGGCTACCATCAAATTAAAATGGCAGAGCCAGACCAAGCCGCAACGACATTCATCACACCATACGGACCATTCTGCTTCAACACAATGCCCTTCGGGCTTAAAAATGCCGGTGCAACATATCAGCGCATGATTCAGACATGTCTGGCAAACCAGATCGGCAAAACAGTGGAGGCATACGTAGATGACGTAGTCGTCAAAACCAAGCATGTCGAATCTCTAGTAGACGACTTGAGGCTCACATTCGATAACCTCCGAACAAATGACATCAAGCTCAATCTGGAAAAATGTGTTTTCGGCGTACCAGCCGGAAAGCTCCTGGGATTCCTTGTCTCCAGTAGAGGTATTGAACCTAATCCAGCCAAAATCCGAGCGTTGTCACAGTTGGCTCCCCCAACAGACCTCAAACAAATACAAAAATTGACCGGATGCGTGGTGGCTCTAAGCTGCTTTATCTCCCGCTTGGGAGAAAAGGCATTACCCCTTTATCGCCTCCTCCGATGCACCGAACACTTCGAGTGGACGGATGCCGCCACGGCCGAACTCAATGAAATAAAAGCCATATTGGCAACAAACCCAGTCCTGGCCGCGCCAAACATTGGTGAAGCAATGCTATTATACATTGCGGCAACGCATCAAGTAGTAAGCGCAGTGCTCGTCGTCGAGCGAGAAGTGGACGGACACAAATTCCCCCTTCAAAAGCTGGTCTACTATGTGTCCACTGTCCTTACTCCATGCAAATCACGGTACCCGCATTATCAAAAGATATCGTACGCGGTATTTATGGCATCCTGGAAGCTACGACACTACTTTCAAGAGTGTTCGATAACGGTAGCCTCGGAAGTACCCCTTAATGATATTATAAACAACCGCGACGCGACGGGCCGGATTGCCAAATGGGCCATTGAGCTCCTCCCGTTCGACATAACTTACAAGCCACGGCGAGCTATTAAGTCGCAAGTTTCGGCTGACTTCGTCGCCGAGTGGACAGAAGCCGAACTCCCTAAGGAGTATGGCACATATTCAAACTAGATCATGCACTTTGACTGCTCCAAAATGTTGGCTGGTCTAGGGGCTGGCATCGTTTTAATGTCCCCAACAGGAGATACAGTTCAATACGTACTACAGATAATGTATACAGACTCCAACAACACAGCCGAATATGAGGCCCTTCAACATGGTCTCCAGATGGCAGTATCCATGGGCATTCAATGCCTAGAGGTGCGCGGGGATTCGAACCTCGCGATATCCCAAATAAATGGAGACTTTGATGCCAAGGATCCGAAAATGGCAGCTTATCGCAATGCCATCCTAAAAATGTCATCTCGATTCGAGGGGCTCGAATTTCACCATGTGGCTCGGGAAAACGTGATGGATATCCTCGCCCGCATCGGCGCAAAACGTGATGCGGTCCCTCCCAACATATTTCTGGAAAAGCTCTTCAAGCCATCCGTAGCATGGGAAGGGGACACCGGTCACAATAGTCCGGACCCGGCCAAAATACCCGATACCGAACTCTCTGACACAATCGGAGGCTCCGCCACTGAAATAACACATTCAGCCCACGAAATAATGGCCATTATTGCCCTGTGGACAGAACCATTCCTGGCCTACCTAACTAGACAGGAACTTCCGGAAGACCAAAATGAGGCACGCTGCATAGTGCGGCGATCCAAGGCCTACAGGGTCCATGAGGGAGAATTGTTCAAGAAAAGCACTATCGGAGTCCTTCAAAGGTGCATCTCCGAAGAGGAAGGGCGGAACCTTTTGGCAGAAATTCACGCCGGACTCGGCGGTCATCACGCTGCAGCCCGGGCTCTTGTAAGCAAGGCCTTCATACAGGATTCTATTGGCCAACGGCCCGGGCAGATGCATAGGACTTGGTCCAACGTTGCGCCGGTTGCCAGCTCTTTCCAAATCAAAGCCACATGCCACCCACCGCCCTCCAAACAATCCCCATTACATGGCCCTTCGCGGTCTGGGGGCTTGACATGGTTGGACCCCTTAAAGGGGGAACCCACAAGAAAAAAATACTTATTGGTCATGGTGGATAAATTCACAAAATGGATAGAGGCTAAACCGGTTAAAACAGTCGAATCCGGACCGGTGATAGATTTCATATCCGGGGTTGTACACCATTACGGCGTCCCCCACAACATCATCACTGATAACGACACGAACTTCACGGCCGACGAGGTAAAACTCTGGTACAGCAAAATGGGCATCAAGCTTGATTATGCTTCAGTCTATCACCCACAAACCAATGGTCAAGTCGAACGAGCAAACGGTCTTATAATGAGCAGCATTAAACCCAGAGTAGTGCGTTCCTTAATGGAGTCTAACACGCACTGGGTAGAGGAGCTCGACTCCGTACTCTGGGGGTTGTGGACCACGCCGAATCGTAGTATCGGATATACACCGTTTTTATGGTGTACGGCGCAGAGGCAGTCTTGCCCTGTGACATAATTCATGACTCACCTCGAGTGCACATGTACGAAGAAAGAGAAGCCGTGATCGATCGGCACGACAGTCTGGACACCTTGGAAGAAGAGCGCGACGTAGCCAAAGCCCATTCCACATTTTACCAGCAACAGGCTCGCAGATACCAAAGCAGAGAAGTATGGGCCAAAACTTATAACGTTGGCGAACTAGTTCTACGACTGCCGGATAAGAAAAAGAACAAGCTCGAGCACAAATGGGAAGGTCCCTTCAATATCGACGAAGTTCTGACCAGTGGAGCGTACCGACTGCGGGATGCATCGACTAGTCGACTCGAGCCGAACCCATGGAACGCAGCCAGGCTTCGAAGATTCTACGCCTAGCACCGGATTCTATGTTAGTCCCCTCCCTTTGTCCATTTTCTGCATATGCATCACCTGTCTTGTTTCCCTTTCTTTCTTTTTCTTATTATTTCTCTAGGCCTTCAAGGGTCACCTTGTGCCTCACTTGTACATTACAGATGCGCTAGCCGCACTCTCCATACCTAGGGGCTTCTTTCACAGAAGCTTAAATTATTTACCTGGGCCTCACGCCCAACACATGTGTTATACTTCCGCATGTACCTTTTTTCACCATTATATGCATCTATATGACTTAAGTTTTGGCCAAGCTAGGTTGCCTGGCTCTTCTATTTATGCCCTACGTTCCCGTTAATTCGGCTAGGGCATAAGGGGAGCACCTCTGCGATTGTTACCACTGGGTCAGTCGGATGTGTACCTCAGATTGGGTGAAGCCGAAAGCTAGCGTTTTAAGGGAATATTCGGTCGGTGATCAAAAGATGACTTCTATTTATTATAAATATCTGCCCCAGATGCTTTTTCTATGCTTCTTATCGCAGTCCGGACATGCACTTTAGGGTGTGCTTACCCAGGGAAAGGAACCCTTAACGGAACTATTCTCCCTGGAAGATGTTTCTTACTACCCATGTAATATAACATAACTAGTTGGGCACTTGTCTGATAAAGCGCTGATGACCCCTACGCCTGGTCTCCACGCATGCCTCGGTTCTTACATAACCGAGAGGGTATTCGGATACACTCCGTACTGTCGGGTCCCGAGGTTGAAGCGAAAAGGTCCGCCACGACAAAAGATGTACAATCCGGCTAGAAGGCGTTATACATGTCACTTTAAATTACATAGTCAATTTGACTGGTTGAATTCCTCTTCAATACCATCCAATAGGCTGTCTAGTCTACAGTCCTGTTGGGAATACTTTGCGGCCAATTCTACTTGGTCGTACACTGAGCTCACAGGGATCTCCTTCCCATAGGGCCCCACAGGTCCGACTTCGGCCATGTGGTTCGGGTCAGCCTTCGTGTACCGTGTCTTCACCATTGCCCAGGCTTCCCTGGCGCCCTAACGGCAGGCCGATATCTTCCATAATCGGAAGCGCCGCCATGCTCCCTTCAGCTTTTCTGCAAGCTCTCCAAGGCCTTTGGGTATGGAGACAGATGGCCACAAGGCCTGGCCGACGCCTTGCATCACCTGCCGAACTCGTTTGTGCAGCTATGAGAGCTCGGGAAGAAGGTCACCCATTGAACCAGGCATTTCCTTGGCAGGACGACCTGTTAGCATACCTACAGACATAACTCTGTCAGCTAGCTTCCTCGCCGAACTCTTTTTCAAAGTTCGTTCAAGCACTTACTAAATATGCCACGTCGAAGCCGCCGATTCTCCTTAACAGAGTCTGACAGTTCGGCACAAACATCTTTTAGTTCCACACCCAGCTTGGGTTTGGCATCTAGGAGATCATTCTTCTCCTGCACCACCCTCGTATGCATGCTCTCACCGGAATTCAACTGGCGTAGGAGCTGTTGCTTATCCGGATTTACTCCAGCGTCATCTGCAATTTTATCGTCAGATCTGCATATACGCCGCATCCTATATGACACTTATCATTCGAAGGATATATTACCAGAGGGGGTCTCTTTGGGCTCCCCCGCCGCGGCTAGTACGGCCTGAAGTTGGGATCTGCACTCTTCCAGCGCCTGGGATAGTTGAGTATTCTTTTCGGTAAGAACCTGCATAACAAATGATCCTTAAATCAGTTATTCTAATTGTTTCAAGTCTCAGGGGCTACTGACATATATAATCACCAAATTTTCTCACCCGTACGTCTTTTACATACTGCTCCGTGGCTCTTGCTAGACCATTTTGGGAGAAAGAAGCGTCACGAAGGCATCCAATGCCTCTTGGAAGAAACAAGCATCACGAAGAACAGTCCGGCGACGCCTGTGGTTCATGGCACTTTCCACATCGGAATTGGTGGCGGACAGTTTATCCGCATCCTCTATCGGAGGAGCGCCCGGCGCACGCCTCGTATTCGTTCCAGCCTCCGAATCAGGCCTTGGAGCCTGGCTGGTGAAGGCGCGATTGGTAGCCTCTCCGGGTATAGTCCGGCGAGCGCTCTTTTTCCTGAAAACAAGGCATGGGCATTAATATGCCTCTGAGAATAATGTCTTGTAATAAAGACGGCACGCTGTACCGCTGCGCCGGTGTCTCAATCCGGATTGCGGGTCTTTTCAGTCTGCCTGGCCTCGCGGCCCCTTGTTGGCTAGTCGCAGCAGGCTCGGCCTTCCGCCTCGAGGACCTCCCCTGCAAAACACGGCTGTTATACGGCAATCAAAAACACGCAAGGACGGATCCCTTTTCGAAGTACTGGGACTTCGGTCTCAGTCACCTGTGAGGCTAGAAGTAGCCCAAGGTAATCGGCCGTAATGGCCACCAAAGCGTTGTCATTACTCAATTGGTAAAATACCCCATCGATCAGCTCCACAAATATGTCCGGATCCTCATGGGAGGCCGGGTCAAGAGACCGTCCAGGGTCCTCGGGTTGTGGAGGGGGGTTGTTTATCTCCCTTACAGCCTGGCGCGGCTCGTGCATTGAAATCGCTAGACTGAATACTTAACTACGGGAATACGAAACAGATGGGCGAGAAAAAGTCTCCGCTTACCCAGCTCAGAGGATTGTACATAGAAAATCTGCCCTGTGGGTTGACAGGAAGGAATTCCTCCTCTTCTCCCTTGTACAAAGTGGATAAGATCTTTATTAGATCAGCAACTGATCCCGGCCCTTTAAGGCCGTGGCGGGTGGCGTCATCCTCCCCGTTGAAATCCCACATGGGGTGGCCTCTATATTGAAGCGGCTGCACCCCCCGCATAATACATATGGCCATGACCTCGATCATGGTCAATCCGGATCGAGCTAAAAAACTTATCCGGCTCACGAGGTAAAGAACGTCCCTGTCATCTTCCTCTAGGGAGCTCCATGGACGCCAGCTCCGGCGCTTCTTCAAAGGGGCGTTGTCAAACTCAGGAAGGCTGATTCTAATAGGATCTGGGATGGGGACATCTTCTATATAAAACCATTCTGAAGGCCAGTCTTTGGACGTCTTCTTTGGTGTTCCGGACAGGTATCCGGTCCCGGCAATACGCCACACTTCGGCTCTGCCCACTTGATATATTGACCCCTTCTGAGAATGGGGCACAAGGCAGAACAGCTTTTTCCACAGAGCAAAATGAGCCTCACAGCCCAAAAACAACTCGCCAAGGGCTACGAATCCTGCGATATGCAGTATGGAGGCAGGCGTAAGGTTGTGCAACTGGAGGCCGTAGAACTCCAGGAGCCCCCAGAGAAACGGATGAATTGGAAATCCAAGCCCTCTTACCAAATAAGGGACAAGGCATACCCGCTCTCCCTTGGAGGGATTGGGAGGGCTCTCCGCTTGCTCTCCTCCATTATAGGTGGCGAGCCCGGCTCGAACCGGGACCATGTACGCTGGGGGAAGAAATCCCTTGGTCTGAAGCATCACTAATCTGCTGTGCGGGATGGAACATCTCTCCCAATCACCAGGCTTGGGGCTAGGGGAGCGAGAGGAGGAGCTGCGTCGACCGGCCATGATGGAATGAATCTCTGTCGAATGCGCTCCGATGAAGGCTCGCCAAGGGAGGATGGTGTGAATTGGATCTGAATCCTCGTCTTTTTAATAGGCAGCTCGTTTACACAGCTAGGGGGGTAAATGTAAAAACACCCTGGCTGTTCACATTCGCTTGACATGTGGAAAGTGGCCATTATTGGGCGTGGAAGCCAAGGAGTGCAACATTCACAAGAGGTCGGACACTATTTCAACAGGTACACGGAAATTGGAGAGGAACCCGCCTTGCAATGCCGAAAACAATACTGCGTGCCGGACTCATCGTCATTCAAGCCTGGTTCGGGGGCTACTGAGGGAGTCCTAGATTAGGGGGTCTTCGGACAGCCAGACTATCTCTATTGGCCGGACTGTTAGACTATGAAGATACAATATTGAAGACTTCGTCTCGTGTCCGGGTGGGACTCTACTTGGCATGGAAGGCATGCTAGGCAATACGGATATGGATATCTCCTCCTTTGTAACCGACCTTGTGTAACCCTAACCCTCTCCGGTGTCTATATAAATCGAAGGGTTTTAGTCTGTAGGACAACAACCATAACATACAATCATACCATAGGCTAGCTTCTTGGGTTTAGCCTCTCTGATCTCGTGGTAGATCTACTCTTGTACTACCCATATCATCAATATCAATCAAGCAGGACGTAGGGTTTTACCTCCATCAAGAGGGCCCGAACCTGGGTAAAACATTGTGTCCCATGCCTCCTGTTACCATCCGGCCTAGACTCATAGTTCGGGACCCCCTACCCGAGATCCACTGGTTTTGACACCGACAAAGACCTTGAAGGGAAGCATCACAGAAGACCTCGAACGGTTTGGATTCATCAGGAGGAGTCAGAACTGGAGCAGTGACTAACTTCTCTTTCAGGGTGTTGAAAGCGATGTCACATTTAGGAGACCTAGCGTACTTCACGTGCTTCTGGAGAAGGTTGGAAAGAGGCTTCGTGATCTTATAGAAGTTCTCGACGAACCTTCGACAATAGCTTGCGAGCCCAAGGAAGCTGCGGAGTTGCTTCACGTTCTGAGGTGGTTCCCAATTCACAATTGCAGACACCTTCTCAGGATTAACAGCTATGCCCTTGGCGGAGATTATATGCCCAAGGTAGAGAACCTCATCGAGCCAAAACTCGCACTTTGAAAACTTCGCATAGAACTGATGTTCTCTGAGTTTATCCAGGAGCAAACGCAAGTGCTTGGCATGATCCTCCTTGTTCTTGGAAAAGACCAAAATGTCATCGAGGTAGACCAAGACGAAGTCATTTGTGTAGGTGTTGAAGATGAAGTTCATCATGTGAGATAATGTTGGAGGAGCATTGACAAGGCCGAAAGACATGACCGTGTATTCATATGAACCATAGCTTGTTCTGAATGTTGTCTTAGGAATATCTTGTTCACGAATGCGAATCTGATGATAGCCCATACGGAGATCAATCTTGGAGAATACTTGAGCCCCTTTGAGTTGTTCGAAAAGCTCATTGATGTTGGGAAGTGGGTACTTGTTCTTTATAGTCTTCTTGTTCAATGGACGGTAGTCGACACAGAGTCAGTACGTTCCATCCTTCTTCTTCACAAAAAGAACTCCACAACCCCACGGAGAAGAACTAGGTCGGATGAGACCCATACGCTCTTGAATATCGAGTTGCTTCTTCAGCTCCTTCAACTCTTCAGGTCCGAGCCTGTAAGGACGTTTGCAAACAGGTTCCGTGCCAGGATCAAGACCGATGACGAATTCAACTGGTCGGTGCGGAGGCATTCCTGGAAGCTCTTCTAGAAATACGTCTTGATATTCACAAACGACTGGGATCTGAGAAATGGCATCCATCTCGCCCTTTTTGTTGAGAGAAAACAGTCGAATGGTATCATCCCGAGCGGCAAAGACGATAACATCCTCAGACGAATGTGTCAATTGAATCTGCCTGGCAGCACAATCAAGCCCATTGGAGAAGAAAGAAACTTATAGTCGCCCAACGTGATAGTAACATCCGGGCCCATCATTTTGGTGTTCATGAACAAACCCAGAGAAGAAACCGCTATCGGCTTAGGCAAATCAACAGTATGCACATCATGCATGGATGCAAAAGGCTTCGATAAGAATGAAAAAGATGCACCAGTATCAAAAAGAACTCTTGCAGGAATATCATTAATAGGAAGGTTACCCATGATGACATCTGACGACTCCTCTGCCTGAGCTGCGTTCATCATGTTGATCTTAGCAGACTTGGGATTATGCTTGACCACTGCAGTGCTAGCAGATCTCACAGGAGGAGGAGGAAGACGCCTCTCATTAAAGCATTTGTTGGCATAGTGACCCTTATGCTGACACTTGTTGCACGTGACCTCCGAGAGCGGGCGGTGATACAGAGCACTTGATCTTGGAGCATGAGACGAAGTCTTGTTCTGAAAGCCTGGGTTGGATGGGTGGGAAGATCCATTGCCACCTTTGCTCTTCTGCTGATAAGGCTGACGGAACGAAGGAGGAGGCAGCCAATACTTTTGCTGCTTAGATGCCACTTGAGTTGAAGTAGAAGGAGTTGCATCTCTGACTCGCTTCTTGGAAGCATCACACTTGAGTTGAGCAGTCTCTTGTTTCAGTGCCATGTTGTAAAACTCATCGTACTTCTTCGGCTCAAAGGGCACGAGAGCTAGTTGGAGATCTTCTCTGAGACCACCTCTGAACTGATATATCATGCTCTTCTTGTCGGGGACGTCCTTCTTGGCGAAACGAGCAAGCTTTTGGACCATGATGTTATACTGGTAAACAGACAAGCTGCCTTGCTTCAGGTTGTGGAATTCCTCACACTTGCTCTCAACAACACTTTGAGGAATGTGGTGAGCTTTGATGTCTTGACGGAATTCATCCCAGGTAATCACACGGCCTCCTCTGGAATCTTCGTTGTCGGAGTAAATAGCCATGGGTAGCCTAGCCGGCTTCCCCTGGCCCTTCTGAAAAAATTACGAGCCCGCCCGGCTCTCAAGAATCCAAGACATGGGGCCGCCTTCCCCTTGCTGGCTGCCACCCAGGCCGGCTTTCGGAAGGCGGTCCGACTTTAGCCCTCATGAGAAGGCTGACTCCAAGAAGCCGGCCATGAGAAGGCCGACTCCAAGAAGCCGGCTCCCCATAAAGCGGTCAAGACCGTACCCACAAAGTTTGCACCCCCCTAACGGCGGTGCGACGGGGCGTGGCTACAGTAAAGCCTGCCACCCGCGAATCCCGGAGCACGCCTGGCACAGTGCGCCGTACGAGGTAGGCATGACCCGTCCGGCACGGTACTATTGCCATGATGACCCTGGCATCACCCACGAAGGGCCGCCAGCGTGGCACACAGGCGGTGGGCCCCTTTGAGCAGAGAGACGCCCGAAGGCGGCCACGCCTCCAACCAGTCGGCCCAAGACAGAGCCGGCTCCCCGCAGCCGGCTTGCCGCTTCCCTCGAAGAGGACGCCCCATTAAGGAGACAAGACGCGGTAAGGCTACAGTGATCGCCTGACAGGCGGCGGTACTGTAGCCGCGCTTACCACGATGAAGCTCACGTCAACAAGATGGAGCCACAGTAACCAGCCGCCGACCAGGCCCTGGACAGTGGGGCCTGCCTGTCGACCAAGGGGCCAGCAGCCGGCGGGACCCACCAGTCGGCGGGCCCCAGCAGCCGGCGCAGAAGCCGGCGAGCGCAGTCATAGATGGCTGGGCCCCGCGCCCAGTCGGATTACCATTGTACCCCCAGGGGGTAGGCCTATATAAACCCCCCGGAGCACCCATGCAAAGGGTTGGACCCCTTGCTAGTTCTAGACACCACACAAGGAGAAGAAGCAGGCTAGCCGTGCCCTTCTTCCTCCTCCCCCCAAACAGCTAAAGGAGCGTTCTGTAGCTACTTGATTCATCTAGTGAACATGCAGAGACCCCGCAGAGCAGCAGTAGGGGTGTTATCTCCACGGAGAGCCCCGAAGCTGGGTAAGATCCGCCTGCGTGCATGTCTTCGCCTTATCCCGTTTCCAGGCACCGGCGATGTCTTACTGGCTCCCACAATGATAAGCCACCCGTTGGCATATGTCGCACCTACCACCCGACATTTGGCGCCCACCGTGGGGCCAGGTGCACCGTCGTCCGGAGACCTATTCTGGACGGGAACCTTATTTCTCCCCCGCGAGCGTAGCCAGCCCGCCACGCCCGATGGCGCTTGCCACAACGCGCTACAAGGCGTCGCCAGCATCTGCGCGGCGAGCGGCCTTGCCGATCTCCTCGACGAAACTCTCATCTCCGACGAGCTCGCCTCCGATGCGGGCACCGACAACCTCGCCAACCTTCTCGGCCGGCTCCATGTCTCCAGCGAGCCCGCTGTGGACCTAGAGTCGGTTGGCTCCACCGACCCGATGCCCGTCGACTCCGAAACGGCCTCCTACGACACCTTCCCTACCAACGTCACGATCTACAACGACCCGCTTCCTCGAGCCGACGGCTGCGATGCTGTCATCACCGAAGTGATGGTTGTCGGCCACGGCGGCCCGGCCAACAAGAGCGCCCACGACGCCCCGCACGCGGCGGCCCACGACTTGTCCACCCCCCTCCCGGCTAATGCCGACGATGAAGCACTGGAGGCACGCCGCCTCGCCCTCCTCGCAGAGGGCCGGAGGCTGGCTTCCATAAGACGCCTCACTGAGGCCTACCAGTGCAAAGCTGACCGCGCCGCCTTCGGCACGCCTGCCCCAGGCGGGCCGAGCCGGGCCAGCCTTGTCAAGCAACGCGGCGCCGTCATCGCCGACACACTGGGAGTCGACCGCCCTGTCTATGCCACGCCGCTCGAGAACTTGCGTGCCGCCCAGGCGGCCGTAGACGAGTTGGACGGCTTGGAGGCCGAAGACCTCCCCCACATGACCCGGCGCATCCAGCAACTGACCGACGCAGCCGCGCAGAGGCACGAAGCAGACGCCCGCGTGGGAAGCCCTCCCCTGCGCCGAGATAACGGCGCGACGTCCCGGACGCCGGCTACGAGCGACACCCGCGCGCGGCGCGAGAAAGAGCCGGCTGCCAGCCGTAGCCGGACCCGAATCTCCATCGAGCGAGACGCGGACGGCCATCCCCGAGCGATGGAATGGCGTGGCGACCCGCCTCCGCCCCGTGGAGAGAGATATCCCGCCCCGCCGCCAGTGGCGCACCCGACTCTCAGCGGCCGGCTGGGCCGCCGCGAAGGAATCGGCGAGAACGACGCCCGCCATCGGATCGACCGCCTGGCGCGATCCCTGGCGCTGGAAGAAGAAGACGATGTCGGCCCGCCTTGTTTCGGCCCCCGCATCCGCGACGAGCCCTTTCCCAAAGGGTTCTCGCTCCCAAGAGACACGCCCAAGTACAACGGCTCCATGAAGCCGGAAGATTGGTTGATCGACTACTCCATGGCGGTTAGCATAGCCAACGGCAACCGGCGCGTTGCCGTGAAGTACGTGCCCCTCATGCTGCAAGGCACGGCGCGGACCTGGCTCAACAGCCTCAAGCCGCGTAGCATCAACAGCTGGCTAGATTTCACAGGAGCCTTCATCCGCAACATCACCAGCACCTACAAGCGGGCTCCCAAGCCCAGACAGCTCTCCTTGTGCGTACAAGGCCCCGCCGAGTCCACTCGCGATTACCTCACGCGTTGGGCCGAGCTCCGCAACTCCTGTGAAGGGGTGCACGAGGTGCAATCCATAGAATACTTCACAGCCGGATGCCGAGAAGGCACCCTCCTCAAGCACAAGCTCCTCTACGACGAGCCGGCTACCCTCGACGAGCTTCTGGACATAGCGGACAAGTACGCCACCGCCGACTCCTCGATGAAGACCGAGCTTCGGGTGGACGCGTCCGGAAAGGTACTCAACCCGGCGCCCAAGACACCGGCTAGGGATTTCGGCTGACTCCCCCACTCGAACGATCACAAGCACAAGGGCCCCGCGCCGCCTCCCGCCAGTCGGCAGGTGGCCACAGTCGAAGACGCGCCGCCTGAAGAGCGACCGGCGCCCAAGAAGCCCAAGGGGGGCAGGCCGGCTTGGCAGCCCGCCTTCTCCTACGAGCAGACTCTCGACGCCCCTTGCAAGTTCCACAGGGCGCGAAGCCGTCCAACCACACGACCCGGAAGTGCCATTGGCTCACCGAATCTCTAAAGGCGAAGGGCTCGCGCCGCCTCCGCCGCCTCTGGCCGCTCGGCCCGCAGTCGGAGCCGTGCATGACGAGTTCCCTGACGAGCAAGCAACCTACATCGTCTTCACCAGCCAGCCCGAAGACCGGCGCAGCAAACGCCGAGAGCACCAGGAAGTCAGCGTGGTCGCTGCCAACCCCGCCGGACACATGCATTGGTCAGAAAAGCCCATCAGCTGGAGCCGGGCCGACCATCCGGAGGTGATGCCGTCTCCCGGCTCTTATGCTTTGGTCTTGGAAGCCACCCTTGCAACGGACAGACGCGCCACCCGCTTCACCCGTGTGTTGATAGACGGCGGGAGCAGCATCAACATCCTGTACCGTGACACCCTGGAAAAGCTGAACGTCAAGACGAAGCAGCTCACGCCTACTCGGACAGTGTTTCATGGCATCGTACCGGGCTTATCCTGCGCCCCCATTGGCCAAATCAAGATCGATGTGCTTTTTGGGGACAAGGAGCATTTCCGCCGAGAAGCGATCTGGTTTGAAGTGGTGGACCTAGAGAGCCCTTACCATGCATTGCTTGGCCGACCTGCCTTGGCCAAATTCATGGCGGTTCCCCACTATGCATACCTCAAGATGAAGATACCAAGCACCAAAGGCGTCATCACCATAGCCGGCGATTACAAGAAGTCCTCTGAGTGCGCAGCAGCCAGCAGCCGGCTAGCCGAGTCCCTCGTGATTGCCGAAGAGAAGAAGATGCTGGACCGAGTCGTGGCCATAGTCGGCAAGCAGCCGGCCATGTCCCCCGACCCCAAGGAGCATGACGCTCAAGGATCATTCCAGCCGGCCAAAGAGACGAAGAAGATACCTCTTGACCCCGAGCATCCAAAGAGGTTTGCCGTCGTCGGGGCAAACCTGAACAGCAAATAGGAAGGCGAGCTCGCCGATTTCCTCCGTGAGAATCGGGACATCTTTGCATGGTCCCCCAAGGACATGCCGGGTGTTCCGAGGAAATTCGCCGAGCACAAACTACACGTTCGAGAAGACGCAAAGCCAGTCAGACAACCCCTTCGCCGACTGTCGGAGGAGAAACGCAGAATTGTAGGGGAGGAGATAGCCAGGCTTTTGGCAGCCGGCTTCATTATGGAAGTCTTCTTTCCAGAATGGCTCGCCAACCCGGTCCTCGTGCTGAAGAAGAACAACAAGTGGCGCATGTGCATAGACTACACAAGTCTCAACAAGGCATGCCCCAAAGATCCCTTTGCCCTGCCAAGGATAGACCAAGTGATAGACTCCACAGCCGGATGCGAGCTGTTGAGTTTTTTGGATGCTTACTCCGGATACCATCAGATAAAGCTGAATCCGGATGACCGCCTGAAGACCGCCTTCATCACGCCGTTCGGAGCCTTCTGCTACCTGACTATGACATTCGGCTTGAGAAATGCCGGTGCCACCTTTCAGCGTTGCATGCAGAAGTGCCTCCTCAAGCAGCTCGGCAGGAATGCTCATGTTTACGTGGACGACATCGTGGTGAAGACGGAGAAGCGCGGCACCTTGCTGGGAGACCTCAAGGAAACGTTTGAGAACCTACGCCGGTTCCAAATCAAGCTTAACCCCGAGAAATGCGTGTTCGGGGTGCCAGCCGGCCAGCTCCTAGGCTTCCTGGTCTCCGAACGCGGCATCGAATGCAACCCGGTGAAGATCAAGGCCATCGAGAGAATGGCGATCCCTACCAAGCTTCGAGACATTCAGAAGTTCACCGGGTGCTTGGCCTCCTTGAACCGCTTCATCAGCCGGCTCGGAGAGAAAGCTCTCCCCCTCTACCGCCTCATGAAGAAGAGCACTCACTTCGTGTGGAACAACCAGGCCGACCAAGCTTTTCACGAGCTGAAGAAGATGCTGGCCACGCCGCCTTTCCTCGCGGCGCCGGCTGAGAAAGAGCCCATGCTCCTCTACATTGCCGCAACCAACCGGGTGGTCAGCATCGTCATCATAGTCCAGTGCCCAGAAGAAGGCCGAGCTCAGCTGGTCCAGAGGCCGGTGTATTATTTGAGCGAGGTGTTGTCCGCCTCAAAGCAGAACTACCCGCACTACCAGAAGATGTGTTACGGCGTGTACTTCACCGCCAAGAAGCTGAAGCCCTACTTTCAAGAGCATCCCGTCACGGTCATATGCACCGCCCCGCTAGCCGAGATCATAGGCAGCCGGGACGCATCCGGCCGGGTGGCGAAATGGGCCATCGAGCTGGGCCCCTACACGATCTTCTACCAGCCGCGCACTGCCATCAAGTCCCAAGCACTGGCCGACTTCCTCGTCGACTGGGCCGAGACCCAGTACCTGCCGCCGGCTCCTGACTCCACCCATTGGCGCATGCACTTCGACGGGTCCAAGATGCGCACCGGCTTGGGAGCCGGCGTCGTCCTTACCTCTCCGAAAGGCGACAAGCTCAGATACATGCTACAGATCCACTTTGCCGCCTCCAACAATGTGGCCGAGTACAAGGCGCTCATACACGGGCTCTGGCTTGCCAAAGAACTTGGCATTCGCCGGATCCTATGTTATGGCGACTCGGACCTAGTGGTCCAGCAATCATCCGGCGACTGGGACGCCAAGGACGCGAATATGGCGAGCTACCGCTTCCTGGTCCAACAACTCAGCGGATACTTTGAAGGATGCGAGTTCCTCCATGTACCACGAGCCGACAACGAGCCAGCCGATGCCCTGGCTCGAATAGGCTCCACTCGGCAAGCAATTCCAACCGGCGTCGCTCTACAACGCCTCCTCAAGCCGTCCATCAATCCGTCTCCAGAGTCTGATTCAATCTTCGTGCCGCCTGACCCCGATGCGGCCGGGTCCAGCTCGAAGAACCAAGTAGGCGACCCCAAGACCCCCGTAGCCGGCCCGGCAACTTCGGCAGCCGGCTCGGGGACTTCGGCGGCCGGCTCGGGGACTACGGCAGCCAGCTCGGGTACTGCGGCAGCCGGCTCGGGGACCTCGGCGGCCAGCTCGGGGACTACGGAAGCCGGCTCGGGGACTGCGGTAGCCGGCCCGGGGACTGCACCAGCACTACAGCCGGCGGCCGACTCCAGCACCTCACCGCTTATCCCGCCCACCCTGGTAGCAGTAGCCACATTGGCAGTAGGAGAAGTCGCGGCTCCGTCATGGGCTCAGTCCATCCTCAACTTCCTAGTAAACCAAGACCTGCCGGCTGACGAAACAGAAGCAAGACAAGTCCAGCGTCGAGCCGGAGCGTACACAATCGTCAATAGAGAACTACTCAAGCGCAGTGTCACTGGAATCCTACAACGGTGCGTCGAGCAAGAGAAGGGCATTGCAATCCTCAGAGACATTGACCAAGGAGAGTGCGGTCACCATGCAGCCTCAAGATCGCTTGTCGCCAAAGCCTTCCGCCATGGTTTCTTCTGGCCGACTGCTTTGGATGATGCCAAAGAATTAGTCAAACATTGCAAGGGATGCCAACTCTTCAGCTCCAAGCAACACATGCCGGCTTCGGCACTCAAGACCATTCCCCTCACTTGGCCCTTCGCCGTTTGGGGACTGGACATGGCGGGCCCATTCAAGACGGCGCGCGGCGGCATGACGCATTTGCTAGTCGCCGTGGACAAATTCACCAAGTGGATTGAGGCAAAGCCGATCAAGAAGCTGAATGGGCCGACTGCCGTGACGTTCATCGCAGACATAACAACTCGGTACGGCGTGCCGCACAGCATCATCACCGACAATGGCACGAATTTTGCCAAAGGAGCCTTGGCACGTTTCTGCGCAGCCCAAGGTATCCGGCTGGACTTAGCATCCGTCGCCCACCCGCAGTCAAACGGCCAGGTCGAGCGAGCCAACGGCCTCATCCTCTCCGGTATCAAGCCTCGACTGGTCGAACCTCTGGAGCGCTCAGCCGGCTGTTGGCTCGATGAGCTGCCGGCTGTCCTCTGGAGTCTGCGCACTACACCAAACAAGTCAACCGGCTTCACCCCTTTCTTCCTTGTGTATGGTGCCGAGGCGGTCATCCCAACTGACATCGAGTTCGACTCGCCTCGAGTAACCATGTACACGGAAGAGGAGGCCATGGAAGCACGAGAAGACGGCGTCGACCTGCTGGAAGAAAGCCGGCTGTTAGCCCTCAGCCGGTCTACCATCTACCAGCAGGGTTTGCGCCGCTACCACAGCCGGAAAGTCAGGCCAAGATCTTTCCAAGAGGGCGATCTTGTGCTCCGGCTGATCCAGCGAACAGCCGGCCAGCACAAGCTCTCAGCCCCTTGGGAAGGCCCCTTCGTCATCAGCAGAGCTCTAGGCAACGACTCCTACTACCTGATCGACGCATAGAAGCCGAAGGCGCGCAAGAGCGACGACTCCGGCAAGGAGTCAGAATGACCATGGAACGCCAACCTCCTCCGAAGATTTTACAGTTGAAATGCAGTATGTACCGTGCTAACTTTTGTATTAAGTACAAGACAATAGGCTCCCCGAGGAGGGCTCGGGGACTGCCATCCCTTATCTATGAATGAAAAGTATCATGCTTATGACCTTGTCGTGTCATTTACTTATTCCGTCCGGCACCGAGTTCGACTAGTCGGCTCGGGGACTGGCCGACCGGAGTTATGTTAGAAGTCCTACCCGCAGTCAGACAAGTAGTGTGCCGGCTCCCAAGCCTTCTCTTGCCAAAAGTCGCAGTTCGAAGAACCGGCTATCCGGCTGGCAAGAGTTAAAGGCAGGAACGGGCGCCCACACGAAAACGGCTAGGGACTAACGGACTGATATAACAAAAGCCGGTTTTTCTCACACCGCCGACTGGCTACCAGAGTAGCCGGCCGGCCGGTTTCCATTCACTTCACTTCAATCCAAGAAAGCTCAAGTACTTGCCTCCCCAAAGAGGGCAGGCGGCAAAGGAAAAGGCTTAAGGATAAAAAAGCATACGCGAATGGAAACCAAGCATGCACATGATAATATTTACATAAAAAGACCTCCGAGGGGCCAGCATTCAACATAGTTTGGATACACCCCCAGTGGGTGGAACTGCGAAAACTTAACAAAGATTGTTCAAAGACAACAAAGCAGGAAAGATAAAGACGACAGGTCAAGCTGGCGGAGCGGCCGACGAGCCAGACTGGTTGGCGGAGACGGTCGTGCCGGCTGAAGGAGCGGCCGGCTGGCGAACTTCGGCTTTGTCGCCGCCTCCCGCAGAGGGCGCGCTTCCACGCGCCTCATTGCTGGAGGCACGGTCGGCCTGAGGTTGGCCGGTTGTTCCACCGACCGGCTCGACGTCTTCGCCGTCTTCCTCTTTGTCTTCCTCGCCCTCGTCGCTGGAGGCAATCTCCTCCGCCAAGTCCTCGCCCACCGCCGGGTTCAGCCCGAACCACTCCTCCAGCTGAGCAACACCGTCATCATCGATTTCGGGTGCGAAAACGCTGATGTCGGTGCACTCGGCGATCGTCGAAGCTCGCTGGGCGATAGCCGGCCTCACCGCCTCCAGCTCCGCGTCGGCCTCCATCCGCCAAGTGCGCAGCTGGTCCAGGCTCAGCCCTGGGTACCAAGCCCGAACGAACTCCAACGCCTGCCCGGCTCCGAGGCGGGCCGCCGACGCCTTCCAAGCCTCAAAGCGACCAACTGCGACCTCCAGCCAGTCGGCGGTTCGGCTTGGGGTGCGGGGGATCGTCTCGTCGGGCCAGAGGGCGGCCAACAGTTGTGCCCCGGCACGTTGGATCCGGCGAAGCATCCGATGAGCTGGCTGCAACCGCGCCTGGACAGCCAGGAGCTGCTCCTCAAGTGTCCGGTTCGCATCCGGCGCAATGTTGGCCCCCGCCTGACGACGCGCCTCGCGATGGGCCTCAATGCTTTGGGTGGCGAAGGCGGAGTAGCCGGGGAAGTAGTCTGCACCAAAAAAACAAGCAACAGCTCAAGATAAGTCAAAAAACCCAGGCGGCGAGGGGCAAGGGAGGGCCGAGGAAGGTGGCTTACCATCGATCACATCCTCGATCCGGCCGAAGCCTTCGTCCAGGGCTCGCCGGGTCTCAGACCAGCTCGCCGCCTCGGTCTCATACTCCGCCTTCAAGGCGGCTTCGCTTTCCTGCACCGCCTGCAGGGCCACTTTGTGGCTCTCCTCTTGGTCGGCCAACTTCTTGGCTAAGCGATCCCGTTCCTGGACCAAGGCGGCGCAGTCGGCCTCCTTGGTATGAAGGATGGCTTTCGCTTCGCCAAGCTCCTTCCACAAGTCGGCGTTGGCCCCTGAAGACAAAGAAAAAGAAAAACCAATAAGAAAAGAGTCATCAAGAAAGATCCGACCCAACTGCGCAGCAGTCGGCCCGAATCTCAGGGACTACACCCAGTGGGTGCGCTGACGCACCCCCACAGGAGACAGACAAAACCAAGTACTTACTTCAGCTGTCGGCCAGGTCGTCGGTCCGCCGGCTCAACTCCCGAGCCTGGGAGTTGAAGGCGGCAGCACGAAGGTTGTGGTATTCCTAAAAGTTCAGAAAAAAGCAAAGTAAGGTAGCCGTCGAGAAAGATCCGACCCGACTGCGCAACAGTCGGCCCGAATCTCGGGGACTGCACCCAGTGGGTGCGCTGACGCGCCCCCACGGAAGAAATTAAGAAAGCAAAGCAGCCAAGAACGAAGGACTCACCCGGATAGTGGCTCGCGTTGACAAGAACTCCTGGGTGAACTGTTGCAGCAGGGCGGCCTGAGCTTGCAGCCGGCTCCGGACCCCTTGAGCCACCACATTCAGCTCGCCAGTTCCCCCGCTGGGAGTCCACTCGGACGTGGCAGTGTTGGCCGCCTCCAGATCTCCCGCCGACTGGCCTGCGCCCGCGACTCGGTGCAACTCCGGCGGAGCGGCGCCTCCCCCTGCGCGCCGGCCCGTCGCCGTCTCACCTCCGGCCGGCCCCTCTGGCGCTGCTGATGATTGACCGCCTTGGCCCGCTCCGGTTGGCGCTGCTGGCGGCGCTCTCCCCGCAAAGGCCACGGGGTCCTCCCCCCTCTCCAACAGTGGTGGGTCTTGGACGATCTCCTCCGCCAAGGGCAATGGGGTGTCGGGGGCTACGGCTCGGAGAGGAATGGCGAGCAGTGGAGGCTAGTTGCGCGAGCTTTCCGCCTCCGTCTCCGCGGTAGCCGCCTCCGTCTAGGCCTTGGCTGCCACATCGGCCTGCTCCCTCGCCGCCTGGGCGGCCGCCTTCTCCGCCGCCTCGCGCTCCTCCCGCGCTTTGCGGGCGTTCCGCTCTGTGGCCTCCCTGAGATCGGCGCGGGGGTCCACGCGGCGGGAGCTCGAAGACCCTCCAGCCGGCCCCACGACGGAGCCGCCCGGACCCCGCTCAAGGGAAAGTGGCGCCCTGTCCAGCAAGCGAGAAAAAGTTAAGAAGAATATTCGAAGAGAAAGAGAATGATGACGAGCCGCCTTGCAGAAGGCTTACGCTGAGACTGCCGGAGGCTGTTTCACCGCCTTGCGGAAGCGGGCCGCTTTCGCAGCCGCCTCGTCTCGCTTGGTCGCCGTGGCGGAGGCTTTGGACTTCTTCGGCCGACTGCCGAAGAGGCCTGAAGCGGCCTGGCGCTTCTGTGCGCCGCCGCCGGCAGCCGGCGCGATAGACGAGCCCGCGCCCTGATGGTCGGCCGCCAGCTGGCGATGCGGGGCGACTTCAGCTTCGAATTCGTCCGGCCAGTCCTCGAAGCTCGCGGTGAACCTTGAGCTTCCGGGCTCGGCACTGTCCCCCACGACGGCGTCTTCCATGGCGGCCGCCCCCAAGTCCGGGTCGTCAACATCACCCACCGTGCGGTCGGGGGCATACTGGCGTTCAATTCCCGCCGCCCCGGCCGGTGGCGCAAGAAGAGGGTTCTGCTCAAAAGAACCGACTAGTCAGAAGCCGGCCGTCATGAAGCCGGCCGACGACAAAAAGAAGATAGAGAGAGAAGCTAACCACGAGCGGAGGATTGGCGCGAGAATACGGCACCTTGCCGTATTGCCAGTCCCCGGCGAGCTTGCAGTTGGCGATGTAGTTAACCATGAGCGCCACCTCCGCGTGGGGCATTTCCCATGTGCTCAGCCGGCTTGGGTCGAAGCGGCCGCTCATTTGACACATCATGTGGGGCCGGCTTTGGAGAGGAAGGATCCGGCGCTCCACGAAGGCGGCCACCAAGTCGGCCCCGCGCAGGCCTTCCGACTGAATCATCACCCGAAGCCGGGAGATGCCGGCGTTCCCGGCCGGAGACAGTGACCGGGACCGAAAACTCCACGAGGGCTGCCTCCCAGCCGGCGGGCCGGCTACGTAAGCCGGCAGGTTGATGTAGTCTCCTTGATCGGCGATGTTCTTCATGTAGAAGTACGATTTTTGCCAGACCTTCACCGACTGGATTAGGGGGCTGGACGGGAACGGATTGTTCTCGCTCGCCCTCCTCATGGCGATGAAGGCCCCGCAGGGTGCGGGCACGCCGGCGACGACGGTGCCGAGTTTGCTCTGGAAGAACTCTCCCTAGAGCTCCAGCATGGGGAGCAGCCCCAAGAAGCCTTCGCAGAGGGAGACGAAGGCCGACAGCAGCATCACTGCATTGGGCGTGAGGTGATGCGGCTGGAGGTTGTAGAACTCGAGGAAGGTGCGCAGAAATCCGCTCGCCGGAAGGCCGAAGCCGCGCAGGCAGTGCGAGCGGAAGACGACCCGCTCGCCCTCCTCCGGCGCCGGCGAGATCTCCGTCGCCGGCGCCAAGCAGACCTGCACGAGGTCGGCGCCGGTAAGGCGCCGAGTCTGGCGGAGGAACTCCACATGGTCTTCATGGACGTTGGAGCCGTCCCACGAGCTTGACAACGCCATGGAAGCGAGGCGATGTAGAGACGCGGCGACGCTGAGACGGGAGGCTGCGGCGGCAACAAGAGGAAGAAGCAAGGATTAGGAGGGGCGGAGCGAGAGAGAGCGTGCGAACCTCTGTCGCTCTCCCTCCTCCCCCTACTTATAGGCTCGCATGGCGGAGCCGAGGAGGCGCGGCATGGGGAAGCGTGGGGATCGATCGTGCCCACTCCCCACGTCCCGCGATTATTCAGCCTTAACGGCGAAACAAAACTGCCTCGGGAAGGCGAGCGGCCCCTGTGGGCCACGGAAGATCCGTGCCCGGACCAAGGCTCGCGAGTGGCGGGCCCGGGCCTGCGGCAGCGTCCCGTCGCGCGCGTGCGCTCGCAGGATCTCGCTGCCATGTGGCCGCGGGAGGGCCCGTGGTCAGCACGCAGGTTCCCCCCTCCTCCCGCCTACAAGACGCGGGGCTCTCTGAAGTCGGCATAAGCCCGCTAAGCCGGCTCTCCAGGATGGGAAGCTGACCAAGCTTCTCGTCCCCCTGCTCGCCTCGGAGCTCGATCAGCTTCGGGGACTACTGTCGGAGTAAATAGCCATGGGTAGCCTAGCCGGCTTCCCCTGGCCCTTTTGAAAAAATTACGAGCCCACCCGGCTCTCAAGAATCCAAGACATGGGGCCGCCTTCCCCTTGCTGGCTGCCACCCAGGCCGGCTTTCGGAAGGCGGTCTGACTTTAGCCCTCATGAGAAGGCCGACTCCAAGAAGCCGGCCATGAGAAGGCCGACTCCAAGAAGCCGGCTCCCCATAAAGCGGTCAAGACCGTACCCACAAAGTTTGCACCCACCTAACGGCGGTGCGACGGGGTGTGGCTACAGTAAAGCCTGCCACCCCCGAATCCCGGAGCATGCCTGGCACAGTGCGCCCTACGGGGTAGGCATGACCCGTCCGGCGCGGCACTGTTGCCATGATGACCCTGGCATCACCCACGACGAGCCGCCAGCGTGGCCCACAGGCGGTGGGCCCCTTTGAGCAGAGAGACGCCCGAAGGCGGCCACGCCTCCAACCAGTCGGCCCAAGACAGAGCCGGCTCCCTGCAGCCGGCTTGCCGCTTCCCTCGAAGAGGACGCCCCATTAAGGAGATAAGACGCAGTAAGGCTACAACGATCGCCTGACAGGCGGCAGTACTGTAGCCGCTCTTACCACGATGAAGCTCACGTCAACAAGATGGAGCCACAGTAACCAGCCGCCGACCAGGCCCTGGACAGTGGGGCCTGCCTGTCGACCAAGGGGCCGGCAGCCGGCGAGACCCACCAGTCGGCGGGCCCCAGCAGCCAACGCAGAAGCCGGCGAGCGCAGTCACAGATGGCTGGGCCCCGCACCCAGTCGGATTACCATTGTACCCCCGGGGGGTAGGCCTATATAAACCCCCCGGAGCACCCATGCAAATGGTTGGACCCCTTGCTAGTTCTAGACACCACACAAGGAGAAGAAGCAGGCTAGCCGTGCCCTTCTTCCTCCTCCCCCCAAACAGCTCAAGGAGCGTTGTGTAGCTACTTGATTCATCTAGTGAACATGCGGAGACCCCGCAGAGCAGCAGTAGGGGTGTTATCTCCACGGAGAGCCCCGAAGCTGGGTAAGATCCGCCGTCGTGCATGTCTTCGCCTTATCCCGTTTCCAGGCACCGGCAATGTCTTACTGGCTCCCACAATGATAAGCCACCCGTTGGCATATGTCGCACCTACCACCCGACATTTGTATTGCTGAAACCATTCTGCAGCTTGGTCTTTGAGTTGGAAGGAGGCAAACTTGACAAAGACCTCAGGCCTGACGTTGCTGCACTCAAAATGCTTGCAGATATTCATGAACCAATCATCAACGTCTGTTGCCTCAACATAGTTACTGAAGGTCTTTGGCTGGTTAGCGAGGAACTGGTTGAGTGTAGCAAATTGATTTTGATTGTTGCCATGGCCATGATTCCCTTGGTTGTGCTCTTGCAAAATTTGCATGATCAGCTACGTGTTTGCATTGGTAGCGGCCATCACAGCTTGCCATGCCTCCGGAGGTGCAGGTGGTGGTGGCGGATTAGGATTCAGAGTCATGCTCGTTGGAGGAGCCATCCTGGAGAGGGTGACATCCGTTAGCATCTTGACAAACATATAATGAACCTGAATCAAACTAATCGAAATTGCAACATATAGTCTTCACACTACTAGGAAAAGGGCTATAGATAGGATTGACACTAATGGCGCACCAGGGAAGTAGTGCGCCACTACTATATACTAATGGCGCACCAGTTGGTGATGCGCCATTAGTGTGGAAGACACTAATGGCGCACCAGAAAATAGGTGCACCACTAGTGATAATTTTTTTTTCATTTTTACATACACACTAATGGCGCATCCTACCGAAGTGCGCCATTACTAGTTCTAACTAGTAATGGCGCACCAGACAGGGAGTGTGCCAGTACTGAATTTTTTATATTCTTTTTTTGCAAAACTACTAATGGTGCACCGCCTCACAGTGCGTCATTACTAGTTTAAACTACTAATGGCGCACCCTGTAAAAGTGCACCATTAGTATATATATATATATATATATATATATATATATATATATATATATATATTACTTTTCTGCAAAACTACTAATGGCGCACCACCTGCAAGTGCGCCATTAGTAACCAGGGTTACTAATGGCGCATTTGTAGGTGCTGCACCATTAGTAACCTGGGACCCCAACAAGATATTTTGGACAGCCACACCTACCCACTCACTTTCCCCACTTCATTCCCTCCACCTCCTTCTCCAAGCTTTCGGCTGCCTCCTCCTCCTCACCTCATTTCCACCATCAAAATTAAGTGGTGAAATTACCTTTTTTTTGATAGGTAAGTAAGGGGAAAGCTATCTTCATGATGTAGATCTACTTTTTTTGTCCCTAGCTCGCTCCAACAACGTGCACATGCACTTTTTGTGGCCTAGCTAGATCTATGTATGTTTGTGGTGTTGCATGTGTTTCTGGTGTTGCATATATGTTTGTGTTTGCAGGTACCGGTATTTGAAATGCGATAGTTGCCAATATTTTGCCGGAATGTTGATTCATTTCCGTTTCGGCGAGAATTTTGGCACTATGCATTCTTTTTGGTCCTATTTTTAGGGAAGGTCATGCCAAATTTTTTCTTGGTTCTAAAATATCGTTTTGCTCTACCCTGCAGGCGACCATGGTCCGCACGATGACCGAAGGCATCGTGAATAGGTTTTTGAGCTCCGTGAAGGCCGAGATGCTTCAAAAGAACGAGACGGAGATAAGATGTCCATGTCGAAGATGCAAGCTGAAGAGCCTTATTGCGGATCCGGATTCCGGGCAGGTGCGGGACCACCTGCTCTTGCATGGTTTCATGGATGGCTATCGGTGGCAAGGTGATGAAGATGACTATGAAGTCGTCCATTGGGGCCGGGCAAGATATGAGGAAGGGCAACAAGACAAGTACCACCACGGCGAGGGTGGGCGAGAAGACGAAGAATCTCCAGGACATGATCACGATGGTGATGTTGTACACAGTCATCATGTAGAAGATGTCATACATGATGATGAGGAAGATCAAGACGAAGGGCATGATCATGAAGATGAAGATGCCAGAGCAGACGACGATGGAGGCTGGGTGCAGGACCCTCATATTCAAGAGCTGCTTCTCAAGCAGACAGATAACGTAAGAGCTGCCGCCCGAGAGAAAGCCAAGCTGGATCTACTGGAGATAGACGCGGTTACTCCATTGTATGAAGGATGCAGGCCCGAGGATACCCGCCTGAAAGTAACGCTCATGGCTCTGGAGATGAAGGTAAAACACAAAATGACCGACGCATGCTTCGACGAGAACATGTCATTCTGGCACGAACGTCTTCCCAAGGGGAACAAGTGCCCGACCAGTTTCGAGGAGGCGAAGAAAATCGTGTGTCCTCTGGATTTACCGCACGTGAAATACCATGTGTGCATGAACAATTGCATCATTTATCGGGACAAGCATGCGGAGTCTACCATATGTCCGGTGTGCGGCGTCACTCGATACAAGAAGAGGAAGAAAGCTCCTCGAAAATCGGTGTGGTACTTTCCGATCACTCCTCGTCTGCAGCGGTATTTCGCGGACCCTAAGGTGGCAAAGCTCCTGCGTTGGCACGCGGATAGGGAGGAGAAGAAGCGGGAAGATGACGGAAATGATCCGGAGATAAATAAAAAAGACAAGATGCTGAGTCACCCTAAGGATGCGAGCCAGTGGCAAGCGTTGAACTTCGAATACCCAGAATTTGGGAAGGATCCAAGGAACATTGTGCTGGGCACGAGCACCGACGGAGTCAATCCGTTTGGCAGCCAGAGAAGCACACATAGCACCTGGCCTGTGTTTGTGTGGATGTACAACCTTCCCCCTGGTTGTGCATGAAGAGGAAGTACATTCACATGAGTATGCTAATTGAAGGGCCGAAACAACTAGGGAACGACATCAATCTGTATCTGGGCTGCTGAAAGAGGAGCTAGACACGCTGTGGAAAACGCCAACCAATACGTGGGACGCCGCAGAGAAAGAATATTTCCCTATGAGAGTCGCACTGATCATGACGGTGCACGACTATCTCGGTTATAGATATCTCGCGGGGCAGGTAGTCCACGGATTTTCTGGATGCGTAAGGTGCATGGATGACACAACGTATCGCCAGCTAGACAGAGATCCTGGGTCTTCGAAAACCGTGTTCATGGGACATCGAAGGTGGCTTCGCGATGATGACCCGTGGAGGAAACGCAAGGATCTGTTCGATGGTGAAACCGAACCCCGAAAACGCCCGCGTACGAGGAGGGGCGAGGAAATAGACGAGCTATTGAAAAATTGGAAAGATTTCCCACTGCCGGAAAGAAGCAAAAGGTGCCAGAGCCGGGAAAGAAGCCAAAGGCGCCAGAGCCGCTGCTGAAGGTATGGAAAACGAGGTCTGTTTTCTGGGACTTGCCATACTGGAAGATACACCGTGTGCGTCACAGCCTTGATGCCATGCATATCACACAGAACGTGTGCGAGTCTGCTTGGTACCCTGCTCAACATGCCAGAGAGGACCAAAGATGGGCCGAAAGCAAGGGCAGACTTGAAATCAATGGGCTTCAGGCAGGAGCTTCACGCTAATGATGATGATGATGATGATGATGAGGCGAAGCAGGACACAGAAACTCGTCGCTAAGGCAAAAAGGCCAAGAAGACCGGAAGTGACTACCCTCCCGCGTGCTTCACTCTAAGTCAGGAGGAGATCGAGCAGTTTTTCACCTGCCTCGTAGGAGTAAAACTTCCTTACGGTTACGCGGGGAAGATAAGCAGATACCTATACCCAGCGAAGCAGAAGTTCAGCGGGATGAAGTCTCACGACTGTCATGTGCTGATGACGCAGATACTTCCAGTTGAAATCTATGGGATCATGGACGCGCACGTCCATGAAACGCTATTTGGCCTATGCAACTTTTTCGACGTCATCTCCCGGAAGTCGATTGGCGTGAGGCAACTCAGAAGGCTACAGGAAGAGATCATGGTGATACTATGCGAGCTTGAGATGTACTTCCCGCCCGCATTCTTCGACGTTATGGTGCATCTGCTGGTCCATATCGTGGAGGATATCATCCAACTTGGGCCGACGTTCCTGCACAGCATGATGCCGTTCGAAAGGATGAATGGTGTCATCAAAGGATACGTTCCCAACATGTCACGTCCAGAGGGAAGTATAGCCAGGGGCTTTCTGACCGAAGAGTGCATCTCCTACTGCACGAATTATGTAGGCATCGAGAACCCCGTTGGTCTGCCCGTCAACAGGCACCTCGGCAGGCTCGCTGGATGGGGTCACCGTGAGGGTCGCCGCGAAATGCATGTCGACTTCAAGGGTTGACTCGCCGACTTTGAAAGAGCAAACCTAGTCGCGCTACAACACATAGAAGTGGTCGATCCTTGGGTGGTAGAGCACAAAACCTTTATTGAGAAGACGTACAATGATCGAGGCCAACAAAGGACGGACAGAGATATAATCAAAGAGCACAACTCATGTTTCACGCGTTGGTTCAAGCAGAAGCTTCTGTCGTACCCTTTACATGAGGATTCTTCCGCGGAAGAACAACTCATATTCGCCTTGTCACAGGGCGCCGAGCACAACCTGATGACCTATGAGGCGTACGATATCAACGGCTACACATTCTGCACTGTGAACAAGGACATGAAGAGGGATGGTTATCAGAACTCCGGGGTAACGATGGAATCCTACACCGGTAACGACAAGGACTGATACTACGGAAGGATCGAGGAGATATGGGAGCTGAGCTACGCTTGAGAGAAGGTCCCGATGTTCCGTGTCAGATGGGCCAAGAGTGTCCTAAAAGAAGACCAGTATTTCACCACCATGGTTATACCCGAAGCCAAATCCAAGACTGCGGGCGCAAACGTCACCGCGAAAAATGAGCCATGGGTACTGGCTTCCCAAGTGGACCAATGCTTCTTCATTACCGACCCGTCAAAGCCCAGTCATGTTGTCGTGAGGAGAGGCAAAAGGAAGATCATCGGAATGCATGGAGTAGCCAATGAGCAAGACTTCGACAAGTACGGCGACCCGAAGATCGAACATGACGACGACGATGAAGTAGCAGCACACACCACAAGAAGAAGCAGGACCACCCTACCTAAAGGACGTCCGTTCCACAGAAGAACTCCATTTGCGAAAAAGAAGGGCAAGAAGATTGTGAACAGATAGCTAGCTAAGATCGATTGTATTTAAATCGTAGTCTTCATTTCTCGATTGTATTTCATGGGCACTTTTTGATATCATGAATATTTTTAAATTTCACGGGCACTTTTTGAATTCAAGAGGACACTCGATCTCGATCCCCCTCCACCGCCGCCGACGAGCACCCGGCCCCCCGCACCCTCCCCCGCTCCACCGCCGCCAACGGGCACCCCCCGCACCCTCCCCCACTCCATCGACGCCGCTGATGATATTTTCAAGTAACAAATTTGAACATATTTTTTAAAAAATTATTACTGTTTTTATAAAAAAAATATTACCGTTATGATTTAAACAAGTTTGAAATTCACAGAGTTAGGACTATCGTGTGGAAAATGCTAAACAGAGATAGGAGTAGTAGTGGTGGCCATCTAGTTGGACTACTACTGCTAGGACTTGCTCCAGATTTTAGGATTTCTTTTCTTTTAGGATTTACTAGTCGTCAACCCATGCATTCGCACGGACTATTTATAATAATATTAACTATATCAATTCATTTAAATTTGATAATAATATATAATTTCATTGGATTACATACAACTAATGTGTAATATATATCAGTACCACCACCATTGGTTACCTGAAAGTCGGAATTTAAAGAATATAAAATTTTCATTTACAATAGTCTAAATTTAAATATAGATCCCGAGAAGTTCAAAAACATGCATTATTTATATAGTGTACATAAAAATATTAAGTTATTTTAGAAATACTAAATTGAATCTAGCAAGGCATAAAACGGATATGATATCTCTACAGATTTAAGATCCATACGGAAAATATTTAACAACCCATTTGTACATATATACCTCGCGCTAACCTTGTGGCAAGTTGGTCTATCGGTCTCGCTATAGGAAAAATAGGAAAGAAGGGTATATCGGGTGTGTTTGGCTTCTACCTTGTGGCATGTTGTAACCGAAGTAAGAACAACTTCACCATCAAAATGGCCATTTTATAATGTACAACTTTTAGTGTAACCCCAATATACACTTAATCACAATGGGTTTCTTATGCAAAAATTGATATGAATCTCAGCGACCATCTTATATTTTCCACCAAAGCAACCATGCTCTCTATGTCTTCATTCTCGGGATCTAAAACTTCCAACTTGGCAATAAATTGACTTTTGAGGAAGTCCCAATTATATTAAATATATAATTGTGTTCTGCAAAAGAAAAACTAAAGTTAGTACTGTTTCAAAACCAAATACAGTTATGGGAACATATATAATATTCAGATGTTTACAAACAACCACAGACGAAACTGGACACTACTTTATAATTATTGAAGGCGGAAACTACAACATGATGTGTTTAATCATGGCATTCTACCAAACAGGTAAATAACATAAGACCATGAGTTCTAGCATTTTCATAAGATCATAACCATCTAGTTTCTTTGCAAATACTCATTATATATTATCCAAGTGGAATCTCTGAAAGGTGGTACACGGTGCATCACAAACACAATGAGTCTATGTGCTTTTCATAAATAAAAAAGTCGTGTGGCTCGGCCAATTATCACTAAGAAAATAATGAAGTCCAGAAGACTGGCACAATTTCCTAAAATTCTCAAAACCTTTGCTACAAAATACGAAACTTACAATAATCTCTAGTAGCATGAATCCCCTGAATCCATCGCTAGCAGCCACTTATCTAATCCCAGAGATCAGGTGAAATTATGACCAAGTATTCAAATTAGCATACTAATGGGAAACATCACAGTGGATGTGGGTGTCATAAGATGCACACCACTTTATAAATTGTGACCAAAGCTGGAACATGTAGTGGCAAGAAAAATGAACAGAGTGGGCGAAGATTAATGTGAATATTTTTTCAAATGACATCTATATTTTAACCGTAAACCTAAACCTAATTATGGAAACTTTTTTTATTCAACTCACAACCACATGCATGGCATTTTTTTTATTAGAAGGAGAAATGCAAATCTTGGAGTAAATGTACATGTGACCCTACCTTTTAACTCAAAGAAATAATAAAATGAAGTAGACATAAAAAGTTGTACCAGCATGCAACTACTACTGAAGTAAAACATAGCAGTATCTTCTATCAACTGACTGTTATATATTGAAGTTGCAGTGTTGATGATTCTTGTCAGGAAAAAATGGGCAATTGACATCCCGTTTGTTCAATAATAACTATGTGATAGGGAGAATATAAAAAAGGAGGATCTTAGTACTTAGATAGGCAGAACATATTTTACCTTTCCTTCTAGTGTCAGAGGATAATTTGCAGGAAAGAAGAGGCAAGGACACACGTACCTACAATCGATAGCACTGAACATATTATAGTATGGAGAATCCAGTCCTATTTCAGAAAAAAGGAAGTATTATGCACGTACAGCTGATGATTGGACAGCAAAAGGCCATAGCTTAAAACTATATGATCAAATCACACCAAGGGTGCAATTAGTATCATCTACGCAAGAAATTTTTCAGTCCCGATGGCAATTCCGATTTTCAGAAGAAAGATTCTATATTTGAAAGAATGTTTTTATATTATTCTAAATTGTGATGCCACTTATATATATCCTTCGAAGCTGTTTTTGGACAAAGAACCCTATTAAAGTCCGAAGAAGCTTAAAAAACCTTGACAAACGTATCAGCATGGAGGCGTTCGGAATCAAGTAGAAAATACACTTGGCGACATGTGCATACTGTAGCACAATGCAACGCAGTTTTCATTTGGAAAAAGATACAATTACGTGGCATACCTGCTGTCAGAAACCTTGACTGGCGCGCCATTATCCCGTGACATAATCCATGATGCTAATCATTGAACTTTGTTAAGGCATAGCTAATACTCATAAAATTAAATCCTGCAAGCTTAGAGCATTTGTAGTGAATCAAAATATGATACCATGCGCTGAGAATTGTCATTTAAAACAATGTTAATTAAATATAAAATTAGCTAATCTAATTGAGACATGCATCACTACCAAATTGCTCGTTCTTGTACAAACTCACCACACCATGGCCCACACAAATTTAAGGGAGGGAGCACAGAAGATTTTTTTCTTGTTGAGAAAAGGGGAGCGAAGAAGAGTAAATACGGGAATAATTTATGGCTGCTTTTCCTCAAATTCTCTCTTTGATATTTTCTTCAATTTGGTGGATGCCTACGCACTCTTTTTTCTCATCATAACCGATCGAGCAGGCAGCCGATCGCATGTTCAAATTGCCTGTATTCACCATCATCAAAGCAGTACACGTAAACTATGACATGCTATTGTACTTGAAAACGTGAAATACTACTATGATGTTTTGAAGTACTTGCGCAAGCTTATATGTCTGACGGGGAGTGTCATCGTGCAACCTGCCAGGTCAAACTCGATGCCACCACAGGGTAGACTGACAGAGATTGTCGGAGACTTGAGGCCGAAAAGGATGAGAAGGGCCCGCCGGAGTGGAAAGTGGACGCATGACACTGGAAGGCATCTTTCAAGCCCCGTAGAAGCCTTCTACACATGCAGGTCGGTTAGCTCCATGCCTCGCGTGCCATGCAATTCATCTTCTGATGGTCGGGGATGGCGATTGACTATGTTCGCTGCCGCTCCTATCTAGGGCACCACAACTCTTGTCTTCCATGTGTTCACACCTGCACAAAGGAGAGAGAGGAGGTTTCAGGAGGAGAAGAGCACGCCGATAGCCACGATCAAGCTCGTGAATCTCCTCGTCACGCTTCATATGGCGAGATTCCTCGGGGAGAGCTGCACGATACGGGGCTCGTGTCCATGCTGCTCGGCACCTGGAAGCCATGCCGCTGCCTCAGTATGGCCGAAAAATGAGGACGTCGGATGATAGGACTCCAGTCCGCACCAGATTTTTGAGAAGGAAGCAACAATAAGAGATTCGCATCTCCAGCTTGCCGGCATAGCACAAATCGATCAGAAGCAGGTAGGATGATCGGATATCTGTTTTGTTTTCTATAAGGATAGAAAAGGAGAGGGAGAGAGAGTTTGTAGGAGTCGTGCTGGACGTGGAGTCATGTTGGACGTGTACGTGGCTATTTTTTCTTTTTTTGAGAATCACTTTTATACTACTTAAAACACGTCCTGCATTCATCCTAGGCTTTAGATATATCAGGTGCTGGACGTGGCCGTTAAATGGTATGCATTCATCCTAGGCTTTAGATATATCATGGCTTGTGTTTAAAAAAAGATATATCATGCCTGAATATCATGGATTTTTTTAACTCTATGGAAAGATCTCCACCGTAATAATTCGGTCCCACCAGATGAACGGCTAATAAATTCTAATTAACGTGGTAATTTCTTGGGAGTCACTAATTAGTATAGGTATAGATAGGTATAGATAGATTTTCTTCTAGAACTAGGTTTTTATTATTTTTCTGTTGTGATTATTTTTTGAGCTCTTTCTTTTTCATTTCCTACTATCCTTATCCTAATTATCTTAAATTGTTATGATGTGTGTAACAGGATTAGATCTTGGATTTGCTAGTGGACTTTGGGAGTTTCTTAGCCAGCTTGGTGACTCCATATTTTTCACTATTTCAGCAAGTCTTTTGTAAGCATTAAACATTCAGCACTACATTTCTATCTTATGTGTACATCTGTTTGCTTCCAATTGCTATATATGTATTGTTGTTACTAAAAATGATGAAGCTCCTGTCAATTGCTATACATATATATGTGTATGATGATCCTCCTTTCCTGCAGTAGTATAACTAGGATATAAAGCACATTGAACTAACAATCTTGTATGGTGCCTAAACTACAATGATTCAGGAACATCAGATGACATAGCATGTGGATATTGACATAGGATGAGTAGATTAATAAGTGAGCCAAAAGTGATGGACAAACCTCATGCTAGGAATTCTCGAGGGTTGCAGTACATGGAATGCATTTGCAAATGCAGCCAAAACCTGATATATACCAGAAAAAATTGTATAGAAATATGCTGAATTTTCTGCTCTGATTGTAGCTCAAAGAAATTTAGCAAAAAATGGGGTCCTGGGAGATGCCGCTGCTGCTTGAGGCCCTTCGTGTCGTGATGATTTTGCAGGTACCCCGAGAGGCCCTTGAGTTTGCCGGAATGTCGATTAACTTCCGTTCTGGCAAATTCGGGTACTCCATATGTCCTATTTTCAGAAAAGGTCATGCTGAAATTTTCCGTGAATTTTAGCATGACTTTGCTAAAAATCGGACATATGAGGTACTTGCTACTAATGCATGGGCCGGGGTATCTTAGTACTTAATTAAGTAGGATCAACTGCCCCTTTATTCTTGCTGCATTAAACCATAGGTGGCAATAGAGCCAAGTGATTAGGCCCAACTTAGAAATTCTCCTCAGCATCGATAAACCCTAGATGATAAACCCAACATAGGTGGCAATAGAGCCAACTGATTAGTGCCAAGTGATTAGGCCCAACCTAGGGTGCCTCGGCATCGATAAACCCTAAATGATGAAAACTTAGCATTTAGGGTGCCTCGGCGTCAACAAACCCTAAATGATGAAACCATGGCTTTTAGGGTGCCTCGGTGTCGATGAGAACCTAAATGATGTACGCTTAGGCTTTTAGGGTGCCTCAGCGTCGACAAACCCTAAATGATAAAAGCCTAGCTTTTAGGATGCCTCGGTGTCGACAAACCCTAAATGCTGAGACCATGATCTTGTTCCTTGACAATAACCAACTTTTTGACCAAACTTTTTTCCTATTTAGAGCGAAACATGGCCCACAACGATGAGGCCGGCAGTTCGGGCGGCAAGCAATTCTGGGAGCTGTCCCAGGAGTTGGAGGAAGAACCTCACCACTACGAGGACGCCGCGGAAGACACCGATCCTGACTACACAACCCCTAGTGGCGTCGGGGATGACACCACTGATGATGGCACCGCGGATGCCACCACTGATGATGGCGGCGCACGCACAGATGGCAGCCAACCGAAGAGGCAACGGAAGGACCGGTGCCCGAACGTGCTCAACACCGTCAGGGAGGAATTTACTGAAGTGAACTCCGACGGGCATCCAACGGCGCCCAAACACGTAGTCAAGGGGTACTCGATTCAGCTCGGGTGCATTCTCCGGAGCACCGCCTCGATCAACACCGAGAACCTAAGGCATAAGGACCGAGGGAATTTGCGCAGCCTCCTCTTCACAAAGCTGCACGAACGATACAAGTTCCCCGCTGAGTTTGCAAACACACGCCTCTCGGGTAATAAAGTGAACGGTGCCGCCCTCACGACGATGAGCACGACCCTGTCTACTTGGAAAAGCACGATGAAGGAAATGATCGACAAAGGTGATAGTTATGAGAAGATCAAGGCAAAATATCCTTTGATGAGCGAAGATGACTACAAGGAGTTCAAGATCAAGTGCGGGAGCCCTGCAACCTCCGACTCAAGTCAGTGGGGGAAAGAAATGCGGCAGTTGAACATAGGGGTCCACCAACTCGGTCCCGGCGGTTACAGAGTGGCGGAGCCTATATGGGACAAGGAGGACGCGGAGCGTGCCGAGCAAGGCCTACCGCCCCACTTTGAGAAATACAGTGACAAGCAGACCGGGAACTTTCTCAGGGCCCGGTACAAGGAGGACCCGGTAACAAAGGAGCTTACCACGGATCCAAAGACCAAGGAGCTTGAGCTTGTTCTGGTAAGGAATACACCCCCGCGTAATTAGCTCCATATGGTTGCATTCTAATTAATCCCCAATATTTCTAAATGGTTCACGTTCCTTCCGCAGGACAAAGAAAGCAGTAGCGCGGGGTCATCTCAGAGCTCCCCTTTCGACACCCCTTTGAATAGGGCATTGAACGTAATGAAAAACAGGGATAAGCTCAATAAGCCGACGTCAGCTGGTCGTGTGGCTGGCAAAGGCTTGTCCACAAAATGGTCGTCATACTATGGTGCTGGTGGGCAAAAGGAGAAAAAGACTAGCTCGGAAAGCCAGTCGCGCGAGGTTGAAGCACTCAAGGCGCAAGTGGCGCGGATTCCGGAGATGGTCCAAGAGCAAGTGCAACAACAACTGGGATCGATGCTTACCGGCATTATGCCTACCTTGATTCATGGGATAACGACATGGATTGCGGGTGGCCAACAGGGGCCGCCACCGATTCCCAGCTTCACGGCCAGCAACTCACACAACGCGCAGGCGGCGCCATTGGTGTCTCCGGCGGCGGCGGTATTGGTGTCTACGGCAGCGGCGCCATTGGTGTCTCCGGCAGTGGCGGTATTGGTGTCTCCGACGCCGGCATTGGAGCTTAATGCACCCAGGTGTACGCCGGCCGGCACCTCGCCAGCAAGCGGCCCCTCCGTCAGTTGCACGCCCGCCGTTGGCGGTGCCTCGACATTAGCCGAGCTCGACGGCATCACGGTAACTAAGCCTCTCGGCCGAGGACTTCATCTCCTTGCCTTTGACTGGGCATCCCTGACGCCCTACATGTTTTCGCAGGGCGCCGCCAACGTTCCTTGCACTCTCTTGCACTTCGTGGGAAGCGAGTTGGTCGATGTCGCCAAGGGCAGAATCGTTCAACCGGGCAACCCCGTGTTCCACGGTAATCCGATGCCACCCACAATGTATAGGGTTGAAGTGGTTCGGGTGCTGCCAGGCTGCGACGAGCTGTTACCTCCGATTCGACCCGCTGGGGCCGACGAAGAAGATGAGATGACCCTCAGCGCCTGCGTAAGCTGGCCCCTGCTTTGGCCGAAGAGCTAGATTCGTTTGGGGGCGGGGGACACCACCCCACAGACAAGACCGCCAGTCGTGCATGCGCCAAGCCATGGAAAGAACGCCGCAACGCTACCGGACATGCCGGACATCCCTATGGCACAGGATCCGGACATGCATATGGCACAGGATCCGGACAACGATGACAACGACGATGGTACATTTACCAACGTCGATAAGTACTTTGCCAAACATGGGTACGGTGACGAGTTCTGCGGGCCTCCTTCTCAAGAACCCAAACAAGACGACCGCGATCTAGCTGGTAAGGCGGAGAAACCCAATTGCAACAGGCGTTGTTTGGCGTTCAGTTCTCAGGAGACGCCTCCAGCTGCCGCCTTCACCGAGCCTCAGATAGCGGAGGTGCCAAATATTATCAGCCCCAACACGCTCAAGAAGGCGGTCTGTGAGCAGAACTCGGTCCCATTACAGCAGATCAAGAAGAAGGGCTGGAAACGGCCGACTAAAAAGGCCGCCGGTGCGAGCCAACCGGCACCGAGTATGATCCGTGCTCAGGACGGGCCACCTTCACCTAAGGATATCTCGAGGAGGGTGCATGTGGCGGGTAGGGCGATGCTACCGACAAATATGCTCAATGCTGCAACCAGTGCTATGCGGAGTCTGCACGACAGTGTTCTTTCTTTGGAGAAGCGGCGTCTCACAGAGAATGATGTGGCATACCCGGTTTTCGTGGCCAAGGTGCCAGAGGGCAAGAGCTTTGTGGATGCCGCCATCGGGGGTACGATCGTCCTGCGGTTTGATGACATCTTTGCTATGTTCAACCTTCATCCGCTGCACTACACCTTCGTTCGGCTGTTTTCGCTGAGTATGGAGATGCGGATCATTAGAGACAAGACCCCGGACATCGTGATCGTCGACCCCTTCTACATGTGTGCCAAGCTCTTGAGTAGCGCTCGGGACCGCCAAGTCGCGAGTTCACACCTCGAAGACATCATTCTGGCAAACCCAGATAAGGATAACTTCCTTGTGCCTTACTTTCCCGAGTAAGTAATCCCTTAACCGCCCCGTAACATATGATTTCTTAGATTTCGATTGTTCTTTTTTTTCTAACATTCCGTGTTATGTGCAGTGACACACATTGCACACTCATCCTCTTAAGCCCGAAATATTCCATGGCCACGTATTTCGACTCAAACCGTAACTCGAAGAAAGACTACACAAATATCAAGAAAGTTCTTGATGATGTTCTCCCTGGCTACGCCAAATCTGGAGGCACCTTCATCAGGGCAGTTCGTAAGTACGGCAAGCACGTGTTCGCCCACAATACGACGTTCTGCTGTGTCAAGCAGCCACCTGGCGGTCAGAAGGATGCCTACTACGCCCTCCATCACATGCGGGCGATCGTAAGGGACCATCATCACCTTCTGCTACCAAATAGTCTCAAAGATTGGGCCGCGAGCTTGTCGGCAATCCAGGATGCGGACATCAGACAAGAATTCTTTCGCATCCAGTCGGAGCTTGCGGACATCATCCATCAAGATGTCCTTCATACCTCAGGGCAGTTCTTCCTTAGATATCAACCGTCCAACATTGAGATAGACAGAATGCTACAAATGCAGGCTGACAACACCCGCGATTTCATGACCATGACGATAGACGGCGGCTTCATCCACGCTCCTGTCCATGAGTCGAGTCGAAAGTAGTGATGTGTAGTTCTGAAACATTGATTGGCTCATGTTGTAATTAAACTTTAATGAATTGTATGCCTCTTTGGTTTGGACAGTCGTTCAACTTAGATCTAATCGATGATATTTATTAGTAGGACCATGAATCATGCAATTAATGTCTTGCTTTTATCTTCTGATCCTTTTGTTGCACACTTATATATTGCTTATGTATGTTTTGTCTGTTGTTTGGCTTGTGCATAGAGATGCCGTCGTATGTCGTGTACAAGGGTAAGGTTCCCGGAGTCTACGACGAGTGGGAGGAGTGTCGGAGATAGGTTCACCATTTCAGCGGTAACAGTTACAAAGGGTACACTACTAGGGCGGAGGCCGAATCTAGATACGCCCGCTATCTAGCGGGAAAGAGGAGGGAGCGTTGGAGGAACCGGATGAAGACCAGTTTGATCGCGATGATGCTCATCGTGATGACCGCAGCTCTCTTCTATGTGATGGTAGTTTAGATGATTGATATCGACTTGTAATGTGAAGACAAACTCGATACTCGAGGTCTCGAGACTTGTAATGTTTTATCTTTGTTCAGTCTTTTGAATTCGTTGACTAATATGATGAATTGTATTCGGAGACTAATCTTCTATTGTATTAGATGAATCTGCTGTTGCTGTGTGCTACTGTCTATATTCTGTCAAATAATATATTTTGTAACCTGTGCAAAAATCAGAAAAGTAAAAAAACCAAATATTCATGCTAATGGCGCATCACCACAAGGTGCGCCATTTGTATGCCAAAGGATACTAATGGCGCATCAAGACAGAGTGTGCCATTAGTATGACAAAACAAATGGTTACATATGGCCCCCCGGGAGGCATAGTAATGGCGCATGGTGTTACATACTAATGGCGCACTTCCTGGTGCACCATTAGCATACCAGATACTAATGGCGCACCAGTGGTGCGCCATTAGTAAAAAATTCTAGTGGCGTGATACTAATGGCGCACCGGTAGTGCGCCATTAGTAGGCAAAACCGGTGCGCCATTAGTAGGCCTTTTCCTAGTAGTTTCACATCTGAACAAAATGAACGAATGCATTACAATTGAAATGGTCACACTTCAATAAATTGAGAAGCCACTTAGATAGAGGTAGAAGAATAAAACAACAAGGTACGGACAAGAACAAATACTTGGTGAGGATTACCCAATCACAAACCAAATATTCGCGGAAGAAATGCTAGAGCTACAAGAATTCCCACCTATGAAACTTCCGAACCTTTCCGGTTATGCAATGAAGTGTTGGGGATACAGGGGAAGCATAATATCTCACCAAAGCTAGCAAATCCTACTTCCAGATGTATCCATCCTTCAACACATAACCAAGAAAACTTCGGAAATCATTTACCTCAACCTTCAAAAAGCATCCTTTATACGAGTTATGGCAATACTCCCGAACTCCTGCCCCAGTACTGGGTGGCGTCGAGGTTATCTCACCAACAACTGCATAAAAGATATTTTCGATGTTGGCGAAACTCAGGTATTCCAGACTTGCAACGATAAAATTGTGATGACAACACCTCGGAGCTCAACTCCCCGGGACAGTGCCACAACCCCTAAATGTCAGGAGGCAACAAGAAAAATGTTCTCGTCACAAAACCATCGGAACGATTCCAAGATATCCGCGTGATCCTAAAAAAATTTAGTGAAATTTGAGAAGAGAAGAGTCAAAACTCTACGTCAGGATGCCTCACCAGAGCGACGACGGGACTGAGGAGTAAAAAGAATCCTACTCTCCGATATATATAATTCCTAAATGACTCAAAACATTTTTCTAGACTCAACAACGCTAATGATTCGATCAAGCAGGGGGCTCCTAAGGTCAGGGAAGGCTCTGATTACCAACTTGTAACGCCCTCAATGCGGCTATATCTCCCACGTGTCGAAGCACGACTTAGAGGCATAACCTCATTGAAAGCAATGTCACAAGTGAGGTAATCTTCACAACAACCCATGTAATACAATAAGGCAAAAGGTACATAGTTGGCTTACACTCGCCACGTCACACAAATAGCATAAATAAGTCATTACATTCATCCAAATACACTCAATGTCCGACTATGGAACCAAAATGAAGATAAACCCCAAAAGCAACATAGTCCCCGATCGCCCCAACTGGGCACCACTACTGATCATCTGGGAAAGACACGTAGTATCGTCCTGAGTCCTCATCGAACTCCCACTTGAGCTCAGTTGAATCACCTGGAGCGGTATCATCAGTCCCTGCATCTGGTTTTGGAAGAAATCTGTGAGTCACGGGGACTCAGCAATCTCACACCCTCGCGATCAAGACTATTTAAGCTTATAGGTAGGGTAAAAGTATGAAGTGGAGCTGCAGCAAGCGACTAGCATATACGGTGACTAACATACGAAAATGAGAGCAAGAGAAACTGAAGGCACGGTCGATGAACTATGATCAAGAAGTGATCCTAGAACAACCTACGATCAAGCATAACATGAGACGGTGTTCTCTTCCCGGACTCCCCCGAAAAGAGACCATCACGGCCACACACTTTGTTGATTCATTTTAATTAAGTTTAGTTTAAGGTTGTCTACAACCGGACATTAACAAATTGCCATCTGCCCATAACCACGGGCACGGCTTTCTAAAGATCAATTCCCTGCAGGGGTGTCCCAACTTAGCCCATCACAAGCTCTCATGGTCAACGAAGGATATTCCTTCTCCCAAGGAAATCCGATCAGACTCGGAATCCCGGTTACAAGACATCTCGACAATGGTAAAACTAAACCAGCAAAGCCACCCAGATGTGCCGACAAACCCCATAGGAGCTGCACATATCTCGTTCTCAGGGAACATCGGATGAGCAAGACGTCGGGTAGGCCAGCCCAAAGTTGCCCCTGGTAGCCCCGGACATCGCTCAGTTGGACCAACACTTAGAGAAGCACTGGCCCCGGGGGGGGGGGGGGGGTTAAAATAAAGATGACCCTTGAGTCCACGAAACCCAAGGGAAAAAGGCTAGGTGGCAAATGGTAAAACCAATGTTGGGCATTGCTGGAAAAGTTTTATTCAAGGCGAACTATCATGGGGTTCCCATTATAACCCAACCGTGTAAGGAACGCAAAATCAAGGAACATAACACCGGTATGGCGGAAACTAAGGCGACAAGAGTGGAACGAAACACCAGGCATAAGGTCAAGCCTTCCACCATTTACCAAGTATATAGGTGCATTAAAGTAGACAAGATATAATAATGATATCCCAACAATAAACAATGTTCCAACAAGGAACAAACTCCAATCTTCACCTGCAACTAGCAACGCTATAAGAGGGGATGAGCAAAGCGGTAACATAGCCAACCAACGGTTTGCTAGGACAAGGTGGGTTAGAGGTTTGACATGGCAATATGGGAGGCATGATAAGCAAGTGGTAGGTATCGTAGCATAGGCATAGCAAAAGAGCGAGCATCTAGCAAGCAAAGATAGAAGTGATTTCGAGGGTATGGTCATCTTGCCTGCAAAGTTCTCCGAGTTGACGTTAGCTTGGTCCTTGTAAGCGTATTCAATGGGCTCCTCGATCACGTACTCGTCTCCCGGCTCTACCCAAGAAAGACAACAAGTAAAGGGAACACAATCAACCATGTGCAATGCTCAAACCTCATGATGCAAACATGGTATGATATGCGGGATGCGATATGCGATGCATATGCATGATTTGGAAAGGAATGATTGAACCTAGCCTCAACTTGGAAAACCAAGAGTGCCACTGGAAAGGTGAGTTGATTTTGGTCGAAATCGATATAAATATCACCAGAATCGGATGAACGGATTGGAAATGGCAAGCAAAACAAATATGGCTCCGGTCTGCGATTAACAGCACGAGGCCCTCTAAATGTATCAAGAACAACATGCTACAACACTCTAACATAGCAACAAAATACATGGCAGGGATCCACTCAAGATGCTAGACAAAAGATGAACACTGAGCTATGGCTAATTCAATCAATAGCAGGTTCAAACAAGCATGGCAAAAGTGCAAAAGATAACAGGTTACAGACTTGGTGAAATTAACAGCATGTCAGGAATTTAACATCAGGAAGCAATCTTTAGAGCAAGATAACAACATGCTACAGGAACATATCAGGGAAAATCAAGGCACGAAATGAAGCTACTCAAGGCATACAACAAAAGTCCCTTACTGACCAGGAGCCAAAAGAGATCAAAAAACACAATTGCAACCACGTGAACATAGCAATTAACGTTAACAGATTCAGACTTAGTGAAAAACTGGAACTTGGCAAAACAGATATCAAGTAGGCATGTTTACGAGCTTGATGCACTCACTACGAGGTATTGCATGACAAACTAAGCATACACCCAGCAAGTAGGCATGGCATAGAAGCTAGACATGGCAAGAACAACAACATAGCATGCACGGATCAATAACAACAAGCTCGGCAAAATTGCTAAACATGTTAACAATCTGCCAAGAACATTTTATAGCAAAAGTAGAGCTCGATTGACTCAAGCTAGGTTTCTCCATAAATGCAAACAAAGACATGGATAGATGGAGCACCACAATATCTACAAAACACCCTTACTGATCAGGCTCAAAAGAGGCACGGATCACTAGGTAGCAACACGAACACATGGCATAAAAATTACAGCAGGAAAAGGACTTAGTGAAATTTTAAGTCCCTGAAATCAGCAACATTAAGTGACCTACTTTGCATGCTTGTGCTAGTCACCAAAGAGATCACAAAAATACATGGCATACACCCCTGTAAGGATGACATGGCATACTACAAAACACATATAGGGCTCAAGTTCATATCATGCACACATTAATCATGGAAAAAAAGACAAATGAGCAAATGCTGATACGGATCTGAAACTAACATCACAGAGCCCTCTTCCAACAGCATTTAGGGCATCAATATGAGCTCAAATGAAAATGATACAATGAGATGAAATGATGTACTCGTCGAGACGAACATTTTGATATGCTACACGCACGAATCGGAGCAACGGTGATGAAGTTATGATGTGTCAAAGTATGTAGAATAATTAGGGTTTCGGGCGAAAACTCAACCGAGGGGATGGATCTGGATCTGGATCTTGCCGGAACTGTAGCACCTCACGCCCCGAGGTTCGCCGGAGAAGACGGGGGTGGCTGGAGACGATGAGGGAGCACGCCGGCGAGGGAGGAGCGCCGGATCTGGAGGAGAAGGAGGGCGCGGCGAGCTCCGGTGGCCTTGGCGCAGTGGTGCGGTGATCGGAGCAACTGCGGCGGAGGCGGCCAGCGTTGGCTGCGGCGGAGGGGCGGTGAAGGTGCGGCGACGACGGTGGCTGGACGGTGGGAAGAAGAAGCTGCGCGGGCGCGGGCGCTAGCTCGGGTGGCGGCGCAGCAGGACGGGCCGCGGGGGCCCTCCCCGGGCTTCGGTGGGCCGCAGGCGTCGGCGGCGAAGTGGGCACCGGGAGGGGACACGTGTCACGCGGAGACTGGCCGGGGGGAGCGGGGCAGACACGTCCGGCCCTCCGGATTTCGTCCGGCCGCGGCAGGTGGAGGTTTTCTAGGGTTTCGTCCGTGATTTGGAATGGGGGTTCTTTATTTAGAGGTAGAGGAAGCTAGGAAGCTCCAAATGAGGTGCGGTTTTTGGCCACGCGGTCGTGATCGAACGACCTATGTGATGGAGGAGGTTTAGGTGGGTTTTGGGCCACTTTGGAGGGGTGTTGGGCTGCAACATACACGAGGCCTTTTCGGTCCCTCGGTTAACCGTTGGAGTATCAAACGAAGTCCAAATGGCACGAAACTTGACAGGCGGTCTACCGGTAGTAAACCAAGGCCGCATGACTAGTCTCGGTCCAATCCGAAAACATATAACCCCCACACACGAAAAGAGATAGAAAGGGACACCGGAGGACATAGGAGCGCCGGAATGCAAAATGGACAACGGGGAAAAAGCTCGGATGCATGAGACGAACACGTATGCAAATGCAATGCACATGATGACATGATATGAGATGCATGACAAAGACAAAAAAACATGGAGGAAAAAAACCGACAATGAGGAAATATAATAACTTAGTGCTGGAAACGGCAAGAGTTGGAATACAAATAAGGTAGGTTACATCCGGGGTGTTACATCCTCTGCCTGGCCTTTCTTTCCGAACACCAGACAGAGTCTCAGGGGCTACTGTCTATACTGTGACATTCTTCTTACATAATTGCGGTGCTTACCTCAAAGCCTGTTAGAAGTCTTGTGCAGGCTTCGTTTAGTCCGCTCTTCACGGACTGAATCTTCTCAATCACCGTACCCATGAGGGTACGGTGTTCCTCTACAATGGAAGCACATCACAGCGCTTCCAATAGAGTATCCCGTGCCTCTGGTTGGATAGAGGTCACCGGCGGAATAGGCACACCTCCATCTTTCAAAGGAGGCTTCTTGCCGGATTCCGGAGCCGTATAGGTCTCTGGGACTGTATTTGGCTGGGGGCCGAATTGGATATGGCCCCCATCATCAGTCTCCATGGGGATTTGCTCCCCCGTGTGTCCGGCGGCCAAGGTTTCATCCTCTAGCGCCGCCTTGACGGCCTCCTGCATCTCTCCCTGGCCTAGGATCCTTCGGGACAACACTTCGCTGTCATCCATGGCCCTGGGAGAGGAGGCCACCGGAAGGGACCCGCTGTCCATCACCTTCGGGTGCAGCGAACTCCGCGAAGATGAGGATCGCTTGAGGTCAGAACGAGCCGGACTGTAAGTGCATGATTCAAAATGTTAAAATTATGAGGAAAGGAGGCTAGATATATGAATGCTTCAGGGTCTTTGAGTACTTATGATTTAGCCGGGGGCTTATCCCGGGGGCGCCGCTCTGGGCTGCTATCAACGTCCCACGCGGAGTTGTCTGCAAGGGAGGTTTTTCCCTTCTTGGACGCCTCTGCTTCCAGACTTGTGGAGGCCGCACTCTTCTTCCTCGCCCCCGCAAGGGGGAATTGCTTTCTTCCTCCTCCTCATTGTCATCCTCAGCGGGGGAGGAGTGAGTCTCGACATCTTCGGACGTGACGTCCGAAGCACCCTTGTGGCGGAGGCCACTTCTGGCCCCCTTGACCTTCTTTTCTTGGCCTTCATCTCCGGTGCCTGGTAGGGTGCTGGAACCAGCATCTTCATCATAAGCGGGATAGCTGGTTCCTTGGGCAGCGGAGCCGGGCACTTAATCTGCTCCACCTTCTTTGTCCAGCGCTGAAAAAATAGGGTGGTTTAGGTATCTTCCCTGAATAAGCAAGTAAAGGATACACCTTGAAACGCGAAAGACTTACCGCACTGGCGGGATGGGCCAGGTCATGCCCACGGTCCTCGGTTGTCTCCGGCCGCGTCTCATTGCCCTTGAAAAGAACCTTCCAGATGTGTCCGTGCGTGGTGCCGAAGAGTCGTTGCAGGGTCTGGTGCTTGGCCGAGTCGAACTCCCATAAATAGCAAGTCCGGCGTTGGCAAGGAAGAATCCGGTTAATAAGCATCACCTGGATCACGTTGACGATCTTGATGTTATTTTCCACCATGCTCTGGATGCGTGTTTGCAGCACTGTCGGCTCGTCCGACGAAGACCAATTCAGGCCCTTCTCTAGCCAGGAGGTGAGCCGCATTGGGGCTTCGGACTTGAATTCGGGAGCCGCTGCCCAGGTGGCGTCGCGGGGCTCTGTGATATAGAACCACAGTTGTTGCCCCCCTTTGGCGGTCTCCACAAAGGTACCTTTGGGCCATGTGACATTAGGCATCTTGCTCACCATTGCACCTCCGCACTCTGCGTGTTGGCCATCCACCACCTTCAGCTTCACGTTGAAAATCTTGAGCCACAGGCCAAAGTGGGGTGGGATGCAGAGGAAGGCCTCGCACACGGCAATAAATGCTTAGATGTTGAGGAAAGAATTTGGGGCTAGATCATGTAAATCTATCCCGTAATAGAACATGAGTCCGTGGTCAAAAGGGTGGAGAGGAAACCCTGGCTCGTGGACGAAGTAGGGGATGAACACCACCCTCTCATGAGGCTTCGGGGTGGGGATGATTTGTCCCTCGGCCGGAAGCCGGTGGGCGATTTCCTTGGCCAAATACCCCGCCTCTCGGAGCTTCTTGATGTTCTTCTCCATGACGGAGGAGGCCATCAACTTGCCTTGCGCTACAGATCTGGACATGGTCGGAGTGTTTTTTTAGGCGGAAAAGATGAGAGCTTGGGCGCTGGAGCTCGATAATGGGTGGGCAGAGAGAGAGAGAAGGCTTGGGTGAAAGCGGGTGAATCCTTATCCCTTTATAAAGGTGGCGAATATCAAGCGCCTCCCCACTCGCCTTAAAACTTGCCTGTTTCCCATGGGCCGCGCAGACGGCACGGTTGGATTACCCACGCCCTTATTGATGAGAATCCCGTAATAAGGGGACACGATCTCTGCTTTGAAAAGACGAGGCAATGGAACCGCATCTCAAAACATGGAGCGGCAGGCTGAAAACCGGTTTGAAATAATGATCGGATGGTGACATGGCATCACGCTACAAAAAGTTGTCAGTAGATTGGAGTCGTGAAATATCATACTCCCTGTGGTTCTGTGTGATACTTGTTTTGTAGAGCCAGACACGTTCTTTGTTTTCGAAGGCTGTTTTGGAGTATATGGAGGAGGAACCCGCCTTGCAATGCCGAAGACAATCTGCGCGCCGGACACCTCGTAATTGAAGCCTAGTTCAGGGGCTACTGAGGGAGTCCTGGATTGAGGGGTCCTCGGGCATCCGTCCTATTGGACATGGGCCAGACTGATGGGCAGTGAAGACACAAGACCGAAGACTCTCACCCGTGTCCGGATGGGACTCTCCTTGGCGTGGAAGGCAAGCTTGGCGTCCGAATATGTAGATTCCTTTCTCTATAACCGACTTTGTACAACCCTAGTCCCCTCTGGTCTCTATATAAACCAGAGGGTTTAGTCCATAGGGACAATCATAATCATAAAGGCTAGACTTCTAGGGTTTTAGCCATTACGATCTCGTGGTAGATCAACTCTTGTAATACTCATATTCATCAAGATCAATCAAGCAGGAAGTAGGGTATTACCTCCATAGAGAGGGCCCGAACCTGGGTAAACATCGTGTCGCCTGTGTCATGTTACCATCGACCTTAGACGCAAAGTTCGGGACCCCCTACCCAAGATCCGCCGGTTTGACACCGATAGCCGCCTTACTTTCCTACAGAAAACATGATGGGATAGATGGGACCTTAGGAAGGCTTGACTTCTTGAATTCCACGTGCAAATCTCCAGGTTGAGGTAGTGGATCTTCATCTTCATCAGATTTGTCATCCCTTGTTTCCCCCATGTTGAATTCTTCCTCCTCTTCTCTGGTCCAACCATAATGATCCACCTCCCCATAGACCTTTGGGTTTGCAATATAATCTTGGGACGACATATTTTCTGATCTGACAGAAAACAGCACGAAACAAGAATAGAGGATTTCTCTGCAATGCGATGGTCAAAACCTCTGGGAGATTATATAATGAATTTTTACCGACCAAACTAAGTGTACTACAAGAAAACGGAGTCCGGAGGGCACACGAGGTGGACACAAGCCTGGGAGGCGCGCCTAGGGGGGTAGCGCGCGCCCCCAATGCGTGTCGCCTCCTCGTGCACTTTTCAGACTGCTTTTTATTTTCCAAATTCTTTAAATATTCCAAAACGGAGTAAAATTGCTTCTAGAAAAGTTTTGGAGTTGGTTTACTTATCGTATCACATACCTATTCCTTTTCGGAGGTCTGGAACATTCTGGAAAGTTTCCCTTATGTACTCCTCCGGTCTTATGGTATTAATAATATTGGTTTCAACATTTATGGGAGTACCTGAGATATATTGTTTCATTCTTTGCCCGTTTACCACCTCGAGTTAGTGCCTTCAGCGTTGTTGATCTTGATGGCACCAGAACAATAAACTTCCTCGATAATGTAAGGCCCTTCCCATTTAGAGAGAAGTTTTCCTGCAAAAAATCTTAAACGAGAATTGTATAGCAAGACATGGTCACCTACATTGAATTCACACTTTTGTATGGTTTTGTCATGCCATCTTTTAGATTTTTCTTTAATCAATTTGGAATTCTCATGGGCATGGGTTCTCCATTCATCAAGTGAGCTAATGTGAAATAACTTCTTCTCACCGGCAAGTTTGAAATCATGGTTGAGCTCTTTAATTTCCCAATAAGATTTGTGTTCTAGTTCAAGAGGTAAGTGACATGCTTTTCCATAAATCATTGTATATGGAGACTCATGCCCATAGGATTCTTATAAGCAGTTCTATAAGCCCATAGTGCATCATCAAGTTTCTTAGACCAATTCTTTCTAGATCTATTAAAAGTCTTTTGCGAGGTCAATTTTATTTCCCTATTACTTAATTCTACTTGACCATTAGACTGAGGATGGTATGGAGATGCAAT